>NC_086301.1:8112961-8486757 GCF_963924245.1 Chroicocephalus ridibundus | reverse complement strand
GGGCACAGCCCTTCCCAGCGCCCCTCTCCCTTGTGCCCAAGGCAAGGTGTGGATGCTCCTTTGACATCCGCTCCCACAGCCAGACTGGTGTCCCTGTCCTCTCCCTGCTCCAGGGGAAACTCCAGGACACCGCCAGCCAGCTGCCAGGCCCCCCTCACAAGAAGTGTCGTGGTGAAGTATGGCCGCGGGGGGTCCTGGATCCTGCACTGAGACAGGAGGTAGCTGTGTCCCCAGCTCCCCTGGGGGGACCGTCCCTCCTGTGCTGGGGCATGGTCCATGGGTGGTGGGTGCTGGGCAGTGATGCCGGCGGGTCCTGTCCCCGAGGGTGCCGTCCCTGCCAGCTACGTGGCCGGGCTGAGCCCTTGATCCCTTCCTTCCCCAGAAAAGCCTGAAGGAAATGCGGAGACTCAGCCCAGTCCCGGAGGAGGTGCGCAGCATGGTGGGCTGGGAGGTGCTGGGGGGTGGCTCGCCTGGCGGGCAGCGAAGCAGAAGCGGGAGGAGGAGGGGGCAGATCCCAGCATTTGGCACTGTGAGATGGTTTCCAAATCCCGCCGGGGGCTGCTGCTCCTGAAACACCAGCGCAGCCCCTTGGGCTGGGAAGCGGGTCTGGGCAGCAGGCCTGGAGCACCGAATGCCCTTGCTGGAGAGCAAAAGGCCTCGCTGCCGTGGCCCGGGGAGTCAGGGAGGGTTTGCCGCTCCCCAGGCTCGACTGCTCAGACGCTGCCGGCCCAGAGGCCAGCAAAGCACTAAGGGGGCTGGGGAGGTTGCGGGAGGCTGTAGCCGTGGGACGCGGGGCTCTGTGCGGGGGGGGCAGCCTTTGCCTTGGGGCTCTCGTGGTGTCCTTGAGTTTGGCCCCGGGAGGCGGTGCCTTGGAGACAGGCAGTGGGGACATGGTGGGGGGCCCTGGGCTCTGTCCTTGCCGCTGCATGGCTGCCTGTAACCCTGCTCCCCTTGGCCTCCTCTTCCCAGGAGGGCAGTGGGAGCCTTTCTTCCCCCACCGAGTCGGACGTGGTGGACGTGGACACCCAGCACGGGGCAAGCTCCGTGCCGGGGACGGAGGAACCAGGGGCACAACCTGAGCCCAGCACAAGCAAGGGGGCTCCCGGGACACAGCCTGGCTCCGAGGAGACGCAAGCAGGGACACACAGAGCACCAGTGAGCCCTGAGAAGGCGGCAGGCGCTCCTTCAGATGGGAAGAGCATTTCTGATGCCAGCGCCACAACCCCCAGCATGCAGCCAGGGTCCCCTGGCGCCCAGAGCACCACACAGGGGATGGAGCCAGGGTACCCCGGCACCCAAATCACCACCCCGGGCACGCAGCCAGCATTGCCTGGCATCAAGACCACCAGCCCAGGAGAGAAGCCAGAGTCCCCTGGCACCTGGACAGCCACCCCAGGGGTGCAGCCAGGATCTCCCGGCATGTCCCATTCGCAAGAGCCAGCAATGCCCTGGGGGTCCTCAGCCTTCAGCAGTGCCTCTGGCCATGGCATGGAGATGGTGGAGGCTCTCGGCCAGTCTGGGCAGCTTGGCCACCCGAAGAAGCAGGTGGCCCACCTGGAAGCCACCAAGTCAGACCACGCCGTGCGTGACCAGACGCACCTGCTCTTCCCGGAGGGAGGTAGGAACCCTGAGGGGGCTGGTGGGGGGTGTTTGGCGTGGGAACACCCTGGGCTGGGGGCTCATCATGCTCAGAGGCTGGCCCCAAGGGCGAGACCCCCTCACTGACAGCATGTCCCCTTGGACCATGTCCCTCTAGATGACAACAGCATCGCCCTCCGGGGTCAGGTGTCCTCCCTGCAGAGCCTCGCCAGCGAGCTGCAGGAGGTGAAGGAGAAGGTGAGCCGGTGGCAGTCCCCGAGGGGGCTGCAGGGATGCCAGGGGGGATTGGGAGAGGAAGGGTCAGCCAAAGGGCCCCCCCGCAAAGGGACAGCACGGGGTGCCATGCCCTGACTCTGCCACCACCGCCGTTCCCAGATCAGGCAGCTGGAGGATGCCCTTGCAAAGTTGTGGGTGGCCGGAGCGGACTGGAGAGCAGATGGCAGCGACCGGATCGCCCTGCAACTGGGGTAAAAGGACGGGAGAGGGTTTGCTACCCCATGGGGCTGCAAGGGAGCCCAGTGGCTGGGACCAGCCCAGTTTGGGGGGCGAGGGACAGCCCCCTGAGTGGCCCTGATGAGGCTAAGCCTGCCGGTGCGCCCATCTTGCTGGTCAGGTCCATGCTGCAGGAGTTAAAGCGAGAGGTGTTGGGGCTGAAGGAGCTGGAATTAGAGAAGATAAAGCGTGAGCTGAAGGAGCTGGGAGAACACCAGGACATGACCGAGGCCACGCTGAAGCAGCTGGTGACACAGGTGGCCAAGCAGATGCAGGCTCAGGTGAGGTCTAGGGGGAGTGCTCCCACTGCCCGCCGGCTGGGTGGGGGGGTCCTGGCAGGGTTCCCGGCCACGGCCCCTGGCCGGCTGCAGCCATCAAGCCTCCACAGCACCTTGGCTTGTTGGCTGCATGCGTTCCATCTGAGAGCCGGTTCCTTCTCCCCTTCCTGCAGCAGGACAAGCTGAAGGCGACGGAGAGCGCAGGGCAGGAGCAGGCAGAGGCGCAGGCAGCATGCCCTGCCTGCTGTGGGGACACCGGAGCGCAGGTGGGGCAGCTCCTGCAGCGCTACGAGAAGCTCCAGGAGGTGGTGGACTCCCTAATGTCCCGGCGGGCGGTGGGCAAGGTGCTGAGGCAGCTGCCGAGGCAGAGCCAGGTAGGGAGGTGGCGGCATGGGGGGCTTGGGAGGGGGCTGCTGGGACTCCCCTGGCTGGTCGTGCTGTGCTGTAACATGGGGGAGCCCCTCGCTGCTCCCCACATTGGCTTGTACACGTCAGCAGCACGGAAGGAAATGAAAGCCTTGGTGCAAATGTCCTGCTGGCACCGAGAGCCTTTGGCCAGCGGCCAAGTAACCTGGCTCTGTCCCCACGGGGCAGCCAGTCCCCCCTTGCACAGCACCGCCTTGTCATCTTCCTCCCTGCAGCAGGATGAGGAGGTGCCGAAGCGCGTCCAGGCCACCCTTGTGCAGGTGCAAGGCAGCTACGAAAAGCTCAGCTCCGTCGTGGGGAACCTCCTGCGTGACAGTCAGCGGCAGCAGCAAGATACCAAGGTGGGTGGCTGAAAGCCCCACGGGGTCAGAGCATCCTCCAGGCAGAGCCTGGGCACCACCAGGGATTTGTCCCTTTCCCGCAGGTTTTTAAGGGGGGTGGGAGATGGGGGGTGCTGAGCTGGCCGGGAGGCAGCTCCGACGCTGCCGTGGCATCATGGGGTGCTTTCTGTGTTGGAAGGCTCTGTTCCAGTCCCTGGAGAAGCTGGTGAAGGGCAAAGCGGACAAGAATGACCTGATGCTGGCACTCGATGTGGTATGGCCTCGAGGGTCCCCAGCACCAGCCAAGGGGGTCCCAGGCAGGGTGACAATCACCCCTTGTCCCTTGGCTGCTTGGTGGCAGAACCTGCCGGGGGGAGGGAAGATTTCCAGACTGGCCGCGGCTCCCTCGCCAGGTCCCTCTGTCTCCCCACGGGTCCCTTTGGCTGCTGGCACCAGCCCCATGGGGGTGATGGGGCAAGCAGGGCCACGTAGCCACTTCTCCCTCTCCTCCCAGCACGAGCTGGCCCTGCCTAGGCTACCTTCGTCCTTTCCCCACTGCTCTCCTGCCCTTCCCTCTTGCTAGAAAGCAGACAAAACCAGCCTGGCTGGCAAAGTCAACCGCAGCGAGTTCGACGCAAGGATGGAGCGGCTGACTGAGATGCTCGAGGAGATGCTGAGCCGGCAGACGGGCCAGGAGAAGGTCCAGCAACATCTTTGTGAAGAGGTGGCCTCCAAGGTGAGGGGTGTCTCGTCTCTGCCACGCAAAACTTGCTTCTTGAGGGCTTGGCATCCCTCCGAGGATCCCTCTGCCAGCTGTCCCAGCCGGGGACCACCATGTCCCATCGCGGGGCAGCTGGCTGAGGGGGGGCACCTGTCCACAGCTGGACCGCCAGGAGCTGGGGGCTCTGCAGAAGCAGCTGGAGGGGCACTGGGAGAGCAACCTGAAGCAGCTCCAGAAGGGCTCACAGGCAGGGGCTGATGATGCAGCTGGGATTAAGAAGTGAGTGCAATGGGGAGAGCGGCGCCTTCAGGGACACCTCGCTGCTGCCTGCGAGCTGCCTGCCTGTGTCCCCCCCAGGAGCTCACCCAGCCCTTTTCTCCCCACTCCAGCCCGCTGCTGACCCATTTCCACTGCCTCTCCTGCGACCGGCCCCTCGACATGTCGGTGCCTGGCCCGTGAGTAGCACCTGGCACTGTGGGCGGGACGGGGGGGCGATGGGTGCTGGCAGTGCCCCGCCGTGCCAGGCACAGGGGTTCGGGGCTCTGCCTGGGGGGTCTGACCCTGCCCAGATCCCTTGCGGCCCTGCCTGGGAGCAGGGGGACACAGAGCCCTCCCCGGGGAGCAGGGGTTGCCGTGGGCTACAAGCCCATGGGTTTCAGGGCACTGCCCCGTCACCCATCTACGGCTCCTGCCCTCCCCAGGCACATCGTGACCATCCCATCCCTGCCGCCGCTGTCCCCCCGCCTCGCCGAGCACCCCCGTCCCATTCTCAAGACAGAGCAGGAACAGCAGCACGACCACAGGTAGGGGACACGGGGACCCATCCCTGTCCCACTGGGGTGCAGGGTGGCCTGGCCCCGGCGAGGGAGAGCTCTTCCCCAGGTGGGGGCGCAGGGGTCCGGGCGGACCTGGGCAGGGCAGGGGAGCAGAGCTGTGCTGCAGAGGGTCAGCTGTGCTTACCCCGCCTCTGTGGGGCTTTACAGCCCCCCCTCGCTGCCCGTCTGGCCCAAGCCTCTGTCTCAAGGGCGCTGAAGCCACATGGGATGAGTTGTGTCTGGTCTCAGCCTGACCTGGGGCTTAGGGAGGTCAGGTTCCTTCTCTGAAACAAGTTGCTGAAATCAAGCGCTGCAGCTGGGACAGCCCAGCTCCTGCCTCCTGCTGTCCTCGGCGTGGGGTGCAGGGACCTGCCACTGCCCCCTGCCTGGTATAGCAGGCTGAAGCACGGGCTGCCACAGTGCCGGGCACTCAGCATCCGCGTACCCCGTCCCACAGGCAGCCGCCCCCCGAGGTCAAGTACCCCACCGTGCCGCGGAGCTGCGGGGGCCGGCACACTGTCACCACCCCGCTGCAGCGCCGCCAGGACCTCCAGCTCCCCCGGCGCCTCCGGCCGCTCCTGCTCCCCAACAAGGTAGGGATGACAAAGGTAGGGATATGGCAGGGGCGACTGAGGCTGAGCCTCTGCGGGGGCGGGGGGGGCATCTGTGCCTCACTTTCCCCAGGGAGAGCTGGCCGTGGGAGGGTTGCCGAGGGATGCCGAGTTCGGCCCCGTGGCTCAGCCAGCCCGCTCTCTCATTCCCAGTGCAACGTGGGGGACCTGTTGGCAAAGGACGGCTGCATGTCCAGGGAGCAGCTGGGCAGTCCCGTGCTCACAGACAAAGAGGGTACGGCCGGGGCTGGCTTGGGGAGAGGATCCCATGGGTGTGAAGGGGACAGCGGGGAGGGCAGGGCACCCACGAGGTGCTGGGTTTTCCCCACCCGTGTCCCCCCCACTGCCCCCACCCCAGCTCACGCTGCTCTCTCCTGCCACCCCTGCTGCCTGACAGGGCCAGCACAGCACCAGCCCGGGCCGCACAAGGCAGCGGAGAGCAAGAGCGACTCGTCCGACTGCCACCTCCCTCACGCACCAAGGCCCCCGCGGGACAGACCCAGGAGCCGGGCAGCTGGGCAGGGACAGCTGCTCTCCAGAAACTGACTTCTTATTTGACTAATAAAAAGCCTTTGACCTTATTTTTTGTTGGTTTTTTTCCCCTTTGTTTTGGGCCATGAACGGCGGTCACAGGGACAGAGGGGACATCACCTCGACAAATCACAGCCCCCAGTTCCGCTCTCCCCCCTCAGAGCCCAGTGGGAAATACAGCAGGCAGTGGGCTTGTGGGCTCCTGTCGCCTCTGCGCGGGAGTTCTGCTCTGGGCTTCCCTGGGATGGTGACGCAGCTTTCTGCCATTGAGAGCCACGATGCAGGTTTCAAGCGCTGTCATGGAACGGTGTGGCAATTAGGCACGGACTCCGTTTGGTGCACAAACGAAAACGCTTTATTTTAGGCAGCAGCCTCTTTAAATACCCTCTGCTACAGAGCTAGCAATTTCCCACTGCTACCTCCTTATCATGAGATTACACAGCACATACCACACATATCACAGCCCATACATGCTGTAACCAAGACAAGCTATTCATCTTTAGCAACCCGGCCGGCCTTCAGTGCTCTCTCCTTTTCTCCTTCGTATCATGAATGCGCACGAGTCTATGGGACTGGATGGGTTACATCCAAGAGTGCTGAAAGAGTCGGCAGACGTGCTCGCCAAGCCACTTTCCATGATCTACCTGAAGTCATGGCTAACTGGGGAGGTCCCAATGGACTGGAGGGTAGCAAATGTAGCGCCCATCTACAAAAAAGGCAGAAAGCAGGAAACTATAGGCCTGTCAGTCTGACCTCGGTAGTAGGGAAGGTGATGGAGCAGAACTTCTTGAGTGCCATTACAAGTCATATAACGGACAAGCAGGGGATCAGGCCCAGTCAGCATGGGTTTAGGAAAGGCACGTCCTGCCTGACAAACCCGATCTCCTTCTATGACAAGATGACCCAATTATTGGATGAGGGAAAGGCTGTGGACATTGTCTACCTGGACTGTTGAAAATCATTTGACACTGTCCCCCATAGAACTTCCATGGAAAAACTGGCGGCTCATGGCCTGGGTGAGCATACGATCTGCTGGATCAAACACTGGCTGGATGGGCGGTCCCAAAGAGTGGTGGTCAATGGAGTTAAATCCAGCTGGTGGGTGGTCACAGGTGGTGTCCCTCAGGGCTCAGTGTTGGGACCACTTCTGTTTAACATCTTTATTGATGACTTTGACAAGGACATAGAGTGTATCATCAGCAAGTTTGCAGATGACACGAAGCTAAGTGGGAGTGTTGATCTGCATGAGGATAGGGAGGCTCTACGGAGAGACTTGGATAGATTGGACCGATGGGCCAATGCTAATGGAATGAGCTTCAACAAGGCCAAGTGCCGGCTCCTGCACTTAGGCCACAACAACCCCACGCATCGCTACAGGCTTGGGGCAGTGTGGCTGGAGAGCTGCCTGGCAGAAAAGGACCTGGGGGTTCTAATTGACAAGCGACTGAAAGTGAGCCAGCAGCGTGCCCAGGTGGGCAAGAGGGCCAATGCCATCCTGGCTTGTATTAGAAATAGTGTGACCAGCAGAAGGAGGGAGGTGATTGTCCCCCTGTACTCAGCACTGGGGAGGCCACCCCTTGAGTATTGTGTCCAGTTCTGGGCACCTCAATACGAGAGAGATCTTGAGGTGCTGGAGCGAGTGCAGAGGAGGGCAACGAAGCTGGTGAAGGGCCTGGAGAATAAATCTGATGAGGAGCGACTGAAGGAGCTGGGACTGTTTAGTTTGAGGAAGCGGAGGCTGAGGGGAGACCTCATCACTCTCTACAACTACTTGAAAGGCCATTGTAGAGAGGTTGGTGCTGGTCTCTTCTCACAGGTCATTAGTGATAGAACAAGAGGGAATGGGTTCAAGCTGCAGCAGGGGAGGGTTAGGCTGGACATTAGGAAAAAATTCTCCCCAGAAAGAGTGGTCAGACACTGGAATAGGCTGCCCAGGGAGGTGGTGGAGTCACCATCCCTGAATGTGTTTAAGACTCGTTTAGATGTGGTGTTAAGGGATGTGGTGTTAGGAGATATGGTGTAAGGGAGAACTTCGTAGAGTGGAGCTGATGCTTGGACTCGATGATCCCAAGGGTCTTTTCCAACCTAAATGACTCTATGATTCTATGGCCCAGGTGCTGTGTAGCTAGGGATTGTTTACTTATCCCACGCTTTGCCGCCAGGGAGAGCGATGAGAACTCCAGGGCTCATTCCAGATGCTGCGTCCGCACATCCTTTGGCATCCACAATTCCCCCTTCTTCATTTACTACAAAAACAGTGGCCAAGGTTTTATCTGTAAGACGCTGCGCACACCGTAGCACACAGGGAATACAAAGCATAATGCACAAGAATATGCTTATACAAAAAAGCAAGAATTTGAGAGCTGATTGCAACCATCCAGTTAAGCCCCAACTGTTAAAAAGGTTATCCAGCCATCCCCAACTCCCCCCATTCGTAATTTCTGCACATTTTGCTCTAACTGTTGTATACTTTTATGGATTGATTCAGAGTGGTCTGATAAATTCATACAGCACGTGCCATCAAAATCTTCACATCCATGGCCATGCGCTAATAACAGAAAATTGACAGCTGCTCTATTTTAGAGTTGCATGGCGTACTGAATCTACATCTAATAAAAGGCCAGGAAGAGCTACTGAAGAAGCCTTACTTTGTTCCACAAGCCAACAACCTAGCTTTTTTTAAGAGCGTTAGCGCTTTTGCAGAAGCCACACCGGGAGCAGAGAAAGAAGAAATGGCAACCACAGGTGGCTGCCAAAAGTGTACCCGGTAATCAAGAGGGGTGACCTTTTGGAGATATGTTGCGTTTCGAGAGCATTTGGCAAAGTTAAAACACTTACGAGCATCCATCTGAATTTAGCCTAGAATACCAACCTCCTGTGGCTCTAAAGGCAGGGGAGAGAATAATTTATTTGCCCAGTAGAATCTACTGAGGCAATCTGTAGGTTAAGACTTTGTGATAACCAAGGGTCAAGGTCGTCCTTTTTGACAGGGACATGTATGTGGCTTGGATCCATTCCAGAAAGCTGCTGACAGCACAAACGACCCTGGGAAAACAATCGTGGTAACATTTCAGTCATCATAGTTACTGTTTTGGAAAAGGTACGTGGCAAAACTACCCACTCTAATGCAGTCGGGCTCTTTGCGAGTGCACCATCCCACTGTCCTATCAGGGCGTAAGGTTGAAATTCTTGTAGGAAGGTGTTCAACGTGTCTTGCAGCAGTAGTAGACTATATCTTACCTGCAACGTGCTGTAATGCCTTCTGAGCTGTTGGGGTTAATGAACATAGAACTTATGTTCTGGCAGGGCCTGGCAGGGCCAGCCCGATTGGTAGATCCCATGGGGTTAACTAGCCAGGTAGCCTTTGCTAAATGTGCATCCCAATGTTTTAAAGTCCCACCACCCATTGCTCTCAGTGTAGTTTTTGACAGTCCATTGTATCGTTCTATCTTCCCAGAGGCTGGTGCGTGACGGGGGATGTGATACACCCACTCAATGCCATGCTCAGGTGTCTATGAGGCTGTTTTGGAAATGAGTCCCGTTGTCCGACTCAGTTCTCTCTGGGGTACCATGTTTCCACAGGACTTGCTTTTCAAGGCCCAGGAGAGTGTTCCGGGCAGTGGCATGGGGCACAGGGTATGTTTCCAGCCATCCAGTCGTTGCTTCCACCATTGTGAGCACATAGCGCCTGCCTTGATGGATTTGTGGTGGTGTGATACAATGAATCTGCCAGGCCTCCCCAGATTTATATTTCAGCCATTGTCCTCCACACCAAAGAGGCTTCAAATGCTTGGCTTGTTTGATTGCAGTGCATGTCTCACATTCATGGATGACCTGTGCAATAGTGTCCATGGTCAAGGCCACCCCTCGGTCACGAGCCCATCTACATGTCGCATCTCTTACTTGATGGCCTGAGGTGTCATGGGCCCACCGAGCTATGAAGAGTTCACCCCTATGTTGCCAGTCCAGATCCAGCTGAGCCACTTCAATCCTAGCAGCCCAATCCACCTGCTGCTTGTTCTGATGTTCCTCCATGGCCCGATTCTTCGGTACATGGGCATCTACGTGGCGTACTTTCACAACCAGATTCTCTATCCAGGCAGCAATATCTTGCCATAGTTCAGCAGCCCAGATGGGTTTGCCTCTGCGCTGCCACTTGCCCTGCTTACGCTGCTGTAGCCACCCCCACAGAGTATTTGCCACCATCCATGAGTCAGTGTCGAGATCAAGTACTGGACATTTTTCTCGCTCGGCAATGTCCAAAGCCAGCTGAATGGCTTTCACCTCTGCGAACTGGCTCGATTCACCCTGTCCTTCACTGGCTTCTGCAACTTGTCGTGTAGGACTCCACACAGCAGCCTTCCACTTTCCATGCTTTCCCACAATCCGGCAGGACCCAGCAGTGAACAGGGCATCTT
Organism: Chroicocephalus ridibundus; assembly: GCF_963924245.1. Classification (NCBI taxonomy): domain Eukaryota; kingdom Metazoa; phylum Chordata; class Aves; order Charadriiformes; family Laridae; genus Chroicocephalus; species Chroicocephalus ridibundus. The sequence goes on along the minus strand of NC_086301.1, from coordinate 8,476,546 downwards.
TCTTCCCATTTTTTGGCAGTTTATTATATGGGGCCTCTTCCACACGCGCCACCTCCTCCCCTGGTGACATTCCAAAATCCTTGCCTTCTGGCCAGTCCATGATCACTCCCAGAATTCCTGGGTGACTGGGTTTTCCCATTCGAGTTTGCTGTGTGATCCGTGCAATCCACTTACTCCCTGTGGCACCAGTTGCATGATGTGTGGTGGGGACCCTTTCTTTGACCATCCAGCCCAGCACCGGCAGTCGAGGTGCTGAGAGGAGCTGTGCTTCTGTACCAACCACTTCCGAAGCAGCTCGAACCCCTTCATATGCTGCCAAGATCTCTTTTTCTGTTGGAGTGTAGCGGGCTTCGGATCCTCTGGATCCCCGACACCAAAGCCCCAGGGGTCGACCTCAGGTCTCCCCTGGTGCTTTCTGCCAGAGACTCCAGGTAGGGCCGTTCTCCCCGGCTGCGCTGTAGAGCACCTTTTCAATGTCTTGTCCTGCCCGGACTGTCCCCAGGGCCACTGCATGGACTATTTCCTGGTTGATTTGTTCAAAAGCTTGTCGTTGCTCAGGACCCCATTTGAAATCGTTCTTCTTCCGGGTTACTTGATACAGAGGGCTTACAATTAGATTGTGATGTGGGATATGCATTCTCCAAAAACCCACAATGCCTAAGAGAGCTTGTGTTTCCTTTTTACTAGTTGGTGGAGACATAGCTGCTATGTTGTTGATCACATCCGTTAAATACCCACATAAAAATACCCTCTCGGGAGGTAATCTATACCAAGGATGCATGGAGCCTCTGGGCCAGTCACAATGGGATGCTTTTGCCACTCATTCCCAGTTAGGCTCACTTCAGCCTCCATCCAGTACAGCCAGCTCTTGGGATCCCCCTGTCACCCCAGAAATACAGATGGGTTCTGCCGCTCTGTAGCTTGATGGTATTAGGGTGCACTGTGCACCCGTGTCCACTAGAGCCTTAAACTCCTGTGGGTCTGATGTGCCAGGCCATCGGATCCACGCTGTCCAATAAACCCGGTTGTCCCTTTCCTCCACCTGGCCGGAGGCAGGGCCCCTCTAATCCTGGTCATACTATCTGGTACTCACTTCTTGCAGAAATGACTTGGAAGTTCCTTCAAGAGGATCAGAAGCAAGATCAGGCCTTCTGCTCTGTCTGGGCAACTGCCCCCTGGAGACCGGGGCGGCACTTTTCCTGGAGGGATCCCCTTTTGTGGTTGTCCTTCCTTGCAACTCCTGTACCCATGTCCGCAGCATCGAAGTAGGTTGTCCATCCCACTTCCTCATGTCCTCCCCGTGGTCACACAGGTAGAACCACAGGGTGCCTCGTGGTGTGTACCCTCTGTACTCTCTCTCTTGAGTGGGGAAACGCCTGCTCCTAAGAGCTGAGATGCTGGCCCGTACAGGTGGGGAGTAGGACATATTCTCTTCAAGTTGCTGGACCTTCCGCGACAGTTTCTCCACAGCTGAGACAAGGGGGGAAGAGAGACTTTCTTCATATGGCCGGAGCCGGCCAGCCACCTCATCCACCCTTGGTCCCTCTTCGCCTTTCCATTCCATTACTGCCAGTGAGTCGGCATATGACGATGGTGCGCTCCGTACAAACTTCTGCCACATGGGCCTTGTGCATTGCACCTCATCAGGGTCTGTGGGTAAGTCTGCATCATCCGAGTCATAATAAACCATCTCCCGCACGGCTAATTCTCTCAGGCACTGGATACCTCTTTCCAGGGTAGTCCACTTGCTTGGGTGACATACAACATCTTCACTGAAGGGGGACCTCTCCCTCACGCCTGACAGGAGTCGTTTCCAGAGGCTGAGGGCTTGGGTCTTCTTCCCAATTGCCTTGTCAATGCCACCGTCTCTCGACAGGGATCCCAGCTGCCTGGCTTCCCTACCCTCTAATTCCAGGCTACTGGCCCCGTTATCCCAGCACCGGAGCAGCCAGGTGACAATGTGCTCCCCTGAAAGTCGGCTGAAATCTTTTCGCATATCCCCCAGCTCACTCAAGGATAGGGATCGGGTGATTATCTCTGGTTCTGCCTCTTCCTTCTGTTCTCTTGATGGCCCTGGTTCATCATCATCCCTTACTAAGTGAACTGATTTCTTCGTGTACTTCTTCTTCTGTATGGGGGCAACTGATACTGTCACGGGTTTCTTCCCTGGTTCAGTGGCAGTGGCTGCCACAGAGGGTGTTGGAGTAGCCGTAGCGTCTGTCGCAGGGGTTGCAGTAGCCACACTGTCTGTCGGCCTGGTCTCCATTTCTTCCCCGTGAGGGTGCTACATAGCACTGAGCAGTGCCTGGCAGATACTGGCCAGGGCCCAGCACAGTGCGGTGAGTTGTGCCTCTCCAGAATAGCCACAGCATTTTCCCTTCAGATATTCTACCACTCCATCAGGGTCCTGCAATTGTTCAGGGGTGCAGTCCCAGACCACTGGAGGCGAGAAGTTCTCTAGGCACCTGCCCATGTTCTCCCACATGCCGTGCCACCCCTGACTGTCCAGCCTCGGAGCAGATCTCCAGGTGGCAGTCTTAAATAGTTGTTTAACACTAAACAGGACCTGGAACACATTCAGGAGACATAACAATAGGACCAGGCTGGTTTGAGCATCCCAAGGATATTCAACATTCTCAAAAGCTGACATACCTGCCCCGAGGGAGAAAAGGGAGGCAAAAGAGTTGGGGAAAGTGTCCCCCCCTGTTTCCGCCACAGACCGGATGTAATTATTAATAAATTGGGAGAGATGTTGCCCAATGTACGGGCAGGATAGCAATAGCACATAAACACCCCAAAATATTTGTTGGAACAGTGATGTAATATCATATCATAAGCCGATATTGCAAAGGACAGCAGAATGATAATCCTCATCCCTCTCCCAGAGGTGAGAAACATCATCGCAGGGAGTACATGAGCCATATAGCAATTTACATAACACAGGAATGAGAACAAACCAAGCAACATGGTGACCAGCGACTATTTACCTGATACAATAAATGCATACAACAAATTTGTTTTTACAAGCTCTAGTTGGATTCTGTTGTTATTTCAACCCTTCGAGCCCCACGTTGGGCGCCAGAAAAGGACTGTTGTGATTTAGCCTCACATGGCAACAAAGAACCACGTGCCGTTCTCTCTCGGGCTTCCTCCATATGGGAAGAATTGGAAGAAAAAAGGCAGAACTTGTGGGTTGAGACAAAGGCAGTTTAACAGAACAGCAAAGGGAACAAGAAAACAACAACAGCAACACGGACAGAGGAATGTACAAACACGATTACAGTACCGCCGCTCACCAACCAGACCCAGGATGCCCAAGCCCACTCCCCAGCAGCGACTCCCTGGCCCCTCCTCTGGCAGCTCCGACTGGCCATGGCTCACATGGGATGGAATCCCTGTGTCCCTGCTGGAGCCCGGGGAGAATTAAGCTTGTCCCCGCTGGAACCAGGACAAAGACTTGCTTCTTTCTCCAGGAGTCCTGGCTCTGCCCCACATGCCCACTGGAGCACATCCTCACATGGTCACACAGCGCCGCTAACGTTGGGGTTTTCCTCTCCTCGGCACTTCCCACACCACTGCAGACCCTCTCTGGCTCTCTCCCACCAACCCTGCCCTCTCCCCAGCCCAGCCCAAAAGAGCCCCCTGGTCTGGGCTGGCCCCACAGCAGTGCTCCCCACAGGGTCCTGCAGAGCTCTGGGCACTCCCCCCACAGCCCCAGCCCCTCTGACGGGCACCGCAGCTGCTGGGGGCAGAGAGGGCTCTCAGCCTCCCCATCACCCCAGGGCTGGAGCTGGCCCCAAGGGCCAGCAGAGGCCACTCACTCTCTGGCTCTCCTGCCTTCAGCTGCAGCTGATCCCCAGCCCAAACTGCCTTTGCCCCGCTCTGCCTCCCCGCCTGCCCTGCTCCCCAGGACAGCAGGAGAGTCCTGGCCCTGGGGCTCCTCAGGCAGCTCCCGCATCTCTCCAGTCTCCCTTCCCTCTGCCCACTACATCTTCACTGCCTCCCACGGCCCTGCAGAGTCCTGGCTTGTGGGTACCTGGCTGGAGTTATTTGTTCTGGAGAGACCTGATCTCTGAGAGTGTTTTACCATCTGAGTCGCCGTTCACTTCCCACCCGAGAGTACATGGAGTGTCCCCGTCCTTTCCTGACCACTCCAGGAGCCTTTCCACATGGACAGAAATCTGCCATCAGCCCCATCATACCTGTGACAGCCTGAGGAATGTTACTGGCAGGTCATGTACCATATCTACTGCCCCTCTACACCAAGAAGAGAGACTTCAACCAAGTGCTTGGTGTCTAAAATATGCCAGTGCTACTGTGACATTATTCCCCAAAACAAGGTGGAAAGACACTTGGAAAGTCCAGTTCCTTGACCTAGTTCTTAGCCACAAGTCTATCAAGGAGAGCCCCGCCTTCAGGCACTGCACTCAGGAGATCTCCTTCGATTACAGAGATGCTATTAGGGAGGAAAAAGGTGACACGTGGTTCTTCAAGGATCAGACACAAAAAGACAGAGCCTCAAGAGGAGTTCTATGAACCCAAACGATTACTCCAAGTATGATTAACAGAGAAAATAAAAACAACACACGCCTGGCCTCAACTAAACTCTTGGATCTATGCAGAGAAGAGGAGGCAAATTACTGTTGATGGTGCAAGATCCGTTGATGAGTTTCCTCAGGGAATCCTTGAGCTCCTGGTTCCTCACGCTGTAGATGAGGGGATTGACTGCTGTAGGCACCACTGAGTAGAGAACGGACACAGCAAGATGCAGGGATGGGGAAAAGAGGGAGGGGGGCTTCAGGTAGGCAAATGTGGCAGTGCTGATAAACAGGGAGACAACGACCAGATGAGGAAGGCACGTGGAAAAGGCTTTGTGCCGTCCCTGCTGCGAGGGAATCCTCAGAACGACTCTGAAGATCTGCACATAGGACACTACAATGAAAACAAAACAACCAAGTATTAAACATGCACCAACCACAAGAAGCCAAAATTCCCTGAGGTAGGAGTGTGAGCAGGAGACCTTGAGGATCTGGGGGATTTCACAGAAGAACTGGTCGAGGCTATTGCCTTGGCAGAGTGGCAGTGAAAATGTATTGGCAGTGTGAAGAAGACCACTGAGAAAACCAGTTCCCCAGGCAGCTGCTGCCATGTGGACACAAGCTCTGCTGCCCAGGAGGGACCCATAGTGCAGGGGTTTGCAGATGGCAACATAGCGGTCGTAGGCCATGACTGTCAGAAGATAAAACTCTGCTGACATCAAGAAGGAAAAAAGAAAGAGCTGAGCAACACATCCCAAGTAGGAGATGGTCCTGGTGTTCCAGAGGGAACTGGCCATGGCATTGGGCAGAGTGGTGGAGATGCAGCCCAGGTCGAGGAGGGCGAGGCTGAGGAGGAAGAAGTACATGGGGGTGTGGAGGCGGTGGTCACAGGCTACGGCAGTGATGATGAGGCCATTGCCCAGGAGGGCAGCCAGGTAGATGGCCAGGAAGAGCCAGAAGTGCAAGAGCTGCAGCTCCCGCGTGTCTGCGAATGCCAGCAGGAGGAAGTGGGTGATGGAGCTGCCGTTGGACATCGGATCCCTTTGTTCCCGAGGTACTGCCAAAGGAGGAAAGCACACTCACAAGTCAGGACAGCTCTGAGCAAATCTCTTCCCATTGCCTGCCCTTCCAAACCCAAGCCCCGAAAACACTCTTTGCCTGTGTCCTTCCTTCCGGGAGCTTTCTGCATTGCCCTTGTTGGAGCTCTCATTGTTGCTGGCCAAGTGTGCCGTGAGGAGCAGAGCTCTGCTTGTGGGCTCCCAAGGAGTCATCCCTGCTCCACAGCAGCGGGGACTTGGGAAAGGGGTTACAGCGTCTGACATTCACTAGTTACCTCATCTGTAATCCACTTGTAACGCAGAGGAGCTGCTCAGCATATTCCTGCAGGAAAACCTCAAGGAAGCTCCTGGTTGTCCTAAAGCTGCAGTGACATGAGCAGAGCCAGCTCACTCCTCAGCCTTGTCGGGGGGGAACGACCACGCAGCTTTTGACTCACTCCCCCCTGGCCCCCTGCAGAGGAACAGGGAGAAGAGGGAGAAAAAGGAATAAAAATCTCATGGGTTGAGATACAGACAGTTTGATAGACCAGTAACGGGAAAGAAAATGACAATCATTGTAAAAGAATATAGGAAACCAGGAGTGATGCAGTACAATTGCTTACCACCCGATGCCCATCCCGAGCAGCGAACACGGATTCCTGCCGCCCGGCCAACCCCCATTTCTATACTGAGCATGACGTCTGTGGTATGGAATATTCCTAGGCCCAGCTTGTCCTGCCTGTGCTCCCTCTCACTTTCTACGGGAAACTGAACAAGTCCTTGACTTAACATACACACTACTCAGCAACAACTCAACCAAAATGTCTCATCATCGTTAGTCTCATACTAAATCCAAACCACAGCAGCTTCTAGGAAGAAAATGAACTCTCTCCCAGCTGAAACCAGGACAACTCCCAGGTAGCGCTTGTCTTGAGGTGCTTCTGGAAAAGTCCCTGTGAAATGTCCACTGCCTCTGATGGAGCAGCAGAGAATCTCTGATCTTGAGCATGTCCTCCTGCTCTACCCAGGAGAGAGATCCCATAGGTTTTGGGCTATGAGAGCTTTAGGAGATCCCTGCAGGAACTGCAGTGGCATTGCCCTGCACCCAGAGACTTACCGTGTCAAGGGCTGTGAAGATTTCTCTCTCTGTGAGCTCTCAGAGTCCTCCCACTCCCAGCTGCCTTTAACCTCTCTCTGCCTGCTCGTCTCCTCTCACGCTTGGCAGAGGAGCTCCTTGCCATGACTTTCCTCCATCCCGGAAGCCTGGACCAGTTTAGTGGCAGAGGACCAGCTCAAGGCATTTTATTGACCTCTCTGGTGGTTTTGGTGCTGAGCCCATGAAGCTCAGACACAGGGGAAGCTGACGAAACCTCTCCAGAAGTCAATGTCAGATGTAATTTTGAAAGTTTCTTGGAGCGTTAATGGGTCCCACTAGGGCCATTACTGCCAAAGGCTCCTGGGGGCTCGTTTGAGGGAAAACTGGAGGCGGTGAGGGCAGATAGGCAAAGGCAATGGAGAGGTGTCTGATGCTGGCTAATCCTGAATGTGTGAGAGGAAGGCAAAGGGCCGAGCCCTGGCCTCCAGCCCCTGGGAAGGGAGATCCTGCCCCACAACCACAGCTCAGGGTCTTCCTGAGGCATTGTGATGGGAGGACGTGCAACGCCAAGGGCAGAAACACAGAATGACGGCTCCCGGGTGGGGAAGAGGAGGCGCCAAGGCCCTAGTGCTGTAAGGATAAGGTGTCTTCTGGTAGCCTTGGTGGCACAGACAACAGCCACAGCCAAGAGGAGAAAGACATAAGCACTGTTGGGGCCTTTCAGCCTTGCCAAGCTCCCTTGATCGTCTCCACCACTGACTGTGCTATGGTGTCCCACATCTGCTCCTCTTCCCCTGCAGGCTGCAGACATCCCCCCTGCTTCCCCATCTTGCTCTCCCCTCAGCATCTCACTGCCTTTACTGACCTCTCTCCGTCGTCCTTGGCTGTTCCTGAAACACAACACCTTGGGCTGATCCCGACTCCCTCTGGGTGATCTGTTGCAGCACAGCACTGCCCTTGCAGTGGCATTTCTTTCTCCTGGTGTCCAGTCTCAACCTCCCAAGCTGACCTTTGTTGCATTATTTCTTTCTCCTGCTGTTTCCTTCCAGAGAGAAGATCCATCATCTCACAACCAACCCTGCAACCAGTTTCAGGCCATTCCAATACTGCCCAGAGCCTCCCTGCCACTGGGCCAGAGAAGCCCAGGTCCCTCAGCCTCTCCACAAAGCACACGTGCACTGGGCCCTCAAGCCCATCGTGGCAGACCTCCTCTGGACTCTCCAGGTCCTCTCCACTTCTCCAAAATGGGGAGCCGCACACTGGGACACAGCTGTGTGTGTTGGGCCACAGCAGTGCTGAGTCAAAAGGGAAGGTGACTCAAGTTGCCTGGGGGGCACACGCTCCTCCTCCTGCAGCCCCGTAGACAGCCGGCCTTGTCCACAGTGAGCGTGCACCACTGGCTCATGAGGCGTCCCTCAGGGTGCCCGGCCCCGTCTCCGCAGGGTCCCTGCTCAGCACATCAGGTCCCAGCCTGTCCTGCTACCTTGGGGTTATTCTTCCCCGGGATGCAGGACTGGACACTTCTCCTTGGAAAACCTCAAGACATTTCTGTTGGCCAATTCCCAGCGTCTCTCCAGCTGCCCCTGGATTCAAGCTCCGTTTGGTCATCCATTGGATCGAGTCCACCCTAAGTACGTTTGCAGATGACACCAAGTCGATTGGGAGTGTCAACCTACTTGAGGGTAGGAATGCATTGCAGAGGGATCTGGAGAGTCTGGATCAATGGACCAAGGCCAGTGGTCTGAGGTTCAACAAGGCCAAGTGCCGGGTCCTGCACTTGGGTCACACCAACCCCATGCAGCATTACAAGCCTGGGGAGGAGTGGCTGGAGAGCTGCCCTGCAGGAAAGACCTGGGGGTGTTGGTCGACTGCCGGCTGAATATGAGCCAGCAGTGTGCCCAGGTGGCCAAGAAGGCCAACAGCATCCTGGCCTGTATCGGGAACAGTGTGGTGAGCAGGAGTAGGGAAGTGATCGTCCCCCTGTCCTCGGCACTGGTGAGGCCCCACCTCGAGTACTGCGTCCTGTTTTGGGCCCCTCACCACAAAAAAGGTAATGAGGCGAGGTATTGAGGCGCTGGAGAGGGTCCAGGGAAGGGCGACGGAGCTGGTGAGGGATCTGGAGAATAAACTTTATGTGGAGTGGCTGAGAGAGCTGGGATTGTTAAGCCTGGAGAAAAGTAGGCTGAGGGGAGACCTTCTCACTCTCTAAAACTCCCGGAAAGGAGGTTGTAAGGATGTGGGGTCGGTCTCTTCTACCAAGTAAGAGGCAATAGGACAAAAGGGAACGGCCTCAAGTTGTGCCGGGGAGGTTTAGGCAGGATATTAGGAAAAATTTTTACACTGAAGGGGTTACCTAGCATTGGAACAGACTGCCCAGGAAGTGGTTGAGGCACCATCCGTGGAGGTATTTAAAAGACAAGCAGACATAGTGCTTAGAGCTATGGTGTAGTGATGGCTTTTGTCAGAGGTACCTTGGTGGTTGGACTAGGTGATCTGAAAGGTCCCTTCCAACCAAGACAATTCTATTGATTCTATACAACTTTCATTCCCTTTTCCAGTCTTTTTCCACTCTCAAGTTCTTCTCTTGGATCACCCTCATCTCCTCCCATACAAACAGCCAACTCTTTTTCACCGTTTCCTTGTTGGCCCTTCCCTTGGTGTTTCTGAGATGGTTACAGTGGCACTTTCCACCTTCCTCATGACGTCCATGACACCAGTAACCCCTTTTCTTACCTCTGCTGTCCTACAGCTACTCAAGTTGTCTTGCTAAAGGAACCACGACTCAGCATGAGCCATCTGCACATGCAATTTAAAAGCTGGCGTGCTGGAGCTTCAGTGCTCAGGGACCTTGAGACACCTGGGGGCGTGGCCAACAGAAACCTCCTCAAGTTTTTCAAGGAGAAGGGGCAAAGTGGGAGAGGACCAGGTGAGGAGTGAGTCTGAGGAGAGGGGCCTGGGCATTTTGAGGGATGCCATATGAGCCTCTGGTAAAGGCTCAGCACCATTAAGGCCAGCTGCACATGGGGTGGTGTTAGAAGGACCGCGGCCACCCAGACATGGGGATTTATCGTCCCCCTCGACTCGGCACTGGTGTGGCCACATCTGCTCTCCTAGTATCCCAGAATGGTTTGGGTTTGAAGGGACTATTAAAGATCATCTAGTCCTATGCCTGTTTTACGGACATCTGTGACTTGATCAGGGTGCTCAAAGCCCTGCCCTACCTGACCCTGAAGACCGCCAAGGATGGGGAATCCACAACTTCTCTGGGCAACCTTTTCCAGTGTCTCACCACCCTCACTGTGAAATATTTCTTCCCTATGTCCAATCTAAATCTACCATCTTTCAGCGTAAAGCCATTGCCCCTTGTCCTGTCATTACAGGCCCTGGTAAAACCTCTCTCTCTCTCTCTTATCAACCTCCCTCATAGATTAAGAGGCCACAAGAAGGTCTCCTTGCAGCTTTTTTGTTTCCAGGCTCAACAACGTCAGCTCTCTCAGCTGTTCTTCCTAGGAGACGTCTTTCAGCCCTCCAATGCTTTTTGGTGATCCATGTCTTGACCCGCTCTAACAGCTTTAGCCATGAGGCATGTGGTGAGGGTTTCAGCTTTGGCGTTCGTGTCCATGGAAGGGCTACAGATGAGAGCTGCAGGTGAGGGATTAGGGTTAGGGTCCAGGCAAAGGCTTAGGGGGAGCTGCGTCCTGCCGAGTCTGAGGGGCAAGAGTGTGGAAGGCACTCAGCGTGTCTGGGCCCTCGTAGTGAGCAGAGGGAAAGCTCATGTGGTGATGACCAAAAGCATCCCCATTTCAATGAGCTGGGGGTTAGCACTGCGCCCCTTGGCTTGACCGGGCACATCCAGGGGGCTACAGCACACAGGATGTCTCTGCCTCCTTTCTTTGTCACCCTGCAATCACTGCCTCTGGCTTTCGGCTCTAATCAGCCCCCAGGCAGGCACGCTTCAATTGCCTGAAGCAGCTTCATCACCCACAGCCCTCAGCAGACCCTGCTGAACCTCCAAGGCTCTTTATTCCTGCCAGGGCCCTCCACACTCCGTGACCTTCCCTTAGGAGCTTGTTAACGTGAAGGAACTGTAATGAGTTTATTCTTGCATCTCAATTGGCCACAGGGTTGCAAGGGGACTTTGAGGGGAGACTGTCTCCAAGGAGGAGTTTTGCTAGAGTTTGCTGGAGAAGAAAAGTTTTGTTTAACAAGCACATAATGTAACATGGGCAGGGACATCGCTAGAGTTATGAGCTGGTGACAAGGCTCTGGGCTGGAAATTTGGCCAAGAATAAGGTAAAGTTTACTTAATCTGCCACACTGTCTCTTTAGCCAACTCACTAATTGTACGTATATTTATAATTTCCTATCAGTCTCTCCAACATATATCTTTTATGGTGATGGTTTGAGGAAGGTGGACCTTATTGGAGGCTTGGACTTGGCATATAGTGGAGGAATGCATTGGGTTTCTTTAATTAATTTGTATCATTTTTTTCCTTCTGGTTGCTCAAATTTAATAAGAATCCCTTGTCTATTTACAGCCAAGTCTGCGGGGGAATCAGGCAGGAATTGGTGCAAAGGAGCTGTTAACATTCAGCTGCAGACTCAGCGCACAAGTCTGATGTAGGAAAAGAATGCAAGTCCCAGGCAGCCCCAAGAGAAACGGTGGGGAGGAGGAGGTGGGGGGGAAAGTTGTCCATATAGTGGGGGACTTCGAGGAGACGGCAGTTGGTTCCTTTCCGGTCTTCCTTAGGAGACCCTCTGGTTCAGTATCAGTTGGAGAAAGCTGCAAGCATTTCTTCTGGAAGAATAAAAAGACTAATAAAAAGCCCTTTCAAAATGAAAAATTACCTTTTTATTAAGTTCTTCTTGAAACCTTCCACTTTAAGTAGACTCCTGAGACCTCTCCAATGAGCTGTACCAGGCTAGAAGCCCTGAAGGAAATCATGGAAGAGCTGTGGCTCATTAGGGCTTTCTGCACTTTAACGAGCCCCATGGGGCATTTGCTGCTGAGCCCAGGAATGCCAGGTACTGAGAGGAGCTGGAGCAACCTGTGCAGGAATTCAAGTCAGAAGCAAACGCCAAAGTGTCTTGGAGCATTAATTGTCCCCACTGAGGGCCATTACAGACCAAGCCTCCCCATGGATTTGTTGGAGCAGGCAAGTGGAGGCTGTGATTACAGGGAGGCAAAGGCACTGTGCAGGTGGAGCTGGTGCTGAGTAAAGCCTTGATGTATTTTATCCCGCCAAGCGGCCAGCCCTGGGAAGGGGGATGCTGTCCCTCACACTGGCTCAGGGCTCCTCCTGGGGCAGTGAGGTGTGGGGTGTGCAATGCCGAGTGAAGGACAACGGCACCACACCTCCCGGCCCCCCTGGGGGGTGCGAGGAAGCCGTGAGGCCCCGCTTCCATGAGATTAAGGTGTCTCCTTTCAGGCCTTGGTAGCAAAGACAACCGCCACAGCCAAGGGGACAAAGACCTGCAGGCTGTGGACACCCAACCTGTTTCCTCCCCTTGCTCCCACTGGGGCATCTCCTCGCCTTTACTGACAGCTCTTCTTCCTCCCTGCCTGTTCCTTGGAACACCCAGCGTTGCGCTGATCCAGGCTCCCTCTGGGTGACCTCAGCACTCACAGCACTGTCCTTCATGGGACATTTCTTTCTCCTCATGTCCACTCTTCTTGGGAATGTTGATTTGGGATCCTGCCCAACTTTGATGTGGCAGCAATTTAAGATTGATTATCACAGGGTTTACTTGTATGATGTTAACAATATTAATCACCTGGCAATTATCAAAATGATTTAACAAAATTTGCTATAATCAGCACAGCGTCTTATTGACAGATTCAAACATGGCAAGGTTCGCCTGAGACATACGAGAGTTTATATAGTTTAAAGGGGAGTTATACGTAAGAAAGGGACTCTTGACCAAGGCCTGTAGTGACAGGACAAGAGACAACAGTTCTAAACTGGAAAAGAGTAGATTTAGCATAGGCCTGAGGAAGAATTTTTTTATGAAAAGGGTTGTGAGACGATGGAACAGGTTTTCCAGAGATGTTGTGGGTCCCCCAGCACATCGAGGATATCAGGCTATCAAAGCGTGCAGGAGGATATGAAGATATCAAAGTGTAGATTTTCCAAGGATATCAAAGTATAGGTTTTGCGAGGATTTCAAAAGTAGATTTCATGAGGCTTTCGAGGATTGGATTTCAGAGTAGATTTCGCGAGGATTTCAGAGCTCATCTGCTGACAAATGCAGACGAAGGAAAAGAGTGAGTCATTCACTACTATTGGATTTCTCGAGGTGACCAAGATCGTTTGGTACCAGGAATTTACTACTTTTTGCAAAAAGAGAAACATCTTAATTCTATAGGTTAACCTCTGTATCTCTTTGTGTGTGCGCGATTCGATTTAAAAAGCTCTCTTGTAAGCCTTGTGTTTGTGTGTGTCTGTGTGTGTGATTTGATTTTGGAAGCGCATTAGAATGATGATGCTTTTGGTCATCGGCAGCTGAGTTTTCCCCTGGTCATCACGAGGGCAGAAACACGTGAAGTGGCTACGCACCCTTCCCCTCTGACCCAGCACTGCCCAGCTCACACTGAGACTTTGCTGGACCCTAACCCTAATCCCTCACCTGCAGCTCTCATCTGTAGCCCTTCCCTGAACACCAATGCCAAAGCTGAAACCCTCACCACATGCCTCACGCCTAAACCCAAAGCCAACTCCCTAATCCTGTCCCTCAACCTCCTTTCGTCTTCAACCCCTCCCCTAAGTCTTACTCATGTTTCCCAGGATGTAGGAGGAGGGCAGGGATTGTGAAGTTCTGGAGGGAAAGGCCAGGGAGATGATGAGATGTTAGGGGCAGGCAAGAGGAGGATGAAGGCAAAGGTGCCCTTGCTGGCGAGTAGATTGTGGTGTCATTAATGCTGGAGGAAGCTGCGTGTGAGGAGCAGCGTGGTGAAGTGCTCGAGATGCCTGAGAGTTTCATCAAAGAGAGAAGGGAGCATGGGATAGGTGAAGGGAGAAGCGTGTGGGAGGGACAGCACTTGGCGATGTTCCTGCTCTTGAAATGCCTTAACTCTGGCCTAACCCTAAGCCTCTAGCCCTAACCCAACCCCCTAACCCACAAAGCTGAGCAGGACTCAGATCAATTACAAGAAGCCCTAAGAAGAATCATCCTGAGCCTCACCATGACCCCTAGCCCTAAAAGGGGAGCTCTTACCAGATTTGACCAGAGTTTTTGGTTCGCATGGAAGAGAACTGGTAACAGAAACCCCTAACCCAAAAGCCCTAGCGGCCTCCCTCGGAAACCCTAACCTTCCCTTGTCCTCCAAACCTCACTCTAAGCTGTTTTTCCCCCAGAGGCAGAGTGAATGCACAGGTTGTGAGGTCCTGGAACGGTCGCCTGACTTCGGAAGACGAAATGTCAGATGACGTGTATCAGATCAGCTTGTGGGTGACAAGGTGGGTGATGGTGGGGAAGCTACTCTTATGTCAGCTGTGCCTCGGAACCTCACAGGTGAGTAAGAGGCAGGTGTCTGTGAAGGTGCCTGAAGTCAATTCTGTCTGAGAACCTCACAGGCCAGAAATAGGAAAATGGCTTGGCCGCTGATCGTGAAGTCACAACCTGTCTCTGCCAGTGAAAGGGAAGAAAGGTCCCATGGCTGGGTCAGCCACTGGGATAAGCCTGGTCTCAGCCACGGTCACCAGGCAGGCCAGCCAGGACAGCAGGGCATGGACACAAAAGGACTTTCTTTGGGTATTTTGGCACTCTAACAATGCTGGAAATGTGCATGGAGACCCCTCCAGTGGTAGTGGTGGGAAGGGATTCCCCTGTCATGGGGAATCTTTGGCCAGATTATCTCCAGCACCTCCAGTTTCTCTTCATGGAGTCAGAGCTTGGGCTTTTCTCCTCCTCTTGTTCTCTTGGACTTTGCTGGGAAACCCTCTCAGTATTGCTGCAGTCTCCACAGAGTGCCCTTCTTGGAGAGTGAACAGCCAAGCCTGAACTGGGGGCCATCTAGAGCCCTAATGCCCACCTGGGAGAAGGAGTTAACATTAAGGGGGACAAATGATTCACCACGAACCACAATAAGGTCACCTGCCTAGTGGATGAAGGGAAGGTGGTGGATGTAGTTTTGCTGGATTTTAGTAAAGCTTTTGATAGCGTCCCTCAAAGTCTCCTTCTGGACAAGTTGCCCAAGTTGGAGATGACCAGGTAGAGGATTGCGGTGGGTGAAGAACTGCCTGAATGGTAGGGCTCGACCCGCGCGTAGAGTTGCAGAGTAAGAAATCAAGGGCTGCGTGATCCTCACAGGAGGGCAGGAGATGCTCTCTTCTGGAAGGGCCATTTGTGCTGTTGGCGATAGAGCCACGCAAGGCTGCCTTGGTCAGACACACTCATCCATTGTTCGTGTCACGTTAAACTGTGCAAACGTAGACATCTGCAGTGCAGTGACAGGACACAGGCCTTCTAACCTTCCCATGAACCTCCAGCCTGAGCTTTCTCCCTGCACCCCCTTTGGAGGTGAACCTGAGCACAGAGCATGAGCCATTGGAGTTTGACCACTCAAGACCGTCTCCACCTTGGAGCTAATACGGGGCACAGCCAAGGTGGAGGCCCAGGGAGGAGGTGTTGCGGAGCAGCCTTTTCTGTTGCTGCAAACTAAAGCTAATCACAGACTGAATTTACTTATTTCCTGCTCCCTCCTTGATTTTTTTCTTTTTTTTTTTTTTTACCCTCTCACAAGCTTAGCAGTTTTCTTTTGAGCTGCCCAGTCTCATTTCTCAATTTCTCTATTTTTGAAAGTCATGTTCTGGAAGTTGCTCAGAGCCTGCTGATGACGCAAACGTCCATTATTCTGATAGTCTTTCTAACGTTGTTAATGATGCGGTGGGTGTCTGGGGAGGAGCACAGGTAGCACTAGCATTGCTGTCGTCTCTCCTGGGCTTGTTCACTAACTGACTTATACCCAGGTAGGAACATGAGTTGGGGAGAAGTGTCCAGAGAACCCCACGCAGGTGGTTTCCGGGGAAATGACAGAGAGGAAAAGAGGTCACCGCCGTCTCCTGTGGCACCATGGAGTGAGGAGCGTGTTCCTGCATTGTGGCTTCTGCCAATGGTAAATCCCTTTCGGCATGCTCTGAAGTGCTGAGGCACCGTGGCGGCACAGCCACTGCCAAAAGCGGCTGCAGGCATCGGGGTGGCTTGGCTGGGCTCAGAGGAGCAGGTTTTGTTCGGCTTGGAGAAATGCCGCTGGTGAGACAGTCACTGTGCGAAGAGTCCTCCAGCAGTTTCCCACGCCCAAAGTCAGTCCAGCCCATGCACTAGGTGTGATCTCATGAAGCACCGAGTTATCTGGGCGTTAGAAAGAATATGCTGTAGGTTTGGGGCCGGGGGGTGGCGGAGTGTGTTTATACAAGGAGAAAATGCTGCTTATGGGCAACCTGCCTATAAATGGTTTCTTTCACTTAAAAATTTGTGTATGATAAATGCAAGTATCTGACGGTATTTCAGGAAATATAAAACTTTCATTTTTCTACACGTTTTTTTTTCACTTGGCTAACGTGAATGCTTTTATGACATGTTCTAAACCGCTCTTCTCGTTATTCATATGTCAGAGTTTAAGATGACAAACAGAGCTGCTTGTTAATGGCTCACGTTCTTCACGTGTGAGCCGTGAGAAGTCCGTGTGCTCTGGGAAATGCAAAAGGGAAGGCTCGGTCTGCGAGCTGACGCGAGCATCGCTCTGCTCTGCAAGGGCTTACAGGGACTGGGGAACGTTTCTGCGCTGGGAACGGAGCCATGGAGCCCTCAGTAAGCTGCCATGAATCCATGCGACAGAGCAGCAGGGTCAGGAACAGGAACCGGAACCAGGCAGAGCTTGTCCAGAAGTTATAAAAGCCCAACCTTTTCAGGAAAACTAGATATCTCGGGAGATCACCCACTGATCTCCACTCCTCTACCTTTCATCACCTTCCTTTTTTGAATGCTTAGAAAGCTCTTTGAGGTAGTGTTGTGATTGCTTGCATAACGCCTCCTTTTAGCACCCTGAACGCTCGTGATATATGCACAAATAGCACCTTTTCTGCCTTGTTGAAATGCCCCATGGGTGCATCAATGTACCTGATTCATTGACAGGTAGCAGTTTGTTTTCTTTCTTATAGACTTCACCTGTCAGCCATGTAAAAATGAATAATTTGGATCTAAGGCATGTCCCCCTGGTCTCTGTGTGTGTCGACAGAGCTTCGGGAGGTGGGGTCTTATCTCTGAGAAGAGCTGAGGGAACCCCCTCGCACTAAAATAAAAGTGCGATCTGGTGTTGCCCTCACCTTCCCTTCCCTTCCCTTCCCTTCCCTTCCCTTCCCTTCCCTTCCCTTCCCTTCCCTTCCCTTCCCTTCCCTTCCCTTCCCTTCCCTTCCCTTCCATCATCCTAGCAGAAAAAATATTTTTTTCTGGTCCATACATCATTTAGACTGAAGAGATCTGTTCTGTTTTCTCCTGAGAAGCCTTTGCTCAACGAGCAACTGGTGTTCCGCTCTCATACAGCCATGCAGATCTCGTTTGGGCTTTCCTAATTACTGCAGTCACACCTGCGCTGGTCTCTGTAGTCTTTCACTGTGCTTGAGGGGTGCGTGATGGTGCGTGGGCCGCTGCCATTGTCCAGTGAGCGTGTTGTTTGGGTTGCTCTGTAGACAGAAAATGTCCCAAAGAAAAGGCTTGGAGAACCACACAGCAGGACCTGGCTTTCTTCTTCTGGGATTCTCTGACCACGCCAACCTGCAAGGCTTGCGCTTCACAGTCTTCCTGGTCATCTACCTCATGGTCCTCACAGGGAATGGCCTCATGCCAAAAATGCTGCGGGCTTTCCTGACGGGAGACGGCAGCATCTCCTTCCTTGGCTGTGCTGCCCAGCTGTATTTCCTGGTTTTGCTGGGCAGCACCGAAAGCCTTCTCCTGGCCGCCGTGTCCTACGACCGCTGTGTAGCTACCTGTGACCCCCTGCACTATGGCCTCATCCTGAATGGGAGGCTCTGTGTGAGACTGGTGGTGGGCTCATGGGTGGCTGTCATCCCAGTACAAGTAGGGCAGACTTACCAGCTGTTCACTTTGCCCGGCTGTGCATCCCATAGCCTTCATCACTTCTTCTGTGATGTCCCCCCTCTGTTGGAACTGGCCTGTGCAGACACTTTCTGGAACCAAGCGATGCTGCACACCATCATCCTGCTCTTTGCAGTCCTTCTCTTTTCCTTGATGGTCGTTTCTTACACTCAAATTGTCAGGGCAATGCTGAAAATGCCTTCAGTTCTGGGCAGACGCAAAGCCTTTTCCACCTGCTCCTCACACCTGGGGGTGGTGACTCTCTTCTATGGCTCCCTCATGGTTGTGTACTTTAAACGACGGTCAAGAGACTCTGCAGACACTGACAAATACCTTGCCCTGTTTTACACAATTGTGACCCCCATGCGCAACCCCGTCATCTATAGCCTGAGGAATAAGGAAGTGAGAATTGCCCTGAAGAGGCTCCTATGGAGAAAGTGATAGAGCAGAGTATGTGAAAGGAGCCCAAATAGTACCAAAAGTCCCAACAAGGTATTTGGTTGTGTGAACACAGGTGTCCCATAGTAGCTTAGACAAAACCCGTCTCCTGCCTGGCTATAATCCTCCTCAGGAGGGGGACAGGTCTCCCGGGGCATTCCTGGTATCTCTGATAGCTCCACCTAGGTATCTTCATACTCCAGAGCAGCTTCAGCTCCCCCGGAGAGCTGACTGCAAACAGCTTGTTCAGGCTGTGTCTGCCCAAGCTGCCAGTACCTTTAAAGGAAAACAGTCGAATCAGTCAAGAGGGATTAGAGGGTGACTCACCCAGTGAGAAGAAGACGACTAACCTCAGGCTGGGAAATCATTTGCTGGACCCCATTGACTATCCAGAGTGTCCATGGATGGCATCAGCTTAGGAGAATTGAAGGACCTGAAAGTCATCTTCGCCTGCTGTCATATTTTGCATTGAGCTGTACAATGCTTGACAAACTCAACATGAATAGATCAAAAGCAAAAGCAAACCCGAAATCACTAGGAGATTTTCATGACACAAATGGGCAAAGCTGTGAGTAACAGAGCCTGAAATCGACGTGCAGCCTGCTTTGAGCAAGAGGTTATGCTGGAGACTTCCCATGATCCGTTGCCATCTGAATGGTTTTATGAGTCTACACAGCATTTCTTCGAAGCTGACTTTGCTGATAAGATGGAGAAACAAGACTGAGACTGATTGACTGAGCTTTTGCAATGTCTGCCTTAGAATGAGATGGGTTCTCCCTGTGTCTCTCCAGTGGTGGCAAAGTGAGCCGAGAGCATCACGTGCACATGGAAAGCAGTGACGAGTGGCATTCCTCAGGGGTCAGTACTGGGACCAGTGCTGTTTAACATCTTTGTTGGTGACATGGACAATGGGATTGAGTGCACCCTCAGCAAGTTTGCCGACGACACCAAGCTGTGTGGCACAGTCGACACGCTGGAGGGAAGGGATGCCATCCAGAGGGACCTGGAGAGGCTTGAGAGGTGGGCCTGTGTGAACCTCATAAAGTTCAGCAAGGCCACGTGCAAGGTCCTGCACCTGGGTCACGGCAATCCCAGGCACAAATCCAGGTTGAGCAGAGAATGGCTTGAGAGCTGCCCTGAGGAGAAGGTGGTGCTGGTGGGCGAGAAGCTCAACACGAGCAGGCAAAGTGCACTTGCAGCCCAGAAAGCCAACCGCATCCTGGGCTGCATCAAAAGAAGCGTGGCCAGCAGATGGAGGGAGGTGATTCTGCCCCTCTACTCCGCACTGGTGAGACCCCACCTGCAGTACTGTGTCGAGCTCTGGAGTCCTCAGCACAAGAAGGACATGGACCTGTTGGAACGGGTCCAGCGGAGGGCCACAAAGATGATCAGAGAGCTGGAGCCCCTCTGCTATGAGGACAGGCTGAGAGAGTTGGGGTTGTTCAGCCTGGAGAAGGGAAGGCTCCGCGGAGACCTTACAGTGGCCTTCCAGTCCCTAAAGGGTGCCTACCGGAAGGATGGGGAGGGACTTTTTATCAGGGAGTGTGATGACAGGGCATGGGGTAATGGCCTCAAATTGAAAGAGGGTAGATTTAGAATGGATATCAGGAAACAATTCTTTACTGTGAGGGTGGTGAGGCACTGGAACAGGTTGCCCAGAGAAATTGTCAATGCCCCATCCCTGGAGGTGTTCAAGGCCAGGCTGGGTGAGGCTCTGAGCAACGTGGTCTAGTGCGAGGTGTCCCTGCCCAGGGCAGGGGGGTTGGAACTGGGTGATCTTTAAGGTCCCTCCCAACTCGAACCATCCTGTGATTCTGTGTGATTCTGTAAAGATATTAAAGTGATCTGTCCCCAGATACCAAGCACTGATGAACAAGCATCAGGGTGACCATCTGCACACAAACATTAACAGCTGACCAAATGGAGCTTGAGGCCAGGGGCAGCTGGAGAAATGCTGGGATTTGGCCAACAGAAATGTCTTGAAGTTTTGCAAGGAGAAGTGTCCAGTCCTGCACCCCGGGGAAGAATAACCCCAAGGCAGCAGGACAGGCTGGGACCTGATGTGCTGAGCAGGGACCCTGCGGAGACGGGGCTGGGCACCCTGAGGGACGCCTCATGAGCCAGTGGTGCATGCTCACTGTGGACAAGGCCGGCTGTCTACAGGGCTCCCGGAGGAGGAGCGTGTGCTCCCCAGGCAACTTGAGTCACCTTCCCCTTTCACTCAGCACTGCTGTGGCCCAACACACACAGCTGTGTCCCAGTGTGCGGCTCCCCATTTTGGAGAAGTGGAGAGGACCAGGAGAGTGTCCAGAGGAGGTCTGCCACGATGGGCTTGAGGGCCCAGTGCACGTGTGCCATGTGGTGGGGCTGAAGGACCTGGGCTTCTCTGGCCCAGTGGCAGGGAGGTTCTGGGCAGTATTGGAATGGCCTGAAACTGGTTGCAGGGTTGGTTGTGAGATGATGGATCTTCTCTTTGGAAGGAAACAGCAGGAGAAAGAAATAATGCAACAAAGGTCAGCTTGGGAGGTTGAGACTGGACACCAGGAGAAAGAAATGCCACTGCAAGGGCAGTGCTGTGCTGCAACAGATCACCCAGAGGGAGTCGGGATCAGCCCAAGGTGTTGTGTTTCAGGAACAGCCAAGGACGACGGAGAGAGGTCAGTAAAAGCAGTGAGATGCCGAGAGGAGAGCAAGACGGGGAAGCAGGGGGGGATGTCTGCAGCCTGCAGGGGAAGAGGAGCAGATGTGGGACACCATAGCACAGTCAGTGGTGGAGACGATCAAGGGAGAGGGCAAGGCTGAAAGGCCCCAACAGTGCTTATGTCTTTCTCCTCTTGGCTGTGGCTGTTGTCTGTGCCACCAAGGCTACCAGAAGACACCTTATCCTTACAGCACTAGGGCCTTGGCGCCTCCTCTTCCCCACCCGGGAGCCGTCATTCTGTGTTTCTGCCCTTGGCGTTGCACGTCCTCCCATCACAATGCCCCAGGAAGAGCCCTGAGCTGTGGTTGTGGGGCAGGATCTCCCTTCCCAGGGGCTGGAGGCCAGGGCTTGGCCCTTTGCCTTCCTCTCACACATTCAGGATTAGCCAGCATCAGACACCTCTCCATTGCCTTTGCCTACCTGCCCTCACTGCCTCCAGTTTTCCCTCAAACGAGCCCCCAGGAGCCTTTGGCAGTAATGGCCCTCAGTGGGACCCATTAACGCTCCAAGAAACTTTCATAATTACATCTGACATTGACTTCTGGAGAGGTTTCATCAGCTTCCCCTGTGTCTGAGCTTCATGGGCTCAGCACCAAAACCACCAGAGAGGTCAATAAAATGCCTTGAGCTGGTCCTCTGCCACTAAACTGGTCCAGGCTCCTGGGATGGAGGAAAGTCATGGCAAGTCTCTTTTGCAGTCTCTTCTGCAAAGCGTGAGAGGAGATGAGCAGGCAGAGAGAGGTTAAAGGCAGCTGGGAGTGGGAGGACTCTGAGAGCTTACAGAGAGAGAAACCTTCACAGCCCTTGACACGGTAAGTCTCTGGGTGCAGGGCAATGCCACTGCAGTTCCTGCAGGGATCTCCTAAAGCTCTCATAGCCCAAAACCTATGGGATCTCTCTCCTGGGTAGAGCAGGAGGACATGCTCAAGATCAGAGATTCTCTGCTGCACCATCAGAGGCAGTGGACATTTCACAGGGACTTTTCCAGAAGCACCTCAAGACAAGCGCTACCTGGGAGTTGTCCTGGTTTCAGCTGGGAGAGAGTCCATTTTCTTCCTAGAAGCTGCTGTGGTTTGGATTTAGTATGAGACTAACGATGATGAGACATTTTGGTTGAGTTGTTGCTAAGTAGTGTGTACGTTAAGTCAAGGACTTGTTCAGTTTCCCGTAGAAAGTGAGAGGGAGCACAGGCAGGACAAGCTGGGCCTAGAAATATTCCATACCACAGACGTCATGCTCAGTATAGAAATGGGGGTTGGCCGGGCGGCAGGAATCCGTGTTCGCTGCTCGGGATGGGCATCGGGTGGTAAGCAATTGTACTGCATCACTCCTGGTTTCCTATATTCTTTTACAATGATTGTCATTTTCTTTCCCGTTACTGGTCTATCAAACTGTCTGTATCTCAACCCATGAGATTTTTATTCTTTTTTCTCCCTCTTCTCCCTATCCCACTGCAGGTGTTTCAGGAAGAGCGAGTGTGTGGTCATTGCCCCCCGACAAGGCTGAGGAGTGAGCTGGCTCTGCTCATGTCACTGCAGCTTTAGGACAACCAGGAGCTTCCTTGAGGTTTTCCTGCAGGAATATGCTGAGCAGCTCCTCTGCGTTACAAGTGGATTACAGATGAGGTAACTAGTGAATGTCAGACACTGTAACCCCTTTCCCAAATCCTCGCTGCTGTGGAGCAGGGATGACTCCTTGGGAGCCCACAAGCAGAGCTCTGCTCCTCACGGCACACTTGGCCAGCAACAATGAGAGCTCCAACAAGGGCAATGCAGAAAGCTCCCGGAAGGAAGGACACAGGCAAAGAGTGTTTTTGGGGCTTGGGTTTGGAAGGGCAGGCAATGGGAAGAGATTTGCTCAGAGCTGTCCTGACTTGTGATTTTGCTTTCCTCCTTTGGCAGTACCTCGGGAACAAAGGGATCCGATGTCCAACGGCAGCTCCATCACCCACTTCCTCCTGCTGGCATTCGCAGACACGCGGGAGCTGCAGCTCTTGCACTTCTGGCTCTTCCTGGCCATCTACCTGGCTGCCCTCCTGGGCAATGGCCTCATCATCACTGCCGTAGCCTGTGACCACCGCCTCCACACCCCCATGTACTTCTTCCTCCTCAACCTCGCCCTCCTCGACCTGGGCTGCATCTCCACCACTCTCCCCAAAGCCATGGCCAATTCCCTCTGGAACACCAGGACCATCTCCTACTCGGGATGTGCTGCCCAGCTCTTTCTCTTTCTACTTTTCATATCATCAGAGTTTTATCTTCTGACAGTCATGGCCTACGACCGCTACGTTGCCATCTGCAAACCCCTGCACTATGGGTCCCTCCTGGGCAGCAGAGCTTGTGTCCACATGGCAGCAGCTGCCTGGGGCGGTGGCTTTCTCAATGCTCTCCTGCACACGGCCAATACATTTTCAATACCCCTCTGCCAAGGCAATGCCCTAGACCAGTTCTTCTGTGAAATCCCCCAGATCCTCAAGCTCTCCTGCTCAGAATCAGACTACCTCAGGGAAGTTGGGCTTCTTGGGTTTGGTGCCTGTTTATTCTTTGCGTGTTTTGTTTTCATTGTGGTGTCCTATGTGCAGATCTTCAGGGCTGTGCTGGGGATCCCCTCGCAGCAAAGACGACACAAAGCCTTTTCCACGTGCCTCCCTCACCTGGCCGTGGTCTCCCTCTTTATCAGCACTGCAGTATTTGCCTACCTGAAGCCCCCCTCCATCTCCTCCCCATCCTTAGATCTGGTGCTGTCAGTTCTGTACTCGGTGGTGCCTCCGGCAGTGAACCCCCTCATCTACAGCATGAGGAATCAGGAGCTCAAGGATGCCCTGAGGAAACTGATTGGACATTTTTTCATCAGCCATAGATTGTGTACCTTCCTCTGCAAATGATTCCCCGTACCTGTTGTGATGGGTCGAGCCTATCATTATTCATCCCCCCCCTCCTTAAATATCCACCTGTCTTGTGTGACACAAAAGATTTGTGTAAATGAAGAGTCAGGCGCTCTGTGTGTTTAAATAAAATAAATGAACCATTGGCAACTACTTTTTCTGAGACCCATCAGCAGCAGCGCCGAATGGATGGGAAATGAGAAGACCTTTGTGGCTGCAGCAGCCTGGGGCAGGCTGTCCCAGTGCCACTCTGTCACTGGGGCGGCAGGAGCTGCCTGAGGGTCCCCAGGGCCAGGGCTCTTGTACCGGGCTGGGGAGAGGGGATGGCACAGAGGGGCTGCAGACCCCTCAGAATATCCTGGGGAGGAGGACACGGGGGCCCACTGACTGCCTTTTCCTTGTGCCCAAATGCCCCCCGTCTCTGGGGCTGACCCTCCTCTGCCCCCCAGCAGCTGCGGTGCCCTTCAGAGGGGCTGTGGCTGTGGAGTGAGTGCCCAGAGCTCTGCAGCACCCTGGGGCGGGCTCTGCTGTTGGGCCAGCGCAGACTGGGCTGGGATGGAGAGAGGGCAGGGGAGGTGGGAGAGCTTGGAGGGAGCTGGGCTGGGCTGGAAAGCGCCCAGGAGGAAAAATCCTCGGAGTGCAGCTTGTACCGTGTGACCATGCGGGGTGAGGACTCTCACCAGAGTGTTTGTGGTGCAGAGCCAGGGCTTGTGGAAAGGGTTAAAGCCAGGCAGGTGCAGGAGAGAGGAGGCTGCTCTGTGGGGGTACCTGTTAGGGTAGGTAGGCTGTTAGGGGGTACCTGTGGGGCAGCCCTGCATGTGAGCAACACTGCCTGCAGCAGGAGAAGGAAGCGGCCGTTGATCTGACTGTACTGGCTTCTCATTCACTTCCATGGTCACAGGGAACCCAAGCGCTTCCCCCACCATCATCAAGGGGAGAGAGAGGGGAAGAAATCAGCATTAGTCAGCATTTAGGCACCTCAGGAGGTCTCTGCTTGTAGCTGCTGCTCCCAACAGGATGAGCTATGGGATCAGACCAGGTTGCTAAGGAATTTATCCAGTAAGGAATTAACAATACTAAAGGATGTAGACAGTGCAGCCCCTCTGGGCAACCTGCTCCCATGTTTGTCTCTCCTGATGAGGAAGAAGGTTTTCCTTATCTCTAGCTGTCATAGTTCTGGTGGGGATAGGGTTAATTCTCCCTGCTCTTCCATGCCATGTGAGCCATGCCCACCCTGAGCTGCCGGGGGAGGGGGCAGGACTTCTCCGCTTGGAGGGGGCTGGGGTGTTCAGGGTCCAGGGAGTGGCGGGGAGCGGCGGTTCCCTAATCATCTTTGTATGTTCCTCTGTCCGTGTGATTGTTGTTGTTTGTTTTCTTGTTCCCTTTGCTGTTCTGTTAAACTGCCTTTGTCTCAACCCAAGAGTTTGGCCTTTTTCTTATGATTCTTCCCATACTGGGAAGGCCCGAGCGAGCGGCACGGGGTTCTTTGTTGCCGTCTGAGGCCAAACCACGACAGTCCTTTTTGGCACCTAACGTGGGGCTCGAAGGCTTGAGATAACAACAGAATTCAACTAGAGCTGGGAAAAACAATTTTGTCGTATGCGTTTATTTTATTAGGTAAATTGTTGCTTGGTTTGTTCTCGTGGCTGTGTTATGTAAATTCCCATATGGCTCATGTACTCCCTGCGATGATGGTTGCTACTTCTGGGAGAGGGATCAGGATTATTATTTTACTGTCCTGTGCGATATCAGCTTATGATATGATAACATCACTGTTCAGACAGTTACTTTGGGGTGTCTATGTGGTATTGCTGTCCCTCCCGTACATTGGGCACCGTCTCTCACAATTTATTAATACTTACACCCCGTCTGGGGGGGAAACGGAGGGGGGACACTTTCCCCAGCTCTTTTGCCTCCCTTTTCTCCCTCAGGTCAGGTATGACAGCTTTTGAGAATGTTGAATATCCTTGGGATGCTCAAACAAGCCTGGTCCTATCGTTATGTCTCCCGAACGTGTTCTAGGTCTTGGTTAGGGTTAAACGACTATTTAAGACTACCACGCAGAGATCTGCTCCGAGGCTGGACAGTCAGGGGTGGCATGGCATGTGGGACAACGTGGGCAGGTATCTAGAGAACTTCTCGCCTCCAGTGGTCTGGGACTTCACCCCTGAACAATTACAGGGCCCTGACAGAGTGGTAGAATATCTGAAGGGAAAATGCTGTGGCTATTCTGGAGAGGCACAACCCACCGCACTCTGCTGGGCCCTGGCCAGTATCTACCAGGCACTGCTCAGTGGTACGCAGCACCCTCGGGGGAAAGAGATGGAGACCAGGCCGACAGACAGTGTGGCTACTGCAACCCCTGCGACAGACACTGCGGCTACTGCAACCCCTGCGACAGACACTACGGCTACTCCAACCCCCTCTGCGGAAGCCGCTGCCGCTGAACCAGGGAACCAAGGAAGTGGACTACCATGGAAAGAGGTATCCAGTACCTGAGAGAATTAGCCGTGCGGGAGATGGTTTATTATGACTCGGATGATGCAGACTTACCCACAGACCCTGATGAGGTGCAATGCACAAGGCCCACGTGGCAGAAGTTTGTACGGAGCGCACCATCGTCATATGCCGACTCACTGGCAGTAATGGAATGGAAAGGCGAAGAGGGACCAAGGGTGGATGAGGTGGCTGGCCGGCTCTGGCCATATGAAGAAAGTCTCTCTTCCCCCCTTGTCTCAGCTGTGGAGAAACTGTCGCGGAAGGTCCAGCAACTTGAAGAGAATATCTCCTACTCCCCACCTGTACGGGCCAGCATCTCAGCTATTAGGAGCAGGCGTTTCCCCACTCAAGAGAGAGAGTACAGAGGGTACACACCACGAGGCACCCTGTGGTTCTACCTGCGTGACCACGGGGAGGACATGAGGAAGTGGGATGGACAACCTACTTTGATGCTGCGGACATGGGTACAGGTGTTGCAAGGAAGGGCAACCACAAAAGGGGATCCCTCTAGGAAAAGTGCCGCCTCGGTCTCCAGGGGGCAGTTGCCCAGACAGAGCAGAAGGCCTGATCTTGCTTCTGATCCTCTTGAAGGAACTTCCAAGACATTTCTGCAAGAAGTGAGTACCAGATAGTATGACCAGGATTAGAGGGGCCCTGCCTCCGGCCAGGTGGAGGAAAGGGACAACCGGGTTTATTGGACAGCGTGGATCCGATGGCCTGGCACATCAGACCCACAGGAGTATAAGGCTCTAGTGGACACGGGTGCACAGTGCACCCTAATACCATCAAGCTACAGAGGGGCAGAACCCATCTGTATTTCTGGGGTGACAGGGGGGTCCCAAGAGCTGACTGTACTGGATGGAGGCTGAAGTGAGCCTAACTGGGAATGAGTGGCAAATGCATCCCATTGTGACTGGCCCAGAGGCTCCATGCATCCTTGGTATAGATTACCTCCCGAGAGGGTATTTTTATGTGGGTATTTAACGGATGTGATCAACAACATAGCAGCTATGTCTCCACCAACTAGTAAAAAGGAAACACAAGCTCTCTTAGGCATTGTGGGTTTTTGGAGAATGCATATCCCACATCACAATCTAATTGTAAGCCCTCTGTATCAAGTAACCCGGAAGAAGAACGATTTCAAATGGGGTCCTGAGCAACGACAAGCTTTTGAACAAATCAGACAGGAAATAGTCCATACAGTGGCCCTGGGGACAGTCCGGGCAGGACAAGCCATTGAAAATGTGCTCTACAGCGCAGCCGGGGAGAACAGCCCTACCTGGAGCCTCTGGCAGAAAGCACCAGGGGAGACCTGAGGTCGACCCCTGGGGCTTTGGAGTTGGGGATCCAGAGGATCCGAAGCCCGCTACACTCCAACAGAAAAAGAGATCTTGGCAGCATATGAAGGGGGTCGAGCTGCTTCGGAAGTGGTTGGTAGAGAAGCACAGCTCCTCTCAGCACCTCGACTGCCGGTGCTGGGCTGGATGGTCAAAGAAAGGGTCCCCACCACACATCATGCAACTGGTGCCACAGGGAGTAAGTGTATTGCATTGATCACACAGCAAACTCGAAAGGGAAACCCCAGTCGCCCAGGAATTCTGGGAGTGATCGTGGACTGGCCAGAAGGCAAGGATTTCGGAATGTCACCAGGGGAGGAGGTGACGCGTGCAGAAGAGGCCCCATCATATAATAACCTGCCAGAAAATGAGAAGAAATATGCCCTGTTCACTGACGGGTCCTGCCGGATGGTGGGAAAGCATGGAAAGTGGAAGGCTGCTGTGTGGAGTCCTACACAACAAGTTGCAGAGGCCAGTGAAGGACAGGGTGAATCGAGCCAGTTTGCAGAGGTGAAAGCCATTCAGCTGGCTTTGGACGTTGCCGAGCGAGAAAAATGGCCAGTACTTGATCTCGACACTGACTCATGGATGGTGGCAAATGCTCTGTGGGGGTGGCTACAGCAGCGGAAGCAGGGCAAGTGGCAGCGCAGAGGCAAACCCATCTGGGCTGCTGAACTATGGTAAGATATTGCTGCCTGGATAGAGAATCTGGTTGTGAAAGTACGCCACGTAGATGCCCATGTACCAATGGAGATGGCCACGGAGGAACATCAGAACAACAGCAGGTGGATCGGGCTGCTAGGATTGAAGTGGCTCAGCTGGATCTGGACTGGCAACATAGGGGTGAACTCTTTATAGCTCGGTGGGCCCATGACACCTCAGGCCATCAAGGAAGAGATGCGACATGTAGATGGGCTCGTGACCGAGGGGTGGCCTTGACCATGGACACTATTGCACAGGTCATCCATGAATGTGAGACATGCACTGCAATCAAACAAGCCAAAAGACTGTTCTAACGGAGCCCAGAGCCATGGATGAAATGAACTCAACGAACACTTTGGAGGGATGGCCCATAAACTAAGGGCATTATGTCTGCATGAATATATATGTAGATATATACATGACAGGGGAAAGTGGTGGCAATTCTTTGGAATCTGTAAGATCTGGGCATGGCATAGATGGTATGGAATGTCCTTATTTATGTGGATAATGTCCTGGTTCTGGCGGGGACAGGGTTAATTCTCCCCAGGACACATGAAATTATTTCCTCATGAACTTACTGGAAAAAGGGACAAATTAGGAAGAAGGGAGCATTCCTGGTGTGCAGAATGGCTAGGTCCCAAAGAGCAGCTGTCAGCGTGGCACAGAGATGAAGAAACATTCTCGCGTTGGGAGGAGAGGGAGAAGTGGCTACATGGCCCTGCTCGCCCCATCGCCCCCATGGGGCCGGTCCCACCACATCGAGTCCCAGCATCAGGTTGTTCTTGTCTGCTTCCACCTTCGCCATTAGGGCGTCCACTCCGCGGTGGGACGGGTGACAATGGACAATGCAGCGTCCCCGTTGATAGGTGGCTGCGGGGGGCGGGGCGTCGCCTAGCGACAGGGGACGCTGCATTGTCCCTTGTCACCCGTCCCGCTGGTGCGACCACTCTGCTGCGAGGAGTCAGCAGAGGAGGAGGAGGAAGAAGAGGAGGAAGAGGAGGAGGAAGAAGAGGAGGAAGAGGAAGAGGAAGAGGAAGGGCTCAACTGCCCATCCCTTCCAGCCATCCCGGGCCCCCCTCAGGCAGAAAGGTTCCCATCCCCCTCAGGTGCCTCCATGGCTTTGGGCAGGGCAGCAGCCATGGCCCAGCTCAGCCTGTACCAGCTGCTGGACGAGGCCATCGGGACGCCCGAGCTCGGGGCAGTCAACTTCGTGGCGTTGCGCAGCCTGCTGCTCGCCATGCTCGGGCACCTGGGCCTGCAGGACCTGCCCACCCAGAAGCAGGGGGACAGCCTGACCCTGCTCTGGGAGGGGGACCAGCCTGCAGAGGCACCCCCTGTGCTGGAGAAGGAGGGGGACAGGGCCCAGGACAGGGGGCAGCAGCCCCAGGAACCGGGGGAGCGGCTGCCTGGGAAGGACTTGCTCCAGGAGAGCACGAGCAGCCCCCAGCTGGCCTCCGTGGCCACCGACGTGGGGTGGATGAAGGACAAGATCAAAGCCAACGAGAGCGGCATCTCCAAGGTAGAGGCTCTTGCCCATCCCCTGGGTGCTCCCCTGCACGACACCCCGTCCTCCGGGGCCCATGCCGCCGTTGTGCTGCCCCCCCGGGGCTGGGGTGGGGGTCTCTGGGGAGCTGCTGCCCCATCTCAGCTCTTGAAGATGTGATGGATGGGATGTGCTGCCCGCGCTGCCCTGCCAGCCTGGCACTGCCCCCCGGCTCTGGGCAGGCCACAGCAGCGGCAATGGTCCTGGTCCCCAGGGACCCTCTCCTGGGGCTCACCCCCACCACCCCTTTCTGCCAGGCCACAGCTCTCTCCGAGGAGCTCCTCCAGGAGATGGGCGCGATGAAGGAGGCGCAGTCCCACCTGGAAGAGGAGCTGCGGGCGATGCAGGAGGCACTCGGCTTGGTGAGCTGCCGCCAGTGCCCCGAGAGGGAGCTGGGCCCTCGCCCCCTCCCTGCCCCTCTCCCCATCACCACCCCAGCCCCTGCCCCGCGGCCATCAGCCCTCCCTGTCCCCCAGCAGGAAGGGCACCAGGAGGGCAGAGTGGGAAGGATGTCCCAAGGAGGGCAGCAGGGCAGCTCAGCCACCCCCACCCAGAGCTCCCCACCCTCTGCCCGCCAGCACGGCCCCAGGGAGGGCAGAAACGGGCACCGCTGCCTGCAGCTCAGGCTGGGGCTAGAAGGAACTGTGGGCATCACCCAAAGGGATGCTCAGGCACTTTGCAACCAAAGAGCCATCAAAAAAGGCACGACACGACACGTGGGAGCTGGGAAGGAGGGAGATAAAGCTCTGCCCCGGACAACACAGCCACAGCCCCCGGGCACAGCCCTTCCCAGCGCCCCTCTCCCTTGTGCCCAAGGCAAGGTGTGGATGCTCCTTTGACATCCGCTCCCACAGCCAGACTGGTGTCCCTGTCCTCTCCCTGCTCCAGGGGAAACTCCAGGACACCGCCAGCCAGCTGCCAGGCCCCCCTCACAAGAAGTGTCGTGGTGAAGTATGGCCGCGGGGGGTCCTGGATCCTGCACTGAGACAGGAGGTAGCTGTGTCCCCAGCTCCCCTGGGGGGACCGTCCCTCCTGTGCTGGGGCATGGTCCATGGGTGGTGGGTGCTGGGCAGTGATGCCGGCGGGTCCTGTCCCCGAGGGTGCCGTCCCTGCCAGCTACGTGGCCGGGCTGAGCCCTTGATCCCTTCCTTCCCCAGAAAAGCCTGAAGGAAATGCGGAGACTCAGCCCAGTCCCGGAGGAGGTGCGCAGCATGGTGGGCTGGGAGGTGCTGGGGGGTGGCTCGCCTGGCGGGCAGCGAAGCAGAAGCGGGAGGAGGAGGGGGCAGATCCCAGCATTTGGCACTGTGAGATGGTTTCCAAATCCCGCCGGGGGCTGCTGCTCCTGAAACACCAGCGCAGCCCCTTGGGCTGGGAAGCGGGTCTGGGCAGCAGGCCTGGAGCACCGAATGCCCTTGCTGGAGAGCAAAAGGCCTCGCTGCCGTGGCCCGGGGAGTCAGGGAGGGTTTGCCGCTCCCCAGGCTCGACTGCTCAGACGCTGCCGGCCCAGAGGCCAGCAAAGCACTAAGGGGGCTGGGGAGGTTGCAGGAGGCTGTAGCCGTGGGACGCGGGGCTCTGTGCGGGGGGGGCAGCCTTTGCCTTGGGGCTCTCGTGGTGTCCTTGAGTTTGGCCCCGGGAGGCGGTGCCTTGGAGACAGGCAGTGGGGACATGGCGGGGGGGCCTGGGCTCTGTCCTTGCCGCTGCATGGCTGCCTGTAACCCTGCTCCCCTTGGCCTCCTCTTCCCAGGAGGGCAGTGGGAGCCTTTCTTCCCCCACCGAGTCCCCCCAGGCGGACGTGGACACCCAGCACGGGGCAAGCTCCGTGCCGGGGACGGAGGAACCAGGGGCACAACCTGAGCCCAGCACAAGCAAGGGGGCTCCCGGGACACAGCCTGGCTCCGAGGAGACGCAAGCAGGGACACACAGAGCACCAGTGAGCCCTGAGAAGGCGGCAGGCGCTCCTTCAGATGGGAAGAGCATTTCTGATGCCAGCGCCACAACCCCCAGCATGCAGCCAGGGTCCCCTGGCGCTCAGAGCACCACACAGGGGATGGAGCCAGGGTACCCCGGCACCCAAATCACCACCCCGGGCACGCAGCCAGCATTGCCTGGCATCAAGACCACCAGCCCAGGAGAGAAGCCAGAGTCCCCTGGCACCTGGACCGCCACCTCAGGGGTGCAGCCAGGATCTCCCGGCATGTCCCATTTGCAAGAGCCAGCAATGCCCTGGGGGTCCTCAGCCTTCAGCAGTGCCTCTGGCCATGGCATGGAGATGGTGGAGGCTCTCGGCCAGTCTGGGCAGCTTGGCCACCCGAAGAACAAGGTGGCCCACCCGGAAGCCACCAAGTCAGACCACGCCGTGCGTGAGCAGACGCACCTGCTCTTCCCGGAGGGAGGTAGGAACCCTGAGGGGGCTGGTGGGGGGTGTTTGGCGTGGGAACACCCTGGGCTGGGGGCTCATCGTGCTCAGAGGCTGGCCCCAAGGGCGAGACCCCCTCACTGACAGCATGTCCCCTTGGACCATGTCCCTCTAGATGACAACAGCATCGCCCTCCGGGGTCAGGTGTCCTCCCTGCAGAGCCTCGCCAGCGAGCTGCAGGAAGTGAAGGAGAAGGTGAGCCGGTGGCAGTCCCCGAGGGGGCTGCAGGGATGCCAGGGGGGATTGGGAGAGGGAGGGGCAGCCAAAGGGCCCCCCCGCAAAGGGACAGCACGGGGTGCCATGCCCTGACTCTGCCACCACCGCCGTTCCCAGATCAGGCAGCTGGAGGATGCCCTTGCAAAGTTGTGGGTGGCCGGAGCGGACTGGAGAGCAGATGGCAGCGACCGGATCGCCCTGCAACTGGGGTAAAAGGACGGGAGAGGGTTTGCTACCCCATGGGGCTGCAAGGGAGCCCAGTGGCTGGGACCAGCCCAGTTTGGGGGGCGAGGGACACCCCCCTGAGTGGCCCTGATGAGGCTAAGCCTGCCGGTGCGCCCATCTTGCTGGCCAGGTCCATGCTGCAGGAGTTAAAGCAAGAGGTGTTGGGGCTGAAGGAGCTGGAATTAGAGAAGATAAAGCGTGAGCTGAAGGAGCTGGGAGAGCAGCAGGACATGACCGAGGCCACGCTGAAGCGGCTGGTGACACAGGTGGCCAAGCAGATGCAGGCTCAGGTGAGGTCTAGGGGGAGTGCTCCCACTGCCCGCCGGCTGGGTGGGGGGGTCCTGGCAGGGTTCCCGGCCACGGCCCCTGGCCGGCTGCAGCCATCAAGCCTCCACAGCACCTTGGCTTGTTGGCTGCATGCGTTCCATCTGAGAGCCGGTTCCTTCTCCCCTTCCTGCAGCAGGACAAGCTGAAGGCGACGGAGAGCGCAGGGCAGGAGCAGGCAGAGGCGCAGGCAGCATGCCCTGCCTGCTGTGGGGACACCGGAGCGCAGGTGGGGCAGCTCCTGCAGCGCTACGAGAAGCTCCAGGAGGTGGTGGACTCCCTAATGTCCCGGCGGGCGGTGGGCAAGGTGCTGAGGCAGCTGCCGAGGCAGAGCCAGGTAGGGAGGTGGCGGCATGGGGGGCTTGGGAGGGGGCTGCTGGGACTCCCCTGGCTGGTCGTGCTGTGCTGTAACATGGGGGAGCCCCTCGCTGCTCCCCACATTGGCTTGTACACGTCAGCAGCACGGAAGGAAATGAAAGCCTTGGTGCAAATGTCCTGCTGGCACCGAGAGCCTTTGGCCAGCGGCCAAGTAACCTGGCTCTGTCCCCACGGGGCAGCCAGTCCCCCCTTGCACAGCACCGCCTTGTCATCTTCCTCCCTGCAGCAGGATGAGGAGGTGCCGAAGCGCGTCCAGGCCACCCTTGTGCAGGTGCAAGGCAGCTACGAAAAGCTCAGCTCCGTCGTGGGGAACCTCCTGCGTGACAGTCAGCGGCAGCAGCAAGATACCAAGGTGGGTGGCTGAAAGCCCCACGGGGTCAGAGCATCCTCCAGGCAGAGCCTGGGCACCACCAGGGATTTGTCCCTTTCCCGCAGGTTTTTAAGGGGGGTGGGAGATGGGGGGTGCTGAGCTGGCCGGGAGGCAGCTCCGACGCTGCCGTGGCATCATGGGGTGCTTTCTGTGTTGGAAGGCTCTGTTCCAGTCCCTGGAGAAGCTGGTGAAGGGCAAAGCGGACAAGAATGACCTGATGCTGGCACTCGATGTGGTATGGCCTCGAGGGTCCCCAGCACCAGCCAAGGGGGTCCCAGGCAGGGTGACAATCACCCCTTGTCCCTTGGCTGCTTGGTGGCAGAACCTGCCGGGGGGAGGGAAGATTTCCAGACTGGCCGCGGCTCCCTCGCCAGGTCCCTCTGTCTCCCCACGGGTCCCTTTGGCTGCTGGCACCAGCCCCATGGGGGTGATGGGGCAAGCAGGGCCACGTAGCCACTTCTCCCTCTCCTCCCAGCACGAGCTGGCCCTGCCTAGGCTACCTTCGTCCTTTCCCCACCGCTCTCCTGCCCTTCCCTCTTGCTAGAAAGCAGACAAAACCAGCCTGGCTGGCAAAGTCAACCGCAGCGAGTTCGACGCAAGGATGGAGCGGCTGACTGAGATGCTCGAGGAGATGCTGAGCCGGCAGACGGGCCAGGAGAAGGTCCAGCAACAGCTTCGTGAAGAGGTGGCCTCCAAGGTGAGGGGTGTCTCGTCTCTGCCATGCAAAACTTGCTTCTTGAGGGCTTGGCATCCCTCCGAGGATCCCTCTGCCAGCTGTCCCAGCCGGGGACCACCATGTCCCATCCCGGGGCAGCTGGCTGAGGGGGGGCACCTGTCCGCAGCTGGACCGCCAGGAGCTGGGGGCTCTGCAGAAGCAGCTGGAGGGGCACTGGGAGAGCAACCTGAAGCAGCTCCAGAAGGGCTCACAGGCAGGGGCTGATGATGCAGCTGGGATTAAGAAGTGAGTGCAATGGGGAGAGCGGCGCCTTCAGGGACACCTCGCTGCTGCCTGCGAGCTGCCTGCCTGTGTCCCCCCCAGGAGCTCACCCAGCCCTTTTCTCCCCACTCCAGCCCGCTGCTGACCCATTTCCACTGCCTCTCCTGCGACCGGCCCCTCGACATGTCGGTGCCTGGCCCGTGAGTAGCACCTGGCACTGTGGGCGGGACGGGGGGGCGATGGGTGCTGGCAGTGCCCCGCCGTGCCAGGCACAGGGGTTCGGGGCTCTGCCTGGGGGGTCTGACCCTGCCCAGCCCCCTCGCGGCCCTGCCTGGGAGCAGGGGGACACAGAGCCCTCCCCGGGGAGCAGGGGTTGCCGTGGGCTACAAGCCCATGGGTTTCAGGGCACTGCCCCGTCACCCATCTATGGCTCCTGCCCTCCCCAGGCACATCGTGACCATCCCATCCCTGCCGCCGCTGTCCCCCCGCCTCGCCGAGCACCCCCGTCCCATTCTCAAGCCAGAGCAGGAACAGCAGCACGACCACAGGTAGGGGACACGGGGACCCATCCCCGTCCCACTGGGGTGCAGGGTGGCCTGGCCCCGGCGAGGGAGAGCTCTTCCCCAGGTGGGGGCGCAGGGGTCTGGGCGGACCTGGGCAGGGCAGGGGAGCAGAGCTGTGCTGCAGAGGGTCAGCTGTGCTTACCCCGCCTCTGTGGGGCTTTACAGCCCCCCCTCGCTGCCCGTCTGGCCCAAGCCTCTGTCTCAAGGGCGCTGAAGCCACATGGGATGAGTTGTGTCTGGTCTCAGCCTGACCTGGGGCTTAGGGAGGTCAGGTTCCTTCTCTGAAACAAGTTGCTGAAATCAAGCGCTGCAGCTGGGACAGCCCAGCTCCTGCCTCCTGCTGTCCTCGGCGTGGGGTGCAGGGACCTGCCACTGCCCCCTCCCTGGCGTAGCAGGCTGAAGCACGGGCTGCCACGGTGCCGGGCACTGAGCATCCGCCTACCCCGTCCCACAGGCAGCCGCCCCCCGAGGTCAAGTACCCCACCGTGCCGCGGAGCTGCGGGGGCCGGCACACTGTCACCACCCCGCTGCAGCGCCGCCAGGACCTCCAGCTCCCCCGGCGCCTCCGGCCGCTCCTGCTCCCCAACAAGGTAGGGATGACAAAGGTAGGGATATGGCGGGGGCGACTGAGGCTGAGCCTCTGCGGGGGCAGGGGGGGCATCTGTGCCTCACTTTCCCCAGGGAGAGCTGGCCGTGGGAGGGTTGCCAAGGGATGCCGAGTTCGGCCCCGTGGCTCAGCCAGCCCGCTCTCTCATTCCCAGTGCAACGTGGGGGACCTGTTGGCAAAGGACGGCTGCATGTCCAGGGAGCAGCTGGGCAGTCCCGTGCTCACAGACAAAGAGGGTACGGCCGGGGCTGGCTTGGGGAGAGGATCCCATGGGTGTGAAGGGGACAGCGGGGAGGGCAGGGCACCCACGAGGTGCTGGGTTTTCCCCACCCGTGTCCCCCCCACTGCCCCCACCCCAGCTCACGCTGCTCTCTCCTGCCACCCCTGCTGCCTGACAGGGCCAGCACAGCACCAGCCCGGGCCACACAAGGCAGCGGAGAGCAAGAGCGACTCGTCCGACTGCCACCTCCCTCACGCACCAAGGCCCCCGCGGGACAGACCCAGGAGCCGGGCAGCTGGGCAGGGACAGCTGCTCTCCAGAAACTGACTTCTTATTTGACTAATAAAAAGCCTTTGACCCTATTTTTTGTTGGGTTTTTTCTATATTCTGCCAGTCCTAACACCAGATCCTGCAGAAACAGGGTATCTGTTCCAAAATATAGATCCAACATCTAGCACCTCGCTTATTGCAAAATCTCTGGTATTCACCTTTCCACTTTTGTAATAGACACGGGGAGGGGGGCGGGGAGGAATTGGGGGGCTCTGGGCCAGGGCCTTGGGAGTGGGGACTCCCCTAGAAACGCACTGCAGCCATTTTCTATGTTTTATTCCTATTTTTAGGGGGGACACACCCGCTGATGGGGGGGGCATCAGCCCACGAGAGCTTCTAGCCAGCCTTTTCTCCCCATTTTTATTTTTTTTTAATATGTAGCTATCATATATAAATGCATCTAACGTACATAAACGCGCACAGAAGGAAGGGGCAGCACGGAGGCACTGCCGGGCGACGGGCCCCCCCCAGCATCCCTGCAGCCGGGCAGGGGAGGGACCGGCGGGAGAAATATCGACAAACAAACGGATGGCGGCGGCTGCGGGCACCCCGGATCGGGGCCGCGGGGGCACGGAGCCGCTGCGGAGCCCCCTGGCTCTGGGTTTCTTCCCGCACAGCCCGCCAGGGCCGCCCCTCACCCCGCTCTCTCCCTCCGCGCCCCGGCGGCAGGACTCGCCTCAGGGCGGCGCGCGGCCCGCACCCTCCCGCGCAGGCGCGCGCCGCCGCCGCTCCCGCGCTTGTCCCTCGCGCGC
This sequence comes from Chroicocephalus ridibundus, assembly GCF_963924245.1. Taxonomy (NCBI): domain Eukaryota; kingdom Metazoa; phylum Chordata; class Aves; order Charadriiformes; family Laridae; genus Chroicocephalus; species Chroicocephalus ridibundus. The sequence goes on along the minus strand of NC_086301.1, from coordinate 8,439,339 downwards.
CGCCGTAGGAGGAAGCCGAGCGCGCGGGGGGGCCGCGGCGTGAGGGGCCCGTAGGCCGTGGCTGGTGGGAGAAGGTGAGTGCCGGAGGGGCCGGGCCGGCTGCGGGGCGGGGCGGGGCGCCCTGGGGTGCGGGAGAGCCGCTGCCGCCGTGCCACCGGCTGTCGCGTCGCCCTCCTGCCTGCCCGGGCTCCTTCGCCTCGGGGCGGGGAGGCCGGCGCAGAGCGGGCGGGCGAGGAGCGGAGCTCCGTCCCTGCGTGGCTGGCGGCGGTCGGGGCCGGGTGCTCCGTGGCCGCTCCGTGCGCGCTGAGAGCGGCGGGGGGAGGCGGCGGTGGCCTTCGTGGGAATGAGCAGCTGGTACTTGGCTCTGCTTTTCCTCCCGCTCTGCTCTGCTGTAGCTGAACACTGAACTGCTGTCCCCGAACACCCTGGAAGCACTCTGGGCTAAATGCGCGTCCGTAAGATGCCCGCGGTGCGTGTGTCGGCTTCTGCCAGAGTGGGGGTGGCTCTCTGAATGTTGCCCACAGTTAATGCACAGCTGGTGGCTGCTGCCTCTTGTTAGGGCTGAGGCGTCCCTTCCTGGTGCATCTGGAAGAAGAACGGGGCCAGCACGATGAACTGCCTGGGCACCTCTAGGTTTGCACGTGCAAACTGTGCGGCAGTGCTCAGGAGCAGCAATTTGTTGCGCTTTGATCATAAATCACCGTGCCACGTAAAAGGGAGTGTGTTGTGTCGCTCCTGGTGTTCCTGTGCGTGGGAGGCGCTCACTTGCAGGCGCAGCACTGCAGCCAGCCCCGTTCTGTGGATGCCGAAGGAGCTGCGGACAGATGCAGCACCCGGAAGGAGCCCTGGAGTTCTCCTCGCTCTCCCTGGCGGCAAACCCTGGGATAAGTAAACAAGCCCTAGCTACACAGCACCTGGGCCACGAGACGAAGGAGAAAAGGAGAGAGCGCTGAAGGCCGGCCGGGTTGCTAAAGATGAATAGCTTGTCTTGGTTACAGCATGTATGGGCTGTGATATGTGTGGTATGTGCTGTGTAATCTCATGATAAGGAGGTAGCAGTGGGAAATTGCTAGCTCTGTAGCAGAGGGTATTTAAAGAGGCTGCTGCCTAAAATAAAGCGTTTTCGTTTGTGCACCAAACGGAGTCCGTGCCTAATTGCCACCAATGGTGCCCCGTGTGAGACGGAGCGATTAACGAGGTTTGACGGGTGTCAAGCCCCACAGAACTTAAGTGCTGCTGAAAGGAAGCAGGAGCCGACTTCAGGCATCTCTTCAAGAGAGGTGAGCTGTGGGGAGCTATGGGGAGTAACATATCTTGGGAAGAAAAGTCAGTACTAGGACTAATGGAGGGACTCTTGCGGAAACATCATGTACATACGAGCCTCCAGACCTTAAAAAAGATACTGAAATGGGTGTCCGTTAATTGCGATGGTGTCGATGCAATCACTATTTTTAGTATAAAAACGTGGGACGCAGAAGGGGTTAAACTTTGGGCCAGAGCCACTAAGGCGGACAAGGTTGCTGCTGAATTATTAACCCCTTGGCGGCAAATTCTAGAGATGTTACGGAAACGGGAGGATATCAGATAAGCTGCAAGCAATAACGATGCTGCTCCGTTTCGGGCAACCGCCGCAACTCCTAATTTTCAAGCGGACGATTGTCGCCCGGTCTTGCCGAGATCAGAACAAGGCGAAGGGAAAGGAGGCACTCAAGTTCACTCTACCCTATTCTGTAATAGCCCTGAGGATGATCCTGGGGACCCCTTTGATCCTGGTCCAATAAATCCAGAGACTGAACCTGATTTCTATCCACCTTTAACCCCAATTAAAGCTATTCCTGCATCTGCTCCAATTGCGGAGGACATTTTACAGCAACAGCGACGAAAGTCGCTATCGCGCTCCTCCGTTCTTAACCCTTCTCCATTTGCGCCAGGTACCGCATCTGTTCCCCCTTATCAACCGCTTATACGTGCGCAGCCGGAATCGGGGTATTGCGGTGTATTGTCAGAATGTCAGCAGAGAAGGACGGAGTTGGAGCCGTTTCGCTCCTGCCACTGCCCGCCTGGCCCCCTCCCCTCCCCAGTCGTCTCCCTGAGATAGAAGTGTTGTTTTTGTTTCTCTGCTGTGTGAGTGTGTGTGGGCGCCAGCTTCTACCTGCTGATCATCATCTGTGCTACTGTTTGCTTTTTGTTGTGTGCAGTGTCGTTAGGTGACTCCCCTGGAGCAGGTGTTCTGCCCGGTGTGGTCCTGTTCTCGTACGCGACTGGGGCTGACACTCCGTCAAGTGAAGAAGTTTGTATATACACAATGTGTAGACGTAAGGTGAGTGCGCCCCAGGTAGATAGACCTGGAGGGGCCGTAGAACCGATGGAAGTCCTGAAATATTGGGGGAGTTTTCATCAGCCGACACGCTTACGCTCGTGGGAACGGCTCGCCCGTTCAGGGCGTATGGCTGGTTGTTTGTTGTTTGCCTATAAGCTCATGGTCGATCGGGAAAAGGAGTTGAGCCAAAATCTCTAGGATGCTCTGTAGGAAAATGAGGAACTTAAGGGTGAGCCCTAGTTGCAAAGGCAGACTGTTATGTCAGTTGTAAGTGATGAAGAAAAAAAAAAAAAAGAGAAAAACAGGAAAAAAGGAAAAAAAAAGAAAAACAGAAAAAGAAGAAAAAAGACAGAAAGATAAAAAAGAAAAAGAAAAGAAAAAAGAAAAAGAAAAAAAGAAAAAAGAGAAGAAAAAGAAAAGAAAAAAGAAAAGAAAACCCAAACAGGTATAATTAGACGGGAAATATGCCACGTTAGCACAAAAGTATGCCATGCGCGCTACGAGAAAACGGCAGAGAAAGAGAAATAGGACACCAGATTCAAAGCAGTACCATAGAGAGATGTTTTTGGGTTTTTCCTATATGTGTATATGTTATTGCATGCCTTGGTGAATTACTCTGTGTTATATCCTGCGAGACTAAATGGACCCCAGCACCCCCCTGCACACTACCTTGCGGCTCCAGGATAGCCCAATTGGTGTATTTTGATGCCTGTCCCCCGAAAGCTGTTCAAACACAAAGGGGGAGCGGAGGCTTTGTCTCAGCCGGGAGCCCACAGATACTAGGGGCGCAATCCGTCAGTGCTGGCCGACCATTGATGCAGTGCACATTGATGATGCGAGGAAAAGGTCCTGTTTGCGTGAGCGGTATTCTGGACACCGGAGCGGATGTCAGAGTCATCTCTGAAGACAGATGGCCTGTGAACTGGCCGTTAGGACAAGTGGGGGAGGCATTAATGGGCATTGGCGGGAATGCTTTGCCTTTACAGAGCAAACACCTAATTCAGACCCAGGGGCCCGAGAATCGTGCTGCCTCAGTCCGTCCTTTTGTGTTAACTGTGCCAATTACTTTACAGGGCGGCGACTGTATGAGCCACTGGGGAATACAGATTGGGTTAAATTTGTCTTAGGGGCCACTGTGGCGCAAGCCACCTTAAAGTTAACCTGGAAATCTAATAACCCCGTTTGGGTGGAACAGTGGCCCTTGTCACGCGAAAAGTTGCGCCGCCTTCATCAGCCAGTTGAAGAACAGCTCCGAGAAGACCATATAGTCCCAACGACCAGTCCGTGGAATTCGCCTGTGTTTGTAATCCAGAAAAAAAGGGGCAAATGGCGACTTTTACATGATCTAAGAAATATTAATGCCGCAGTGGAAGATATGGGTACTCTACAACCCGGCATGCCTTCACCCACTATGGTCCCCCGAAATTGGTGCCTCACTATCATTGATTTGGAAGATTGTTTTTTCACAATCCCGTTGCATCCTGAGGATGCCCCCAAATTTGCATTTTCTGTGCCATCTATCAAGGTAAGTGAACCTTGTGAACGCTGTCATTGGACAGTTCTCCCACAGGGGATGGAAAATATCCCCACAACGTGCCAGTGGTTTGCAGCAAAGGCCCTATCTCCCGTTCGGCAAAGGTTTGCTGATGCTATAAGATACCGTTATATGGACGATATCCTTGTGTCAGCAGAGTCACGAGAGACTGTGCAAGCAGCTCTGCAGTTTACATAGCGTCAAGTAAAACTTGCCGGGTTACAAATTGCGCCTGAAAAAGTACACCAGAAGGAGCCGTGGCAGTACTTGGGATGGAGGAGCACAGAACAAAAAATTATCCCGCAACAAGTGAAAATTCAAGCAGATATTAAAACCCTTAATGATGTACAGAAGCTCTTAGGGGCCATTAATTGGGTTCGTCCACTATTGGGGGTACCAAGTCACGAGTTAAGTCCATTATTTTCTTTGTTAACAGGGACCTCAGATCTTTTGTCACCTAGGAGTCTAACCCCAGAAGCGCAGTCGGCCTTGGCAAAGCTTTCTAAAGCATTAGCCTCACGTCAAGCGGATGGCGTGTGTCCGAGCCTACCTTTCCAAATGGTGATATTAAATCCCGCTGTGCAACCGTATGCCTTAACGTATCAGTGGGATGAGACTCGTTCTGACCCTTTGATCATTATTGAATGGGTCTTCCTTTCTCAGCAGCTGTATAAGACAGTGGTAACTCGCCCAGAATGCTTTGCTATGTTGATCACAAAAGGAAGACAACGGCTTATGCTATTAGCTGGGCAGGAGTCTTCCCGTATTATCTTACCAATAGCCACACAAGTGCTGCAATGGCTTCTACAAACCTCAGTGATGTTTCAAACAGCGACTGTTGACCACCCGGGACAAACAGATATTCATAGCCCTAGCCATAGACTCTTACAAAAAGATTTTATTTTGTATGTAGCCCCGAAAGTGAGTCATGTGCCTTTACAAGCTTTGACTGTCTTTACTGATGGTTCTGGACGAACCAGCCGCTCAGTCGTAGGAAGGCAAGACCCGCAGAGTAAATTGTGGGATTCTGATGTACGCCGAACTAGTGGGTCCCCACAAATCGTAGAGCTCGCCGCTGCTGTACGAGTGTTCCAGAAATGGGACGCTCCGTTCACTATAATAACTGATTCTGCCTCTGTTGCGGGACTTGTACCCCGCATAGAAAATGCTTGTTTAAGGGAAGTCTCCAACCCCTTACTTTTTACTCTACTGTCAACATATTTGCATTTGCTGAACAACAGACAGCATCCTTATTTGATCATGCACATCAGAGCTCACACCGCCCTTCCAGGGCCCCTAGTGGAAGGCAATGGACGAGCTGATGCATTAACTCTCACAGCTCAAGTAGTGCCCCAGGTAATAGAGCAAGCCCGAATCTCTCATGCATTTTTCCATCAGAATGCAAAAGCGTTGCAAAAAACCTTTTCCTTGATGCCCTAGCATGCAAGAAATGTCGTTGCTGCCTGTCCAGATTGCCAGCGGTTATATACAAGTTCATCACCCTTCGGCGTTAACCCGCGAGGCCTTACTGCTCTTGAGCTGTGGCAAACTGATGTAACTCACTTTTCCGAATTTGGACGCCTTAAATACATCCATGTTTCTATAGATACCTTCTCCGGAGCCATACATGCCACTTGTCCTACTGGTGAAAAAGCTCACGATGTTATCAAACGTTTTACTCTAGCTTTTGCAGCTCTAGGTGTCACCCCTACGGTTAAGACGGCTAACGGCCCAGCTTACATCTCCCTCCGCCTTCAAAAATTCTTTCAAGATTGGGGGGTCAAGCACCTTACAGGCATTCCGCACTCCCCTACCGGCCGAGGCATTGTAGAATGATCGCATAGTTCGTTAAAAGGCATGTTGTTGTGCCAAAAAGGGGGAGTTGAGTCTCTCTCACCAGAGGAAGGCTTGGCTAAGGCATTGTATGTACTCAATTTTTTGAATTTATCTGACAGTGCTGAGTCAACCATTAGCCGACATTATTCATCTTTGCGAGTGGACAAACACAATAGCGAGGGTAAAGCTCAAGTGCTAGTACCTAATTTAGAATGAGGAATTATGGAGGGTCCATAGCAGTTGATAACGTGGGGGAGAGGCTATGCTTGTGTCTCCACAGGAACGGGACCTCGGTGGGTTCCAGCCCGGTGTGTGCGCCCTTACAGGCAACAGCAAAGCCAAAAGGATTGAATGCGTCTGCTATCCTGGTTCGGTCTATGGAGTCCCAACGAGCAGGCATGGACGCAGTTGTGGAAGAAGATCAAAGCACAGTGAGAAAACTATACCAGGAAGAACAGGGAGTCCGCATGTGCTCTTGAGAACAAGGACTCTCTTGCTGCCAAGGATAAGTTTAGCAATGCTACTGGTACAGCTATTTCTGAGTTATTGCTGATGGAGATAGTAGTCGACATGCGACGCTGCAAAACAGAGCTGCTATTGACTTTTTGCTTTCAGCTCACAGACATGGTTGTCAAGATTTTAAAGGACTGTGTTGTATGAATCTAAGTGACCACTCCAAATCCATCCATGCCCAGTTGCAAGAACGGCACCGACCCAACCAGCAACTTGTGGAGACCACTGGGTGCAATCTTTTTTGGATGGACTTGGGGGTGGGGTTGGTTGAAGCAAATTGTACTCGTTTGCCTGTGTGGAAGGAATTTGTCTGTTATGTTTAGTACGCTGTTTGCCGTGTTTAATAAGCATTATACGATCAGTTGTAGATGCCGCTTTGCATCGTACCCTGGTACGAGTTGTAGAATATGTTGCTGTAAAAACTGCGTGTGTATCCATGAGAACCTGGCCTTCACAGAAGAAGATAACAAGAAGGGATTGCAACAATGTGGTCACGTATCAGACAGCCGCCGTTAGCAAAGCCGGATCACGAGTCTGGTGGGACTCGCTGCATGCGCTGGCCACACGTGCAGCGACTCTAGCCTGTACTTCTCCACTCAATCCGGTGCAGGATATAAGGGGTCTGTCTCGGGCCGGAGAGAGGGAGAGAGAAATGAGCGCACTTTGAAGATACAGGGGACGCCCTGGAGCGCTGTCTCTGTCGTCCCCCCCCTCCCATAAGTTCTATGTTCATTAACCCCAACAGCTCAGAAGGCATTACAGCACGTTGCAGGTAAGATATAGTCTACTACTGCTGCAAGACACGTTGAACACCTTCCTACAAGAGTTTCAACCTTACGCCCTGATAGGACAGTGGGATGATGCACTCGCAAAGAGCCCGACTGCATTAGAGTGGGTAGTTTTGCCACGTACCTTTTCCAAAACAGTAACTATGATGACTGAAATGTTACCACGATTGTTTTCCCAGGGTCGTTTGTGCTGTCAGCAGCTTTCTGGAATGGATCCAAGCCACATACATGTCCCTGTCAAAAAGGACGACCTTGACCCTTGGTTATCACAAAGTCTTAACCTACAGATTGCCTCAGTAGATTATATTGGGCAAATAAATTATTCTCTCCCCTGCCTTTAGAGCCACAGGAGGTTGGTATTCTAGGCTAAATTCAGATGGATGCTCGTAAGTGTTTTAACTTTGCCAAATGCTCTCGAAACGCAACATATCTCCAAAAGGTCACCCCTCTTGATTACCGGGTACACTTTTGTCAGCCACCTGTGGTTGCCATTTCTTCTTTCTCTGCTCCCGGTGTGGCTTCTGCAAAAGCGCTAACGCTCTTAAAAAAAGCTAGGTTGTTGGCTTGTGGAACAAAGTAAGGCTACTTCAGTAGCTCTTCCTGGCCTTTTATTAGATGTAGATTCAGTACGCCATGCAACTCTGTAAAATAGAGCAGCCGTCAATTTTCTGTTATTAGCGCATGGCCATGGATGTGAAGATTTTGATGGCACGTGCTGTATGAATTTATCAGACCACTCTGAATCAATCCATAAAAGTATACAACAGTTAGAGCAAAATGTGCAGAAATTACGAATGGGGGGAAGTTGGGGATGGCTGGATAACCTTTTTAACAGTTGGGGCTTAACGGGATGGTTGCAATCAGCTCTAAAATTCTTGCTTTTTTGTATAAGCATATTCTTGTGCATTATGCTTTGTATTCCCTGTGTGCTACGGTGTGCGCAGCGTCTTACAGATAAAACCTTGGCCACTGTTTTTGTAGTAAATGAAGAAGGGGGAATTGTGGATGCCGAAGGACGTGCGGACGCAGCACCTGGAACGAGCCCTGGAGTTCTCATCGCTCTCCCTGGCGGCAAAGCGTGGGATAAGTAAACCATCCCTAGCTACACAGCACCTGGGCCATAGAATCATAGAATCATTTAGGTTGGAAAAGACCCTTGGGATCATTGAGTCCGAGCATCGGCTCCACTCTACGAAGTTCTCCCTTACTCCCTTAACACCACATCTAAACGAGTCTTAAACACATTCAGGGATGGTGACTCAGCCCTTCATGCGGTTCTCATCCTCCTTGTTTGGTTTAGTTATGTTTTAATGTTGCAGACTTAGAGGGGCGATTTGGTGTGCTGTCTCCATTTGGAAGGGAAAGTGATTTTCAGATTTTCAGATGCGATGCATTTAACAGGACACAAATGTCCTCAGCTGTAGGGACCCAGGTGCCTCTTGCCAGTGCAGATGCCCTGACCCTCTGCCCAGCCTCCCTGTGCAGCTGCTGAGGGCTCTGGTGTCCCTCAGCTCTCATGTGCTGGCTGCCAGTCCCAGGCAAAGGCATCAGGTAACTGGGGTGTCGAGCAACTGAGGTCTGCCTGAGAAGCTGAGGAATTGTTTTCCACATTTAAAAAAATACGAGCACGTATTCTGTCAGCTGGGAAAAAAAACTGACAAAAGAAACCAAAAATCTCAAAAAGTCCTTTCCCTTTAGATGCTCATTGAAATCTCCCTCTTTAAAGTCCTGAAACCTCTCCAACCGGCTGTACAAGACTTGAAGACTTGAAGAATCTTATGGGGAAAGGCATGGCTCATCAGAGCCTTTTGCATTTTAACGACCCTGTGATGTATTTGGTGCTGACTCCCATGGACCTCAGTTACTGTGAGGAGAGTGATCAAACCACTTGAGAAATTAAAGTCAGAAGTTAAAGTCAGATGGCTCTGATGCTGAGTCAACCTCTGATGTGTTCTGTCAAGGAGAGGTCCATTTTAATGACATCAGAAGCACCCACACAAACCATACACCGGCTCCTTGCCTAAAAGTTACACAGGCAGTGGGGAAATCACAGGCCATGTTCCTGCTCCTGCCCTACCAGGTACGCGGGCAGCAGTGACTTCACCAGCACCTACACAACCCATGGGCCTCTTGCTGGCCTGTCAGCTGAACGGTCACAGGTGACCTTGCAAACACCTACACAAGATGGGTGCCCAGTCCTGGCCTCCCAGATTCTCAGGCACCTGGGACCTCAAAACACCCAACACAAGACATGTTTCTCCTGGGCTCCTCAGGCACCAGTGACATCGCAAAGACATCCACAAGCCAGGTGACAGCTCCTGGCCTGTCATCTGTGCAGGGACCAGTGACCTCACAAGCACCTACATGAGCTGTGCACCTGGTCCTGCCTTATCAGCTACTCAGCCAAGAGCGACATCACAAGTACAAACCTGAGCCACGTGTCTCCTATCAGCTACAGCAGCACCAGTGACCTCCCCAGCCCCTACAGGAGCCCTGGCCTTGCTCCTGGTCTATCCGCTACTCAGGCACCAGAGACCTGACCACCCCGTCTCCCCGTGCTTGCTGTCTGCTCACCTCTGAGATACGACTCCTCACAAGCTCCTACACACACCAGAAGCCTCCTCTTGGCCTGTTGGCTACTCAGGCAGCAGCTCCTCACAAGCACATACCAACCTATTCGCTGGGTGCTCGTCTTTTGGGGGGACCCAAGCCAGTACTGACCCCCCTCTCCGTCACTTGCTCGCCCCTCCTAGAAGGGGGCCGTAGCCCCTGGGCACGTTCCAGCGTGTCCGTGCCCCACCACCTTTCGGGCACCCCTCCGCCCTCTTGAATTCCCCCCAGCCCACCCTGTCAGGGCGTGTTCTGCAGCCTGGTAAAGTGGGGGACCCCCACCCGGCCTTTTCCTTCTGCTTCCGTTCACATTTAAACTGTAATTCTTCACTACACTAAATCTCATTGAAGGGGGATTTACTCAATTCAAAACTATAGCTCCAATTCAAATTTATAGTTATTTAAACTTTGGAAACAAAAATTATAAAAAATAAATTCATTAGTAGAATTATACACTTCCTTTCATAGATATATACAATATATGATTATATTGTCTAGAAATATTCAGCAAGGTCACTCCAGTCTTCAAGAAAGGCAAGAAGGAGGAGCCGGGGAACTACAGGCCGGTCAGCCTCACCTCCATCCCTGGAAAGATGATGGAACAGCTCGTTCTGGGTGTCATCTCAAGGCACGTGGAGGAAAGGAAAGCTATCAGAAGTACTCAGCATGGATTCACCAAGGGGAAATCATGTCTGACTAATCTGATAGCCTTCTACAATGGCATGACTAGATGGATAGATGAGGGGAGGGCGGTAGATGTGGTCTACCTTGACTTAAGCAAGGCGTTTGACACGGTCTCCCACAGCATCCTCATAGGGAAGCTTAGGAAGTGTGGGTTAGATGAATGGACAGTGGGGTGGATAGAAAACTGGTTGAAAGATAGAGCTCAGAGGGTTGTGATTAGGGGCACAGAGTCTAGTTGGAGACCAGTGACGAGTGGTGTTCCCCAGGGGTCAGTACTGGGTCCAGTCCTCTTCAACATATTCATCAATGACCTGGATGAGGGGATAGAGTGCACCCTCAGCAAGTTTGCTGATGACACCAAGCTGTGTGGGTGGCTGACACACCGGAAGGCTGTGCCGCCATACAGAGAGACCTGGACAGGTTGGAGATCTGGGCAGAGAGAAACCTTATGAAGTTCAACAAGGGCAAGCCTAGGGTGCTGCACCTGGGAAGGAACAACCCCATGCACCAGTACAGGTTGGGTGCTGACCTGCTGGAGAGCAGCTCTGTGGAAAGAGACCTGGGAGTCCTGGTGGACAACAGGATGACCATGAGTCAGCAATGTGCCCTTGTGGCCAAGAAGGCCAATGGCATCCTGGGGTGCATCAAGAAGAGCGTGGCCAGCAGGTCAAGGGAGGTCATCCTCCCCCTCTACTCTGCCTTGGTGAGGCCGCACCTGGAGTACTGTGTCCAGTTCTGGGCTCCCCGGTTCAAGAGGGACAGGGAACTGCTGGAAAGGGTGCAGCAGAGGGCTACAAAGATGGTTGGGGGACTGGAACACCTCTCTTATGAGGAAAGGCTGAGGGATTTGGGTCTCTTCAGTCTGTAAAAAAGACGTCTGAGGGGGGACCTTATCAACACTTATAAATACTTAAAGGGTGGGTGTCAGGAGGATGGGGCCAGGCTCTTTTCAGTGGTGCCCGGGGACAGGACAAGAGGCAATGGGCACAAACTTGAACATAGGAAGTTCCACCTAAACATGAGGAGGAACTTCTTTACCCTGAGGGTGGCAGAGCGCTGGAACAGGCTGCCCAGAGAGGTGGTGGAGTCTCCAACTCTGGAGACATTCAAAACCCGCCTGGACACGTTCCTGTGTAACCTGCTCTAGGTGACCCTGCTCTGGCAGGGGGGTTGGACTAGATGATCTCCAGAGGTCCCTTCCAACCCTATGATTCTATGATTCTATGAAGGTCATCTGAGCGGGGACCTTGTTCATAGGGAAACGGGGAGAAAAAAGGGAGAAAAACCAGAAGCAGAATGCACTGAGCCACAATTTTGAGCAAAGAACCATGGAGTCCATGACAAGAAAGAACTTTTGCCAGTCCCAGGAATTGGTGGGCCATCAAGAAAGTCCAGGTGGCACCTCCAGGAAGATCAAGTGGCCGTTTGAAATGAGAACGTTGTGACTCAGAGGGAGCCTGGTCTGGGAGGGATGCGGGAATGACTAGAGCTGTGCAAACCCCTGAGGGACATGCAGCGGAAGGGGGAGCAGGGAGGAACCAAGAGGGAGGAGGCAGAAGACGGTATAAAAGAGGCCAGTTGCATGTCCGACTGGATTGACCGGGGGAAGGGGATGGAGTTTTTAGGAAGAGAGAAGGGCCAGGGGCTGCTGGTGTGTTCGGAACCCACAGGGAAACAGCTGTGAAATGCTTCATAGGATTTTGGGTGTGTTCCTCTAAAGAAGTTGTCCTGGTCAATGGCCCAGCTGAAGTGCCTCTGTACCAATGCACGCAGCCTGGGGAACAAAGAGGAGGAGCTGAGCACCCTTGTGCAGCTGGAATCCTCATGGCTGGGGTTTGCTCCAGGCCACCCGACCAAGAGAAGCCTTTTGACGAAGCGTTCTTACTTCACCTACAGGAAGTATCACAGAGACTCGGATCCTCCTGGGGGACATTAGTCACCCTGACAGCTGCTGGAAGAGCATCCCAGCAAGCTGTAAGCAGTGCAGGAGACTCATGGAGTGTGTTGATGAAGGGCTTGAGAGCAGCCCTGCAGAGAAGGGCTTGAGGATACTGGGGTTTGAGTAACTGAACATGAGCTGGCAATCATAGAGTCATAGAATCATTTAGGTTGGAAAAGACCCTTGGGATCAACTCCACTCTACGAAATCCTCCCTTACACCATATCCCTTAACACCACATCTAAAGGAGTCTTAAACACATCCAGGGATGGTGACTCCACCACCTCCCTGGGCAGCCTATTCCAGTGTCTGACCACTCTTTCTGGGGAGAATTTTTTCCTAATGTCCAGCCTAACCCTCCCCTGCTGCAGCTTGAACCCATTCCCTCTTGTTCTATCACTAATGACCTGTGAGAAGAGACCAGCACCAACCTCTCTACAATGGCCTTTCAAGTAGTTGTAGAGAGTGATGAGGTCTCCCCTCAGCCTCCTCTTCCCCAAACTAAACAGTCCCAGCTCCTTCACTCGCTCCTCATCAGATTTATTCTCCAGGCCCTTCACCAGCTTCGTTGCCCTCCTCTGCACTCGCTCCAGCACCTCGAGATCTCTCTCGTATTGAGGTGCCCAGAACTGGACACAATACTCAAGGGGTGGCCTCCCCAGTGCTGAGTACAGGGGGACAATCACCTCCCTCCTTCTGCTGGTCACACTATTTCTAATACAAGCCAGGATGCCGTTGGCCCTCTTGCCCACCTGGGCACACTGCTGGCTCCTGTTCAGCCGCTTGTCAATTACAACCCCCAGGTCCTTTTCTGCCAGGCAGCTCTCCAGCCACACTGCCCCAAGCCTGTAGCGATGCATGGGGTTGTTGTGGTCCAAGTGCAGGACCAGAAAGCCAAGCGCATCCTGGGCTGCATGAAAAGAAGCGTGGCCAGCAGGTGGAGGGAGGGGTTTGTCCTCCTCTACGCTGCTGTGGTGAGACCCCAGCTGGAGAACAGCGTCCAGCTCCGGGGTGCCAAGCACAAGACCAATATAGACCTGTTAGCGTGCGTGTAGAGTAGGGCCACAAAAATGCTCTGAAAGCTGGAACACCTCTCATGGAGAAAAGCTGAGAAAGTTGGGGTTGTTTAGCACAGAGAAGAGAAGGCTCCAGGGAGACCTTATTGCAGGAATCCAATATAAAAAGGAGGCTTGTAGGACAGTCGAGGAGAGACTTTGTACCAAGGCCTGCAGTGACAGGACGAGGGCCAAGGGTTTTAAAGGGAGAGAGGGCGGGTTTAGATTGGAGATAAGGGAGAAATATATTGCGATAATGGTGGTGAGAGAAGGGAACAGGTTGCCCAGAAAAGCTGTCGATGGCCCATCATTGGAAGTGTTTAAAGTCTGGTTGGACAATGCTTTGAGAAACCTGATGTAGTGAAAGATGTCCCTGTGTGTGGAGAGGGGATTGGACTAGATGACCTTTAAAGGTTCTTTGCAACCCGAACCATGCTGTGATTCTGTGATTCGATGTCTCTATGACCCACATACAAGGAAGCACATGGCAGTGGTGGTTACCCAGGGGGTGTTACTCAAAACCTGAAGTGATCTCAAGAGACTGAGTTTCCCACAACAGGACACTCCTAGCAGTAGCTGCTGGCACTTGTGCTCCCCCAAATTCATCTCATCACCCACATGACATGTGCATTCAAGAGTCTGTAAAGCAAGAACAAACTTCTGATGCAGTCATTTTGTGTCCCTCCATGGAGGGACAGAGCAGCTCTCTGAGCGGAGGTGAGTGGCTGTTGCTGCAGCTGTGAGGGGCTGGTTGGTGACGATTACCCTGGGGCAGGTTCCCCGGGGTGTCCGTGGTCCATGGCACAGAGCAGGTCCTGCTCTGCGGGTCCTTCCTGTCTCTCCAGAAGGCCTGGCTGTGTGAGAACACTGCTGTGTGCACCCAGCCTTCACACTCACACAGCTGAGCTCTGCACTGGTGTTTTCCTCTCCCGAGCGCTTCCCAGCTCAGCCCAGGTAAAGCAAAAGCTGCGTGTGTAAGCAAAGCAAAATAAAGCATTCATTCGCTGCTTGATTTTCTGCTGCTGCCTTTATTTTGTTTCAAGTATAGAGGGAGTCTGGCTTCTCGTGTACATCAGGTCATTGGGAAGAAAGAACACTGAAATGCTCAAAAAGCGAGATTAGGAATAATATTATAACAAGCCTCAAATAAGAGGAAGAGAGAAAAAAGAGAAACAGTAAAAGAGAGAAAGAGAGGAAGAGATAAAGAAAGCAAGGAATATAGGAAGGAAAAAAAAGGAACAAAAAGAAAGAAAAAGAAAGAAAGAAAGAAAGAAAGAAAGAAAGAAAGAAAGAAAGAAAGAAAGAAAGAAAGAAAGAAAGAAAGAAAGAAAGAAAGAAAGAAAGAAAGAAAGAAAGAAAGAAAGAAAGAAAGAAAGAAAGAAAGAAAGAAAGAGAGAAAGAAAGAAAGGAAGACTGTAAAAAGGTTATGAACAGAAGGTTGTCCTGCTGTTTTCTGTGAATATTGCAGTATATTGCAATAGTTTCCTCAGGGCATCCCTGAGCTCCTGGTTCCTCATGCTGTAGATGAGGGGGTTCACTGCCGGAGGCACCACCAAGTACAGAATGGACATCACTAGGTCTAGTACTGGGGAGGAGATGGAGGAGGGCTTCAGGTAGGCAAATGTGGCAGTGCTGAGAAACAGAGAGACCACGGCCAGGTGAGGGAGGCACGTGGAAAAGGCTTTGTGCCGTCCCTGCTCTGAGGGGATCCTCAGCACAGCCCTGAAGATCTGCACATAGGACACCACAATGAAAAGAAAACAGGCAAAAGAAAAAAAGGCAGCAAACCCAAGAAGCCCGCCTTCCCTGAGGTAGTCTGAGTCTGAGCAGGAGAGCTTGAGGATCTGGGGGATTTCACAGAAGAACTGGTCTAGGGCATTGCCTTGGCAGAGGGGTATTGAAAATGTATTGGCCGTGTGCAGGAGAGCATTGAGAAAGCCACTGCCCCAGGCAGCTGCTGCCATGTGGACACAAGCTCTGCTGCCCAGGAGGGACCCATAGTGCAGGGGTTTGCAGATGGCAACGTAGCGGTCGTAGGCCATGACTGTCAGAAGATAATATTCTGATGATATCAAAAGCAGAAAGAGAAAGAGCTGGGCAGCACATCCCGAGTAGGAGATGTTCCAGAGGGAATTGGCCATGGCTTTGGGGAGAGTGGTGGAGATGCAGCCCAGGTCGAGGAGGGCGAGGTTGAGGAGGAAGAAGTACATGGGGGTGTGGAGGCGGTGGTCACAGGCTACGGCAGTGATGATGAGGCCATTGCCCAGGAGGGCAGCCAGGTAGATGGCCAGGAAGAGCCAGAAGTGCAAGAGCTGCAGCTCCCGCGTGTCCGCAAATGCCAGCAGGAGGAAGTGGGTGATGGAGCTGCCGTTGGACATCGGATCCCTTTGTTCCCGAGGTACTGCCAAAGGAGGAAAGCACACTCACAAGTCAGGACAGCTCTGAGCAAATCTCTTCCCATTGCCTGCCCTTCCAAACCCAAGCCCCGAAAACACTCTTTGCCTGTGTCCTTCCTTCCGGGAGCTTTCTGCATTGCCCTTGTTGGAGCTCTCATTGTTGCTGGCCAAGTGTGCCGTGAGGAGCAGAGCTCTGCTTGTGGGCTCCCAAGGAGTCATCCCTGCTCCACAGCAGCGGGGATTTGGGAAAGGGGTTACAGCGTCTGACATTCACTAGTTACCTCATCTGTAATCCACTTGTAACGCAGAGGAGCTGCTCAGCATATTCCTGCAGGAAAACCTCAAGGAAGCTCCTGGTTGTCCTAAAGCTGCAGTGACATGAGCAGAGCCAGCTCACTCCTCAGCCTTGTCGGGGGGGAACGACCACGCAGCTTTTGACTCGCTCCCCCCTGGCCCCCTGCAGAGGAACAGGGAGAAGAGGGAGAAAAAGGAATAAAAATCTCATGGGTTGAGATACAGACAGTTTGATAGACCAGTAACGGGAAAGAAAATGACAATCCTTGTAAAAGAATATAGGAAACCAGGAGTGATGCAGTACAATTGCTTACCACCCGATGCCCATCCCGAGCAGCGAACACGGATTCCTGCCGCCCGGCCAACCCCCATTTCTATACTGAGCATGACGTCTGTGGTATGGAATATTCCTAGGCCCAGCTTGTCCTGCCTGTGCTCTCTCTCACTTTCTACGGGAAACTGAACAAGTCCTTGACTTAACATACACACTACTTAGCAACAACTCAACCAAAATGTCTCATCATCGTTAGTCTCATACTAAATCCAAACCACAGCAGCTTCTAGGAAGAAAATGAACTCTCTCCCAGCTGAAACCAGGACAACTCCCAGGTAGCGCTTGTCTTGAGGTGCTTCTGGAAAAGTCCCTGTGAAATGTCCACTGCCTCTGATGGAGCAGCAGAGAATCTCTGATCTTGAGCATGTCCTCCTGCTCTACCCAGGAGAGAGATCCCATAGGTTTTGGGCTATGAGAGCTTTAGGAGATCCCTGCAGGAACTGCAGCGGCATTGCCCTGCACCCAGAGACTTACCGTGTCAAGGGCGGTAAAGGTTTCTCTCTCTGTGAGCTCTCAGAGTCCTCCCACTCCCAGCTGCCTTTAACCTCTCTCTGCCTGCTCGTCTCCTCTCACGCTTTGCAGAGGAGACTGCAAAAGAGACTTGCCATGACTTTCCTCCATCCCAGGAGCCTGGACCAGTTTAGTGGCAGAGGACCAGCTCAAGGCATTTTATTGACCTCTCTGGTGGTTTTGGTGCTGAGCCCATGAAGCTCAGACACAGGGGAAGCTGACGAAACCTCTCCAGAAGTCAAAGTCAGATGTAATTATGAAAGTTTCTTGGAGCGTTAATGGGTCTCACTAGGGCCATTACTGCCAAAGGCTCCTGGGGGCTCGTTTGAGGGAAAACTGGAGGCAGTGAGGGCAGATAGGCAAAGGCAATGGAGAGGTGTCTGATGCTGGCTACTCCTGAATGTGTGAGAGGAAGGCAAAGGGCCAAGCCTTGGCCTCCAGCCCCTGGGAAGGGAGATCCTGCCCCACAACCACAGCTCAGGGCTCTTCCTGGGGCATTGTGATGGGAGGACGTGCAACGCCAAGGGCAGAAACACAGAATGACGGCTCCCGGCTGGGGAAGAGGAGGCGCTAAGGCCCTAGTGCTGTAAGGATAAGGTGTCTTCTGGTAGCCTTGGTGGCACAGACAACAGCCACAGCCAAGAGGAGAAAGACATAAGCACTGTTGGGGGCTTTCAGCCTTGCCATCTCCCTTGATCGTCTCCACCACTGACTGTGCTATGGTGTCCCACATCTGCTCCTCTTCCCCTGCAGGATGCAGACATCCCCCCTGCTTCCCCGTCTTGCTCTCCCCTCAGCATCTCACTGCTTTTACTGACCTCTCTCCGTCGTCCTTGGCTGTTCTTGAAACACAACGCCTTGGGCTGATCCCGACTCCCTCTGGGTGATCTGTTGCAGCACAGCACTGCCCTTGCAGTGGCATTTCTTCCTCCTGGTGTCCAGTCTCAACCTCCCAAACTGATCTTTGTTGCATTATTTCTTTCTCCTGCTGTTTCCTTCCAAAGAGAAGATCCATCATCTCACAACCAACCCTGCAACCAGATCCGGCCATTCCAATACTGCCCAGAGCCTCCCTGCCACTGGGCCAGAGAAACCCAGGTCCCTCAGCCCCTCCAGAAAGCACACGTGCACTGGGCCCTCAAGCCCATCGTGGCAGACCTCTGGACTCTCCAGGTCCTCTCCACTTCTCCAAAATGGGGAGCCGCACACTGGGACACAGCTGTGTGTGTTGGGCCACACCAGTGCTGAGTCAAAAGGGAATCACGGAATCACGGAATCACGGAATCTTCGGAGTCGGAAGGGACCTCTAGAGATCATCTAGTCCAACTCCCCTGCTAGAGCAGGACTGCCTACAGCACATCCCTCAGGGCTGCATCCAGGCGGGTCTTGAAAATCTCCAGAGAAGGGGACTCCACAACCTCCCTGGGCAGCCTGTTCCAGTGCTCTGTCACCCTCACTGTAAAGAAGTTTTTCCATGTATTTGAACGGAACTTCTGATGTTCTAGCTTGTGCCCTTGCCCCTTGTCCTGTCGCTGGGAACCATTGAAAAGAGCCTGGCTCCGTCCTCCTTAAACCCACCCTTTAGGTACTTGTAAATGTTAATCAGGTCCCCCCTCAACCTTCTCTTCTCCAGGCTAAAGAGTCCCAGCTCTTTCAGTCTTTCCTCATAAGGGAGGTGCTCCAGTCCCACAATCATCTTGGTTGCCCTACGCTGGACTCGCTCCAGTAGTGCCCTGTCCCTCTTGAACTGGGGAGCCCAAAACTGGACGCAGTACTCCAGTTGTGGCCTCACCAGTGCAGAGTAGAGGGGGAGAATGACCTCCCTCGACCTACTGGCCACAGTCTTCCCTATGCAGCCCAGGATGCCATTGGCCTTCTTGGCGACAAGGGCACACTGCTGGCTCATGGATAATTTGCTGTCTACCAGGACCCCCAGGTCCTTCTCCTCAGAGCTGCTTCCCAGCATGTCCACCCCTAACCTATACTGGTGTTTGGCATTCTTCCTTCCCAGGTGCAGGACCCTACACTTGCTTTGGTTGAACCTCATTAGGTTCTTATCTGCCCAGCTCTCCAGCCTGTCCAGGTCATGCTGGATGGCAGCACGGCCCTCTGGAGTGTCGGCCACCCCTCCCAGCTTGGTATCATCAGCAAACTTGCTGAGGATATGCTCTGTCCCCTCATCTTGGTCATTAATGAATATATTGAACAAAACTGGTCCAAGTATTGACCCCTGAGGGACACCACTCGTTACAGGCCTCCAACTGGACTCTGTGCCGCTGATCACAACCCTCTGGGTTCTGTCACTCAGCCAGCTCTCGATCCACCTCACTGTCACCTCGTCTAGCCCATACTTTCTCAGCTTCCTAATGAGGATGTTATGGGAGACAGTGTCAAAAGCCTTGCTAAGGTCAAGGTAGATGACATCTACGGCTCTCCCCTCATCCAGCCGACCCGTTATAACATCATAGAAAGCTATCAGATTGGTCAGGCATGATTTGCCCTTGGTAAATCCATGCTGACCACTTCCAATAACTTCCTGTTCCTCTATGTGTTTGGAGACGACATCCAGAATGAGTCGCTCCATTACCTTCCCAGGGACAGAGGTGAGACTAACTGGTCTGTAGTTCCCTGGGTCCTCCTTCTTGCCTTTTTTGAAGATTGGAGTGATGTCAGCCTTCCTCCAGTCCTCAGGCACCTCTCCTGTTCCCCATGACTTTTCAAAGACGATGGAGAGCGGTCTAGCGATAACATCTACCAGCTCTCTCAGCACTCGCGGGTGCATCCCGTCAGGGCCCATGGATTTATGAATGTCCAGCTTGGCCAAGTGGTCTCTGACCCGGTCCTCCTCAACTAAGGGAAAATCTTCCTCTCTCCCGACCTTCCCCCTTGCCTCCAGGGTATGGGATGCGTGAGGGACGGCTTTATCAGTGAAGACCGAAGAAAAGAAGGCATTCAGTAACTCTGCCTTCTCTGTGTCTTCCACCACTAGGGCACCCGTCTCATTCATCAGTGGACCTATATTTTCCCTAGTTTTCCTTTTTCTGTTGATATACTGGAAAAATCTCTTCTTGTTATCTTTAACTGCAGTGGCCAAGCTGAGTTCTGGTTGAGCTTTGGCCCTTCTAATCTTCCCCCTGCATAGCTTTGTTATATCTTGATAATCCTCATAAGTTGCTAAGCCCCTTTTCCAGAGAATGTAAGCCTTCCTTTCTTTCCTGAGGTCCAGCCAAAGCTCTCTATTTAGCCAGGCTGGCCTTCTTCCCCGTCGGCTCGTCTTTCGGGACATGGGGATGGCCTTCTCCTGTGCTTCTAAGAGCACCTGCTTGAAGTATGACCAGCTTTCCTGGGTGCCTTTGCTCTTCAAAACTGCCTCCCGAGGGACACTCTCAACCATGCTCCTAAACAGGCTAAAGTCTGCCCTTCGGAAATCCGAGGTGGCAGTTTTGCTGGCTCCCCGCCTCCCTTCACCAAGAATTGAAAACTCTATCATTTCATGGTCACTCTGCCCAAGACGACCTCCAACCTTTACATCCCCCACAAGACCTTCTCTGTTAACAAACAGTAGGTCCAGTAGGGCACTTCCCCTAGTAGGTTCCTTCACCAGCTGTGTTAGGAAGTTGTCTTCCACACACTCCAGGAACCTCTGGGACTGTTCCCTCTCTGCTGTGTAGTATTCCCAGCGGACATCCGGGAAGTTGAAATCCCCCACAAGAACAAGGGTGACTCAAGTTGCCTGGGGGGCACACGCTCCTCCTCCTGCAGCCCCGTAGACAGCCGGCCTTGTCCACAGTGAGCGTGCACCACTGGCTCATGAGGCGTCCCTCAGGGTGCCCAGCCCCGTCTCCGCAGGGTCCCTGCTCAGCACATCAGGTCCCAGCCTGTCCTGCTGCCTTGGGGTTATTCTTCCCCGGGATGCAGGACTGGACACTTCTCCTTGGAATACCTCAAGACATTTCTGTTGGCCAATTCCCAGCGTCTCTCCAGCTGCCCCTGGACTCAAGCTCCATTTGGTCATCCATTGGATTGAGTGCACCCTGAGGAAGTTTGCAGATGATACCAAGTCGATTGGGAGTGTCAACCTGCTTGAGGGTAGGAATGCATTGCAGAGGGATCTGGAGAGTCTGGATCGATGGACCAAGGCCAGTGGTCTCAGGTTCAACAAGGCCAAGTGCCGGGTCCTGCACTTGGGTCACACCAACCCCATGCAGCGTTACAAGCCTGGGGAGGAGTGGCTGGAGAGCTGCCCTGCAGGAAAGGACCTGGGGGTGTTGGTCGACTGCCGGCTGAATATGAGCCAGCAGTGTGCCCAGGTGGCCAAGGCAGCCAACAGCATCCTGGCCTGTATCGGGAACAGTGTGGTGAGGAGGAGTAGGGAAGTGATCGTCCCCCTGTCCTCGGCACTGGTGAGGCCCCACCTTGAGTACTGCGTCCTGTTTTGGGCCCCTCACCACAAAAATGGTAATGCGGCGCTGGAGTGGGTCCAGGGAAGGGCAACGGAGCTGGTGAGGGATCTGGAGAATAAACTTTATGTGGAGTGGCTGAGAGAGCTGGGATTGTTAAGCCTGGAGAAAAGTAGGCTGAGGGGAGACGTTCTCACTCTCTAAAACTCCCGGAAAGGAGGTTGTAAGGATGTGGGGTCGGTCTCTTCTACCAAGTAAGAGGCAATAGGACAAAAGGAAACAGCCTCAAGTTGTGCCGGGGAGGTTTAGGCAGGATATTAGGAAAAATTTTTACACTGAAGGGGTTACCTAGCATTGGAACAGACTGCCCAGGAAGTGGTTGAGGCACCATCCGTGGAGGTATTTAAAAGACAAGCAGACATAGTGCTTAGAGCTATGGTGTAGTGATGGCTTTTGTCAGAGGTACCTTGGTGGTTGGACTAGGTGATCTGAAAGGTCCCTTCCAACCAAGACAATGCTATGATTCTATTCAACTTTCATTCCCTTTTCCAGTCCTTTTCCACTCCCAAGTTTTTCTCTTGGATAACCCTCATCTCCTCCCATAGAAACAGCCAACTCTTTTTCACCGTTTCCTTGTTGGCCCTTCCCTTGGTGTTTCTGAGATGGTTACAGTGGCACTTTCCACCTTCCTCATGACGTCCATGACACTAGTAACCCTTTTTCTTACCTCTGCTGTCCTACAGCTACTCAAGTTGTCTTGCTAAAGGAACCACGACTCAGCACGAGCCATCTGCACATGCAATTTAAATGCTGGCGTGCTGGAGCTTCAGTGCTCAGGGACCTTGAGACACCTGGGGGCGTGGCCAACAGAAACCTCCTCAAGTTTTTCAAGGAGAAGGGGCAAAGTGGGAGAGGACCAGGTGAGGAGTGAGTCTGAGGAGAGGGGCCTGGGCATTTTGAGGGATGCCATATGAGCCTCTGGTAAAGGCTCAGCACCATTAAGGCCAGCTGCATATGGGGTGATGTTAGAAGGACCGTGGCCACCCAGACATGGGGATTTATCGTCCCCCTCGACTCGGCACTGGTGTGGCCACATCTGCTCTCCTAGTATCCCAGAATGGTTTGGGTTTGAAGGGACTATTAAAGATCATCTAGTCCTATGCCTGTTTTTTAGGGACATCTGTGACTCGATCAGGATGCTCAAAGCCCTGCCCTACCTGACCCTGAAGACCGCCAAGGATGGGGAATCCACAACTTCTCTGGGCAACCTTTTCCAGTGTCTCACCACCCTCACTGTGAAATATTTCTTCCCTATGTCCAATCTAAATCTACCCTCTTTCAGCGTAAAGCCATTGCCCCTTGTCCTGTCATTACTGGCCCTGGTAAAACCTCTCTCTCTCTCTCTTATAAACCTCCCTCATAGATTAAGAGGCCACAAGAAGGTCTCCTTGCAGCTTTTTTGTTTCCAGGCTCAACAACGTCAACTCTCTCAGCTGTTCTTCCTAGGAGACGTCTTCCAGCCCTCCAATGACTTTTGGTGATCCATGTCTTGACCCGCTCTAACAGCTTTAGCCATGAGGCATGTGGTGAGGGTTTCAGCTTTGGCGTTCGTGTCCATGGAAGGGCTACAGATGAGAGCTGCAGGTGAGGGATTAGGGTTAGGGTCCAGGCAAAGGCTTAGGGGGAGCTGCGTCCTGCCGAGTCTGAGGGGCAAGAGTGTGGAAGGCACTCAGCGTGTCTGGGCCCTCGTGGTGAGCAGAGGGAAAGCTCATGTGGTGATGACCAAAAGCATCCCCATTTCAATGAGCTGGGGGTTAGCACTGCGCCCCTTGGCTTGACCGGGCACATCCAGGGGGCTACAGCACACAGGATGTCTCTGCCTCCTTTCTTTGTCACCCTGCAATCACTGCCTCAGGTTTTCGGCTCTAATCAGCCCCCAGGGAGGCACGCTTCAATGGCCTGAAGCAGCTTCATCACCCACAGCCCTCAGCAGACCCTGCTGGACCTCCAAGGCTCTTTATTCCTGCCAGGGCCCTCCACACTCCATGACCTTCCCTTAGGAGCTTGTTAACGTGAAAGAACTGTAATGAGTTTATTCTTGCATCTCAATTGGCCACAGGGTTGCAAGGGGACTTTGAGGGGAGACTGTCTCCAAGGAGGAGTTTTGCTAGAGTTTGCTGGAGAAGAAAAGTTTTGTTTAACAAGCACATAATGTAACATGGGCAGGGACATCGCTAGAGACATGAGTTGATGACAAGGCTCTGGGCTGGAAATTTGGCCAAGAATAAGGCAAAGTTTTCTTAATCTGCCACACCGTCTCTTTAGCCAACTCACTAATTGTACGTATATTTATAATTTCCTATCAGTCTCTCCAACATGTATCTTTTATGGTGATGGTTTGAGGAAGGTGGACCTTATTGGAGGCTTGGACTTGGCATATAGTGGAGGAATGCATTGGGTTTCTTTAATTAATTTGTATCATTTTTTTCCTTCTGGTTGTTCAAATTTAATAAGAATCCCTTGTCTATTTACAGCCAAGTCTGCGGGGGAATCAGGCAGGAATTGGTGCAAAGGAGCTGTTAACGTTCAGCTGCAGACTCAGCGCACAAGTCTGATGTAGGAAAAGAATGCAAGTCCCAGGCAGCCCCAAGAGAAACGGTGGGGAGGAGGTGGTGTGGGGGAAAGTTGTCCATATAGTGGGGGACCTCGAGGAGACGGCAGTTGGTTCTTCTCCGGTCTTCCTTAGGAGACCCTCTGGTTCAGTATCAGTTGGAGAAAGCTGCAAGCATTTCCTCTGGAAAAATAAAAAGACTAATAAAAAGCCCTTTCAAAATGAAAAATTTCCTTTTTATTAAGTTCTTCTTGAAACCTTCCACTTTAAGTAGACTCCTGAGACCTCTCCAATGAGCTGTACCAGGCTAGAAGCCCTGAAGGAAATCATGGAAGAGCTGTGGCTCATTAGGGCTTTCTGCACTTTAACGAGCCCCATGGGGCATTTGCTGCTGAGCCCAGGAATGCCAGATACTGAGAGGAGCTGGAACAACCTGTGCAGGAATTCAAGTCAGAAGCAAACGCCAAAGTGTCTTGGAGCATTAATTGTCCCCACTGAGGGCCATTACAGACCAAGCCTCCCCATGGATTTGTTGGAGCAGGAAAGTGGAGGCTGTGATTACAGGGAGGCAAAGGCACTGTGCAGGTGGAGCTGGTGCTGAGTAAAGCCTTGATGTATTTTATCCCGCCAAGCGGCCAGCCCTGGGAAGGGGGATGCTGTCCCTCACACTGGCTCAGGGCTCCTCCTGGGGCAGTGAGGTGTGGGGTGTGCAATGCCGAGTGAAGGACAACGGCACCACACCTCCCGGCCTCCCTGGGGGGTGCGAGGAAGCAGTGAGGCCCCGCTTCCATGAGATTAAGGTGTCTCCTTTCAGGCCTTGGTAGCAAAGACAACCGCCACAGCCAAGGGGACAAAGACCTGCAGGCTGTGGACACCCAACCTGTTTCCTCCCCTTGCTCCCACTGGGGCATCTCCTCGCCTTTACTCACAGCTCTTCTTCCTCCCTGCCTGTTCCTTGGAACACCCAGCGTTGCGCTGATCCAGGCTCCCTCTGGGTGACCTCAGCACTCACAGCACTGTCCTTCATGGGACATTTCTTTCTCCTCATGTCCACTCTTCTTGGGAATGTTGATTTGGGATCCTGCCCAACTTTGATGTGGCAGCAATTTAAGACTGATTAACACAGGTTTTAGTTCTATGATGTTAACAATATTAATCACCTGGCAATTATCAAAATGATTTAACAAAATTTGCTATAATCAACACAGCGTCTTATTGACAGATTCAAACATGGCAAGGTTCGCCTGAGACATACGAGAGTTTATATAGTTTAAAGGGGAGTTATACGTAAGAAAGGGACTCTTGACCAAGGCCTGTAGTGACAGGACAAGAGACAACAGTTCTAAACTGAAAAAGAGTAGATTTAGCATAGGCCTGAGGAAGAATTTTTTTATGAAAAGGGTTGTGAGATGATGGAACAGGTTTTCCAGAGATGTTGTGGGTGCCCCAGGACATCGAGGATATCAGGCTATCAAAGCGTGCAGGAGGATATGAGGATATGAAGATATCAAAGTGTAGATTTTCCAAGGATATCAAAGTATAGGTTTTGCGAGGATTTCAAAAGTAGATTTCATGAGGCTTTCGAGGATTGGATTTCAGAGTAGATTTCGCGAGGATTTCAGAGCTCATCTGCTGACAAATGCAGACGAAGGAAAAGAGTGAGTCATTCACTACTATTGGATTTCTCGAGGTGACCAAGATCGTTTGGTACCAGGAATTTACTACTTTTTGCAAAAAGAGAAACATCTTAATTCTATAGGTTAACCTCTGTATCTCTTTGTGCGTGCGTGATTCGATTTAAAAAGCTCTCTTGTAAGCCTTGTGTGTGTGTGTGTCTGTGTGTGTGATTTGATTCTGGAAGCGCATTAGAATGATGATGCTTTTGGTCATCGGCAGCTGAGTTTTCCCCTGGTCATCACGAGGGCAGAAACACGCGAAGTGGCTACGCACCCTTCCCCTCTGACCCAGCACTGCCCAGCTCACACTGAGCCTTTGCTGGACCCTAACCCTAATCCCTCACCTGCAGCTCTCATCTGTAGCCCTTCCCTGAACACCAATGCCAAAGCTGAAACCCTCACCACATGCCTCACGCCTAAACCCAAAGCCAACTCCCTAATCCTGTCCCTCAACCTCCTTTCGTCTTCAACCCCTCCCCTAAGTCTTACTCATGTTTCCCAGGATGTAGGAGGAGGGCAGGGATTGTGAAGTTCTGGAGGGAAAGGCCAGGGAGATGATGAGATGTTAGGGGCAGGCAAGAGGAGGATGAAGGCAAAGGTGCCCTTGCTGGCGAGTAGATTGTGGTGTCATTAATGCTGGAGGAAGCTGCGTGTGAGGAGCAGCGTGGTGAAGTGCTCGAGATGCCTGAGAGTTTCATCAAAGAGAGAAGGGAGCATGGGATAGGTGAAGGGAGAAGCGTGTGGGAGGGACAGCACTTGGCGAGGTTCCTGCTCTTGAAATGCCTTAACTCTGGCCTAACCCTAAGCCTCTAGCCCTAACCCAACCCCCTAACCCACAAAGCTGAGCAGGACTCAGATCAATTACAAGAAGCCCTAAGAAGAATCATCCTGAGCCTCACCATGACCCCTAGCCCTAAAAGGGGAGCTCTTACCAGATTTGACCAGAGTTTTTGGTTCGCATGGAAGAGAACTGGTAACAGAAACCCCTAACCCAAAAGCCCTAGCGGCCTCCCTCGGAAACCCTAACCTTCCCTTGTCCTCCAAACCTCACTCTAAGCTGTTTTTCCCCCAGAGGCAGAGTGAATGCACAGGTTGTGAGGTCCTGGAACGGTCGCATGACTTCGGAAGACGAAATGTCAGATGACATGTATAAGATCAGCTTGTGGGTGACAAGGTGGGTGATGGTGGGGAAGCTACTCTTATGTCAGCTGTGCCTCGGAACCTCACAGGTGAGTAAGAGGCAGGTGTCTGTGAAGGTGCCTGAAGTCAATTCTGTCTGAGAACCTCACAGGCCAGAAATAGGAAAATGGCTTGGCTGCTGATCGTGAAGTCACAACCTGTCTCTGCCAGTGAAAGGGAAGAAAGGTCCCGTGGCTGGGTCAAGCACTGGGATAAGCCTGTTCTCAGCCACGGTCACCAGGCAGGCCAGCCAGGACAGCAGGGCATGGACACAAAAGGACTTTCTTTGGGTATTTTGGCACTCTAACAATGCTGGAAATGTGCATGGAGACCCCTCCAGTGGTAGTGGTGGGAAGGGATTCCCCTGTCATGGGGAATCTTTGGCCAGATTATCTCCAGCACCTCCAGTTTCTCTTCATGGAGTCAGAGCTTGGGCTTTCTCCTCCTCTTGTTCTCTTGGACTTTGCTGGGAAACCCTCTCAGTATTGCTGCAGTCTCCACAGAGTGCCCTTCTTGGAGAGTGAACAGCCAAGCCTGAACTGGGGGCCATCTAGAGCCCTAATGCCCACCTGGGAGAAGGAGTTAACATTAAGGGGGACAAACGATTCACCACAAACTACAATAAGGTCACCTGCCCAGTGGATGAAGGGAAGGTGGTGGATGCAGTTTTGCTGGATTGTAGTAAAGCTTTTGATAGTGTCCCTCAAAGTCTCCTTCTGGACAAGTTGCCCAACTTGGAGATGACCAGGTAGAGGGTGCGGTGGGTGAAGAACTGCCTGAACGGTAGGGCTCGACCCGGGCGTAGAGTTGCAGAGTAAGAAATCAAGGGCTGCGTGAGCCTCACAGGAATGCAGGAGATGCTCTCATCTGGAAGGGCCATTTGTGCTATTGGCGATAGAGCCACGCAAGGCTGCCTTGGTCAGACACACTCATCCATTGTTCGTGTCACGTTAAACTGTGCAAACATAGACATCTGCAGTGCAGTGACAGGACACAGGCCTTCTAACCTTCCCATGAACCTCCAGCCTGAGCTTTCTCCCTGCACCCCCTTTGGAGGTGAACCTGAGCACAGAGCATGAGCCATTGGAGTTTGACCACTCAAGACCGTCTCCACCTTGGAGCTAATACGGGGCACAGCCAAGGTGGAGGCCCAGGGAGGAGATGTTGCGGAGCAGCCTTTTCTGCTGCTGCAAACTAAAGCTAATCACAGACTGAATTTACTTATTTCCTGCTCCCTCCTTGATTTTTTTCTTTTTTTTTTTTTTTCCCTCTCACAAGCTTAGCAGTTTTCTTTTGAGCTGCCCAGTCTCATTTCTCAATTTCTCTATTTTTGAAAGTCATGTTCTGGAAGTTGCTCAGAGCCTGCTGATGACGCAAACGTCCATTATTCTGATAGTCTTTCTAACGTTGTTAATGATGCGGTGGGTGTCTGGGGAGGAGCACAGGTAGCACTAGCATTGCTGTCGCCTCTCCTGGGCTTGTTCACTAACTGACTTATACCCAGGTAGGAACATGAGTCGGGGAGAAGTGTCCAGAGAATCCCACGCAGGTGGTTTCCAGGGAAATGACAGAGAGGAAAAGAGGTCACCGCCGTCTCCTGCGGCACCATGGAGTGAGGAGCGTGTTCCTGCATTGTGGCTTCTGCCAATGGTAAATCCCTTTCGGCATGCTCTGAAGTGCTGAGGCACCGTGGCGGCACAGCCACTGCCAAAAGCGGCTGCAGGCATCGGGGTGGCTTGGCTGGGCTCAGAGGAGCAGGTTTTGTTCGGCTTGGAGAAATGCCGCTGGTGAGACAGTCACTGTGCGAAGAGTCCTCCAGCAGTTTCCCACGCCCAAAGTCAGTCCAGCCCATGCACTAGGTGTGATCTCATGAAGCACCGAGTTATCTGGGCGTTAGAAAGAATATGCTGTAGGTTTGGGGCCGGGGGGTGGCGGAGTGTGTTTATACAAGGAGAAAATGCTGATTATGGGCAACCTGCCTATAAATGGTTTCTTTCACTTAGAAATTTGTGTATGATAAATGCAAGTATCTGACGGTATTTCAGGAAATAAAAATCTTTCATTTTTCTACACGTCTTTGCATGCAGAAATGGGGAGATTAGGAAAGAAATCATGGTCACTTTTCCCTCACATAAACCCTAATTTTATCTTGGAGATTTTGAATGGCAGCTCTAGGAGAACTCACTAGGCAGGACCAGTAAGAAAAAAAGAAAAAGTAATAGTGATCACGCTCTTAAGACTGCATGTCTCTGGGAATTCAAGCGTCCTCTTGAACAAGACATTTGTGTTGGTTTTTTTTCACTTGGCTAATGTGAATGCTTTTATGACATGTGTTCTAACCCGCTATTCTCGTTATTCATATGTCAGAGTTTAAGATGACAAACAGAGCTGCTTGTTAATGGCTCACGTTCTTCACGTGTGAGCCGTAAGAAGTCCGTGTGCTCTGGGAAATGCAAAAGGGAAGGCTCAGTCTCCCAGCCGACGCGAGCATCGCTCTGCTCTGCAAGGGCTTACAGGGACTGGGGAACGTTTCTGCGCTGGGAACGGAGCCATGGAGCCCTCAGTAAGCTGCCATGAATCCATGCGACAGAGCAGCAGGGTCAGGAACAGGAACCGGAACCAGGCAGAGCTTGTCCAGAAGTTATAAAAGCCCGACCTTTTCAGGAAAACTAGATATCTCGGGAGATCACCCACTGATCTCCACTCCTCTACCTTTCATCGCCTTCCTTTTTTGAATGCTTTGAAAGCTCTTTGAGGTAGTGTTGTGATTGCTTGCATAACGCCTCCTTTTAGCACCCTGAACGCTCGTGATATATGCACAAATAGCACCTTTTCTGCCTTGTTGAAATGCCCCATGGGTGCATCAATGTACCTGATTCATTGACAGGTAGCAGTTTGTTTTCTTTCTTATAGACTTCACCTGTCAGCCATGTAAAAATGAATAATTTGGATCTAAGGCATGTCCCCCTGGTCACTGTGTGTGTCGACAGAGCTTCGGGAGGTGGGGTCTTATCTCTGAGAAGAGCTGAGGGAACCCCCTCGCACTAAAATATAAGTGCGATCTGGTGTTGCCCTCCCCTTCCCTCCCCTTCCCTTCCCTTCCCTTCCCTTCCCTTCCCTTCCCTTCCCTTCCCTTCCCTTCCCTTCCCTTCCCTTCCCTTCCCTTCCCTTCCCTTCCCTTCCCTTCCCTTCCCTTCCATCATCCTAGAAGAAAAAATATTTTTTACTGGTCCATACATCATTTGGACTGAAGAGATCTGTTCTGTTTTCTCCTGAGAAGCCTTTGCTCAACGAGCAACTGGTGTTCCACTCCCATACAGCCATGCAGATCTCGTTTGGGCTTTCCTAATTACTGCAGTCACACCTGTGCTGGTCTCTGTAGTCTTTCACTGTGCTTGAGGGGTGCGTGATGGTGCGTGGGCTGCTGCCGTTGTCCAGTGAGCGTGTTGTTTGGGTTGCTCTGTGGACAGAAAATGTCCCAAAGAAAAGGCTTGGAGAACCACACAGCAGGACCTGGCTTTCTTCTTCTGGGATTCTCTGACCACGCCAACCTGCAAGGCTTGCGCTTCACAGTCTTCCTGGTCATCTACCTCATGGTCCTCACAGGGAATGGCCTCATGCCAAAAATGCTGCGGGCTTTCCTGACGGGAGACGGCAGCATCTCCTTCCTTGGCTGTGCCGCCCAGCTGTATTTCCTGGTTTTGCTGGGCAGCACCGAAAGCCTTCTCCTGGCCGCCGTGTCCTACGACCGCTGTGTAGCTACCTGTGACCCCCTGCACTGTGGCCTCATCCTGAATGGGAGGCTCTGTGTCAGACTGGTGGTGGGCTCATGGGTGGCTGTCATCCCAGTACAAGTAGGGCAGACTTACCAGCTGTTCACTTTGCCCGGCTGTGCATCCCATAGCCTTCATCACTTCTTCTGTGATGTCCCCCCTCTGTTGGAACTGGCCTGTGCAGACACTTTCTGGAACCAAGCGATGCTGCACACCATCATCCTGCTCTTTGCAGTCCTTCCCTTTTCCTTGATGGTCGTTTCTTACACTCAAATTGTCAGGGCAATGCTGAAAATGCCTTCAGTTCTGGGCAGTCGTAAAGCCTTTTCCACCTGCTCCTCACACCTGGGGGTGGTGACTCTCTTCTATGGCTCCGTCATGGTTGTGTACTTTAAACGACGGTCAAGAGACTCTGCAGACACTGACAAATACCTTGCCCTGTTTTACACAATTGTGACCCCCATGCACAACCCCGTCATCTATAGCCTGAGAATAAGGAAGTGAGAATTGCCCTGAAGAGGCTCCTATGGAGAAAGTGATAGAGCAGAGTATGTGAAAGGAGCCCAAATAGTACCAAAAGTCCCAACAAGGTACTTGGTTGTGCGAACACAGGTGTCCCATAGTAGCTTAGACAAAACCGTCTCCTGCCTGGCTATAATCCTCCTCAGGAGGGGGACAGGTCTCCCGGGGCATTCCTGGTATCTCTGATAGCTCCACCTAGGTATCTTCATACTCCAGAGCAGCTTCAGCTCCCCTGGAGAGCTGACTGCAAACAGCTTGTTCAGGCTGTGTCTGCCCAAGCTGCCAGTACCTTTAAAGGAAAACAGTCGAATCAGTCAAGAGGGATTAGAGGGTGACTCATCCAGTGAGAAGAAGACGACTAACCTCAGGCTGGGAAATCATTTGCTGGACCCCATTGACTATCCAGAGTGTCCATGGATGGCATCAGCTTAGGAGAATTGAAGGACCTGAAAGTCATCTTCCCCTCCTATCATATTTTGCATTGAGCTGTACAATGCTTGACAAACTCAACATGAATAGATCAAAAGCAAAACCAAACCCGAAATCACTAGGAGATTTTCATGACACAAATAGGCAAAGCTGTAACAGAGCCTGAAATCGACGTGCAGCCTGCTTTGAGCAAGAGGTTATGCTGGAGACTTCCCGTGATCCGTTGCCATCTGAATGGTTTTATGAGTCTACACAGCATTTCTTCGAAACTGACTTTGCTGATAAGATGGAGAAACAAGACTGAGACTGATTGACTGAGCTTTTGCAATGTCTGCCTTAGAATGAGATGGGTTCTCCCTGTGTCTCTCCAGTGGTGGCAAAGTGGGCTGAGATCATCACGTGCACATGGAAACCAGTGACGAGTGGTGTTCCTCAGGGGTCAGTACTGGGACCAGTGCTGTTTAACATCTTTGTTGGTGACATGGACAATGGGATTGAGTGCACCCTCAGCAAGTTTGCCGACGACACCAAGCTGTGTGGCACAGTCAACACGCTGGAGGGAAGGGATGCCATCCAGAGGGACCTGGAGAGGCTTGAGAGGTGGGCCTGTGTGAACCTCCTAGAGTTCAGCCAGGCCACGTGCAAGGTCCTGCACCTGGGTCATGGCAATCCCAGGCACAAATCCAGGTTGAGCGGAGAATGGCTTGAGAGCTGCCCTGAGGAGAAAGTGGTGCTGGTGGGCGAGAAGCTCAACACGAGCAGGCAAAGTGCACTTGCAGCCCAGAAAGCCAACCGCATCCTGGGCTGCATCAAAAGAAGCGTGGCCAGCAGATTGAGGGAGGTGATTCTGCCCCTCTACTCCGCACTGGTGAGACCCCACCTGCAGTACTGTGTCGAGCTCTGGAGTCCTCAGCACAAGAAGGACATGGACCTGTTGGAAGGGTCCAGCGGAGGGCCACAAAGATGATCAGAGAGCTGGAGCCCCTCTGCTATGAGGACAGGCTGAGAGAGTTGGGGTTGTTCAGCCTGGAGAAGGGAAGGCTCCGCGGAGACCTTACAGCGGCCTTCGAGTCCCTAAAGGGTGCCTACCGCAAGGATGGGGAGGGACTCTTTATCAGGGAGTGTGATGATAGGGTACGGGGTAATGGCCCCAAATTGAAAGAGGGTAGATTTAGAATGGATATCAGGAAACAATTCTTTACTGTGAGGGTGGTGAGGCACTGGAAGAGGTTGCCCAGAGAAATTGTCAATGCCCCATCCCTGGAGGTGTTCAAGGCCAGGCTGGGTGAGGCTTTGAGCAACGTGGTCTAGTGCGAGGTGTCCCTGCCCAGGGAAGGGGGGTTGGAACTGGGTGATCTTTAAGGTCCCTCCCAACTCGAACCATCCTGTGATTCTGTGTGATTCTGTAAAGATATTAAAGTGATCTGTCCCCAGATACCAAGCACTGAGGAACAAGCATCAGGGTGACCATCTGCACACAAACATTAACAGCTGACCAAATGGAGCTTGAGGCCAGGGGCAGCTGGAGAAATGCTGGGATTTGGCCAACAGAAATGTCTTGAAGTTTTGCAAGGAGAAGTGTCCAGTCCTGCACCCCGGGGAAGAATAACCCCAAGGCAGCAGGACAGGCTGGGACCTGATGTGCTGAGCAGGGACCCTGCGGAGACGGGGCTGGGCACCCTGAGGGACGCCTCATGAGCCAGTGGTGCACGCTCACTGTGGACAAGGCCGGCTGTCTATGGGGCTGCAGGAGGAGGAGCGTGTGCCCCCCAGGCAACTTGAGTCACCTTCCCCTTTCACTCAGCACTGCTGTGGCCCAACACACACAGCTATGTCCCAGTGTGCAGCTCCCCATTTTGGAGAAGTGGAGAGGACCAGGAGAGTGTCCAGAGGAAATCTGCCATGATGGGCTTGAGGGCCCAGTGCACGTGTGCCATGTGGTGGGGCTGAGGGACCTGGGCTTCTCTGGCCCAGTGGCAGGGAGGCTCTGGGCAGTATTGGAATAGCCTGAAACTGGTTGCAGGGTTGGTTGTGAGATGATGGATCTTCTCTTTGGAAGGAAACAGCAGGAGAAAGAAATAATGCAACAAAGGTCAGCTTGGGAGGTTGAGACTGGACACCAGGAGAAAGAAATGCCACTGCAAGGGCAGTGCTGTGCTGCAACAGATCACCCAGAGGGAGTCGGGATCAGCCCAAGGTGTTGTGTTTCAAGAAGAGCCAAGGACGACGGAGAGAGGTCAGTAAAAGCAGTGAGATGCTGAGGGGAGAGCAAGACGGGGAAGCAGGGGGGATGTCTGCAGCCTGCAGGGGAAGAGGAGCAGATGTGGGACACCATAGCACAGTCAGTGGTGGAGACGATCAAGGGAGATGGCAAGGCTGAAAGCCCCCAACAGTGCTTATGTCTTTCTCCTCTTGGCTGTGGCTGTTGTCTGTGCCACCAAGGCTACCAGAAGACACCTTATCCTTACAGCACTAGGGCCTTGGCGCCTCCTCTTCCCCAGCCGGGAGCCGTCATTCTGTGTTTCTGCCCTTGGCGTTGCACGTCCTCCCATCACAATGCCCCAGGAAGAGCCCTGAGCTGTGGTTGTGGGGCAGGATCTCCCTTCCCAGGGGCTGGAGGCCAGGGCTTGGCCCTTTGCCTTCCTCTCACACATTCAGGATTAGCCAGCATCAGACACCTCTCCATTGCCTTTGCCTACCTGCCCTCATTGCCTCCAGTTTTCCCTCAAACGAGCCCCCAGGAGCCTTTGGCAGTAATGGCCCTCAGTGGGACCCATTAACGCTCCAAGAAACTTTCATAATTACATCTGACGTTGACTTCTGGAGAGGTTTCATCAGCTTCCCCTGTGTCTGAGCTTCATGGGCTCAGCACCAAAACCACCAGAGAGGTCAATAAAATGCCTTGAGCTGGTCCTCTGCCACTAAACTGGTCCAGGCTCCTGGGATGGAGGAAAGTCATGGCAAGTCTCTTTTGCAGTCTCCTCTGCAAAGCGTGAGAGGAGACGAGCAGGCAGAGAGAGGTTAAAGGCAGCTGGGAGTGGGAGGACTCTGAGAGCTCACAGAGAGAGAAACCTTTACCGCCCTTGACACGGTAAGTCTCTGGGTGCAGGGCAATGCCACTGCAGTTCCTGCAGGGATCTCCTAAAGCTCTCATAGCCCAAAACCTATGGGATCTCTCTCCTGTGTAGAGCAGGAGGACATACCCAAGATCAGAGATTCTCTGCTGCACCACCAGAGGCAGTGGACATTTCACAGGGACTTTGCCAGAAGCACCTCAAGACAAGCGCTACCTGGGAGTTGTCCTGGTTTCAGCTGGGAGAGAGTTCATTTTCTTCCTAGAAGCTGCTGTGGTTTGGATTTAGTATGAGACTAACGATGATGAGACATTTTGGTTGAGTTGTTGCTAAGTAGTGTGTATGTTAAGTCAAGGACTTGTTCAGTTTCCCGTAGAAAGTGAGAGGGAGCACAGGCAGGACAAGCTGGGCCTAGGAATATTCCATACCACAGACGTCATGCTCAGTATAGAAATGGGGGTTGGCCGGGCGGCAGGAATCCGTGTTCGCTGCTCGGGATGGGCATCGGGTGGTAAGCAATTGTACTGCATCACTCCTGGTTTCCTATATTCTTTTACAATGATTGTCATTTTCTTTCCCGTTACTGGTCTATCAAACTGTCTGTATCTCAACCCATGAGATTTTTATTCCTTTTTCTCCCTCTTCTCCCTGTTCCTCTGCAGGGGGCCAGGGGGGAGTGAGTTAAAAGCTGCGTGGTCGTTCCCCCCCTACAAGGCTGAGGAGTGAGCTGGCTCTGCTCATGTCACTGCAGCTTTAGGACAACCAGGAGCTTCCTTGAGGTTTTCCTGCAGGAATATGCTGAGCAGCTCCTCTGCGTTACAAGTGGATTACAGATGAGGTAACTAGTGAATGTCAGACGCTGTAACCCCTTTCCCAAATCCCCGCTGCTGTGGAGCAGGGATGACTCCTTGGGAGCCCACAAGCAGAGCTCTGCTCCTCACGGCACACTTGGCCAGCAACAATGAGAGCTCCAACAAGGGCAATGCAGAAAGCTCCCGGAAGGAAGGACACAGGCAAAGAGTGTTTTCGGGGCTTGGGTTTGGAAGGGCAGGCAATGGGAAGAGATTTGCTCAGAGCTGTCCTGACTTGTGAGTGTGCTTTCCTCCTTTGGCAGTACCTCGGGAACAAAGGGATCCGATGTCCAACGGCAGCTCCATCACCCACTTCCTCCTGCTGGCATTCGCAGACACGCGGGAGCTGCAGCTCTTGCACTTCTGGCTCTTCCTGGCCATCTACCTGGCTGCCCTCCTGGGCAATGGCCTCATCATCACTGCCGTAGCCTGTGACCACCGCCTCCACACCCCCATGTACTTCTTCCTCCTCAACCTTGCCCTCCTCGACCTGGGCTGCATCTCCACCACTCTCCCCAAAGCCATGGCCAATTCCCTCTGGAACACCAGGGCCATCTCCTACTCAGGATGTGCTGCCCAGCTCTTTCTCTTTCTCACCTTGTTGGCAGCAGAGTTTTATCTTCTGACAGTCATGGCCTACGACCGCTACGTTGCCATCTGCAAACCCCTGCACTATGGGTCCCTCCTGGGCAGCAGAGCTTGTGTCCACATGGCAGCAGCTGCCTGGGGCAGTGGCTTTCTCAGTGCTCTCCTGCACACTGCCAATACATTTTCAATACCCCTCTGCCAAGGCAATGCCCTAGACCAGTTCTTCTGTGAAATCCCCCAGATCCTCAAGCTCTCCTGCTCAGACGCAGACTACCTCAGGGAAGTTGGGCTTATTCTATTCAGTGCCTGTTTATTCTTTGCGTGTTTTGTTTTCATTGTGGTGTCCTATGTGCAGATCTTCAGGGCTGTGCTGAGGATCCCCTCAGAGCAGGGACGACACAAAGCCTTTTCCACGTGCCTCCCTCACCTGGCCGTGGTCTCTCTGTTTCTCAGCACTGCCACATTTGCCTACCTGAAGCCCTCCTCCATCTCGTCCCCATTCCTCGATCTGGTGATGGCTGTTGTGTATTCGGTGGTGCCTCCGGCAGTGAACCCCCTCATCTACAGCATGAGGAACCGGGAGCTCAAGGATGCCCTGAGGACACTCATCTGATGGATCCTGAGGCAGTAATAATAATGGGCCTCCTGTTCTCTGTGTAGATCCAAAGGTTTATTCTAGGCCAGGTTTTTGCCTTTGTTTTTTCTCTGATAATCATTCTTTGAGGTAGTTGTTTGGGTTCATAGCACTTCTCTTGAGGATTTGTCCTGTTGTGTCTGATCCTTGAAGAACAATGTGTCACATGTTACCTCCCTAATAGCATATCTGCAATAAAAGGGGATCTCCTGAGGATGATGTCTGAAGACTGGGCTCTCCTTTAATAAAGTTGGGGCTAAGAACAAGCCCAAGGTTTTGGACTTTCCAAGCATCTTTCCACCTTGTTTTCTCCTTGTCTTTGGGGGAATAATCTCGACGAATCACTGAGATTAGTGAGATACCAAGCACTTAGTTGAAGGCTCTCTTCGTGGTGTCCAAGATCAGTGGAAATAGTACATGAGTGACCAGCCACATTCCTCAGGCTGTCACAGGTATGATGGCAGATATCAGTCCATGTAGAAAAGACAGGACGCTGGAGTGGTCAGGAAAAGAGGGGAACACCCCTTGTACGCTGGGGTGGGAAGTGAATGATTTCCAAGAGTTTAAGTCTCAGAGATTAGGTCCCTCCAGAACAAATAACTCCAGCCAGGTACCCACAAGCCAGGACTCTGCAGGGCCGTGGGAGGCAGTGAAGATGCAGCGGGCAGAGGGAAGGGAGACTGGAGAGATGCGGGAGCTGCCTGAGGAGCCCCAGGGCCAGGACTCTCCTGCTGTCCTGGGGAGCAGGGCAGGCGGGGAGGCAGAGCGGGGCAAAGGCAGTTTGGGCTGGGGATCAGCTGCAGCTGAAGGCAGGAGAGCCAGAGAGTGAGTGGCCTCTGCTGGCCCTTGGGGCCAGCTCCAGCCCTGGGGTGATGGGGAGGCTGAGAGCCCTCTCTGCCCCCAGCAGCTGCGGTGGCCATCAGAGGGGCTGGGGCTGTGGGGGGAGTGCCCAGAGCTCTGCAGTACCCTGTGGGGAGCACTGCTGTGGGGCCAGCCCAGACCAGGGGGCTCTTTTGGGCTGGGCTGGGGAGAGGGCAGGGTTGGTGGGAGAGAGCCAGAGAGGGTCTGGAGTGGTGTGGGAAGTGCCAAGGAGAGGAAAACCCCAATGTTAGTGGAGCTCTGCGACCATGCAGGGTGAAGACACTCCCTAGTGGGCATGTGGGGCAGAGCCAGGTCTCCTGGAGAAGGAAGCAAGTCATCAAAGGTGCAGGAGAGAGGAACTGGTCGGTGCCATGTTCCCTGGCTACCCGGAAGACACTGCCCCTTGGCATGGGGAGGGGAGCTGACAAGTGGGTGTCTGCTGGGGGTGGTGGCTCGGAGGGCGGCCATGGGGACTGTGCGGGTGTGGACCTCTCTCCACCTCATGAATGCACCCTGCTCTAGGTAGTGCCTGCACTGCAGGGCTGTGGGGCCGTGTTGGGCAGTGGGGCTTGGCCAGTGCTGACTCCTGGTGATGATGTCCTCTGATCACCACATGCCTGTCTGCTGACAGCTGCATTATGAAGCCCTGATGAGGGACAGATCCGGCCTGCAGCTGGCAGCTGGGCCATGGATCAGTGGTTCTTGGCACACCTCCTTGCTCTCAGGCACAATCTTATGTGGCCACACTCCACCATTTTATTTGTGACTTTCATCTTCTCCATCTGCTGTATTTACTTCATCTCCATTGATCATAAAGTTGAACCCTACCCCAGGTCATTGACAAGTGGAGCAGCACAGGAGTCTTTTCTGCATCCTCTGCAATTTATATCGTTTGCTTTTAGAAGGTAACCTGGAGGAAGCAACCCTGCTCGGGTCTGTTGATGACACGTAGTTGGGAGGACTATTCATAGAATCACGGAATCATAGAATCGTACAACGGTTTGGGTAGGAAGGGGTCTTAAAGATTATCTAGTTCCAAACCCCCTGCCCTGGGCAGGGACTCCTCCCACTAGACCAGGTGGCTCAAAGCCCCATCCAACCTGGCCTTGAACACTCCTAGCAATGGGGCATCCACAGCTTCACGGAGCAACCTTTTCCAGTGCCTCATCTCCCTCACTGTGAAACATTTCTTCCTTATATCCAATACAAATCTTCCCTCATTCAGTTTAAAACCATTGTCCCTTGTCCTGGCATTACTGTCCCTGGTAAAATGTCCCTCTCTCTTCCTTTTAAGCCTTCTTTAGGTATTGAAAGGCCACAGGAAGATTTCCTCTGAGCTTTTTGTTTCCAGGCTGAATAACCCCAGCTGTCAGCCTTTCTTCATAGGAGAGTTATTCCAGCCCTCAAGCTGTTTTTGTGATCCTTCTCTTGACCCTCTTTTAGGTCCATGTCTTTCTTGTGCTGCTGAAGAACTGGACATCATCTTCCAGGTGAAGTAGCATGGGATCACCGTAGAGAGGGAGAATCCCCTTCCTCTACGCTTCTATTGATGCAGCCCAGGGTATGATTGGCTTTTCAAGCACACATTGCCAGCTCATGTCCATTTTCTCACCCACCAGTATCCCCAAGTCCTTCTTCACAGGGCTGCTCTCAATCCATTCATCCCCCAGTCTGTCTTGATACTGGGGATTGGTGCAGAACATTGCACTTGGCCTTGATGAAATTCCAGAGGTTCACATGTGTCCCGTTTACCACTTACTAAAAACCCTGAAGGTTTCCTCCCCAAGGTTTAGATTCTTGACTCTACTTTTCACCTGGCATATATCCTTTCAGGTCATGAATTCCACCAGGCCATGAACACTGCAGCCCAGGCTGCCACCAGTTTTGGTCTCTTCAATACATTTCTCAGTTTTTGAGCAACAGGACTAGTAATGCTTCTCCTCTGGTATTTCTGTCACCTGGATTAGGAAGATATCCTAATCCTGCTTGCAGGTTCCTGTGGGGCTTTTCCAGCAGATGTCAGGGGGATTGAAATCCCCCAGCCAGATCTGGGCCTGGGAGAGTGATGCTTCCTGCAGCTGAAGTTAAAACCCTTCATCAACAGGCTCCTCTTGACCAGGCAGCCTGTTGTAGACACCAGCCACGAGGATTCCTTTGTTGGCTTGGTCTCTGGTTTTCACTTGGGAACTCTTGATTTGTGCATTGCTGTCTTTCAGGGAGAGATCTGTGTGATTTATCCATTGCGTTTAGCTGGAGGGCAATCCCTCCCACATTTCTTTTCTTTTGGGTGCCTCCTGAACAGTTTACAGCCATCACTTGTAGTGCTCCAGTCATGTGATTCATCCCACCCTGTTTCAGTGACAGTGATTAGCCTGGAGCTTTCCAGCTGCCCAGCGGCTTTCAGCTCCTCCTGTTTGTTCCCCGTGCTGTGTGCATTGGGACACAGACACTTCAGTTGAACCGTCGACTGTCTCACCATTTGGGCAGAATCTTTTGAAGGGTTGGGGGGCATTCTTCACTCATGCGCTGGGTTTGCTCATCCACCCTGTTGCATTTCATGGCTTTGACCCTCCCCGCCAAGTTTGTATGGACCAAGCACGTTTCACGAAGTCAGCCAATCTGCCAGCAAAGCTTCTCCTTCCTCTTCTAGATAGGGGGATCCCATCTCTCCCCAATAATCTGTGTGCATCAAGAAGGACCGGTGATCATAATGTGTTCCCATGTGGGGTTTCCTCTTCTGGAGGACTGGGGAGGAAATGGAGAGTGTCCAGAGGATGTCTGCAAAGCACGTGGCCTGTGTGGAGAGGCCGAGGGACGTGGACCTCTCTAGTTCACGACAGTAAGAGAGTAGCCTGAAAGTAGCAGTTTCAGGTGGTTTCAAGGTGGTTTCAGAGATGACAGAGCTTTCCTTGGTATTTGGAAACCACCTGAGAAAGGAAAACCATCGCAAAGTGCCGCTTGGGAAGTCGAGATTGACCATAAGGAGAAGGAAATGTCCCTTGAAGGGCAGTGCTGTGGTAGAACAGGTCACCCTGAGGAGCCTGGATCAGCGCAATGCCGGGTGTTTCAAGGCAAGAGCAGGGAAGAAGAAGAGCTACCAGTAAAGGCAGAGAGATGTCACGGTGGGAACAAGGTGGAGAAGTAGGTTGGAAATGGCGGCAGGTGTAGGACAGCGTAGGGCAGCCTGCGATGGACACAGGCAAGGGCAGTGGCAGGGCAGGAAGGCCCCAGCAGAAGTGAGGTCTTTGTCCCCTTAGCCGTACCAGTTGTCACGGCCACCAAAGCCTGAAAGGAGACACATCAATCTCATGGAACTGGGCCATTGGTACTTCTTTGCACCCCCGCAGGGCGGCTGGGAGGTGTGGTACTACACTCTGCATCGCACACCCCACATGACACTGCCCCAGGAAGAGCCCCAGGTCATTTGCCTCTGAGAGAGAAGATCCTTGGGAAGGATTCAACTCTCCCAGCTCTACCGTTACTGTCTGCCCCACAGAAACCTCCCCACGGCAGGGCGCTGTGCACGTGCCTCTCCATGGTTTTGGTGCTAAACCCCAATGATCCGACAAAGGTGGCGTTGGTGCTGTTTGTAGACGGAGCGGTGGCTGAAGGGACTTTATGAGGTTCCTCACAGACCTACGGAATTCTTGATGTAACACTCTAGGGAAGTCAGGCTCCTGTCCAAGTGGGACATCTGCCTTAACATTTCTCTCCCTGCCAACAGCGGGAAACTGAAAACAAAAACTGAAGTAAGATCTTTCTCTTTAAGGAAAATCCCTGCCTGTGTTTGCAGGGACTGTGAACACCAGGCTGCTGCTGTCTGTCTGTTGAGGGCGTGATCCACGTGGTCTTCCCGGTCAGGTCAGACACCCACTGTAACATCACCTTTACCTGTCCTCTCTTGAATCCTCTCCCAAAAGCTCTCATTTGGCTCCCCACCCATCCCCAGGCAGAGCTCCACACACTCCAGCTGCTCTCTCACATACAGGGAAGCTCCCCATCCTCCTCTTCCCAGGCTGTCCTTCCTAAAGAGCCTGTGTGCCTCCATCGCAGCAGTCCAGTCATGGGAGCCATTCCAGCGTGTCTCCATGGTCCCAGCAAGTTTGTAGCCCTCAGCTACACACAGGTCTCTAACTCATCGTGTTTCTTCCTCCTGCTGCATCCGTCAATGTCCATGCACTTGAGAGAGCCTCCCCGTCCTGGAGCCTCCCCTTCCTGTAGCGTCCTTGGATGTAGCCAGGATGGACCTTGCCTCTGTGCCCTGCTATGGGTGTTCAGATGCTGCTACACAGGCACCAGACCCCTTTGGAAGGCCCTGGGCTCTCTGCCCTGCACCCACGGGAGGAGGGCATGGCTTTCCTGATGGCCCTGTGCTGCATTTGCCAGCTCCATGTGAGGACGCTCTGCACCCCAGAGCCTTGCCATGACACTACACTTCTTTTTGTGCCATGAAAACACGGTGACTTCAGTGTAAGGGTGTGGGTGCGTCTTAGCTTTGCAGTGCCTTGAACTCCAGCAAATTCAGTGGATGGAGTCTAGGGGGCCCTTCTGGGGCACTCCTGCATTTCGTCACCTGAGTAGCTCTGCGTGCTCCAGGGAGGTACTTGACAAAGGCACATTCAGGATGCCCAAAGGGAGCGTTCAGGATGGCTTCAGATATCCTTCTTGCCCCTCTGGCCTCAGCTGATGCTCAGGGAGGATGTGGGTTTATCAGAGATTTTCCATCAGAGCTTGCACACGCTTGCACATGTCTTGGACCACCTCTGGCACCCCCATCATCACCAAGCGTCTATGTGTGAGCAACCGACTGCCCACTGGATAAAGACAAGGGGCTGCAGTGAGACAGCTCTGCCCAGGAGCAGCTCACCTGCAAAGTGCAGCAGGGCTGGGGACACTGCCTGCAGGTGACAAGGGGAAAGGAGAGAGCAGGGTTTTAAGAGCTCTCTGAGGTGGGAAGACAGCTGAAATCTCATTGCAGGAGAGATCCCCCAATAGCCCTTAATGCGGTAAGTCTCTGGCTGCAGGACAAGGCAGATGAGAATGCTGGAGGGCACTTCTAGAGCTGGCACATCCCATGGCTGATATGATGTGTCTCTGCTGGCTTCTCTAACGCGGAGGAGGGGTATGTCTTTTGGAGCAGCTATTAGCTGCCAAGTCCGTTCTTTCTTGCATCTGTGCTTGGAGTCCCCCGTCAGAGGGACAGGGCATGACATCTCCCTTCTCCCAAGGACGGCTGCTGGGTGGGAAGCCAGGGTGTGCCCCCCAGGGTGCCCAGGGCTGTCCTTCCGAGCCGTGTCCCTACACCCCTGGGCGCTGTGTGCTGGGTCAGGACTCTGCTGCCTGCCGGGGTCAGCACTCAGCCTGCCCAGGAGCTCCCCGTGGCACTGCAGGGAGAAGCTGTGGGTGGAAGGAGTGACCCCCAGCAGGGCAGGGTCCTTCTGCCTGTCAAGGGGGTGCTTTGTGGGTCAGGGC
The DNA here is from genome assembly GCF_963924245.1 of Chroicocephalus ridibundus. Classification (NCBI taxonomy): domain Eukaryota; kingdom Metazoa; phylum Chordata; class Aves; order Charadriiformes; family Laridae; genus Chroicocephalus; species Chroicocephalus ridibundus. The sequence goes on along the minus strand of NC_086301.1, from coordinate 8,396,456 downwards.
TGCACATAGCTCCTGCTCACACCCTAGACTTCTCTGGAGGGGACTTCACAGGAGTATGGTCAGAGCAGACTTTTCCTGCTTAAGTCCGTTCTTTCTTGAGTCTGTGCTTGGAGTTTTTGTTTGTCTGGACGGGAATGGAAATAAGGCTGTCTGTTTGAGAGAAGGGCTGGGGCTCCTAAGCCACCACTGGGAGGTTTATGAGGAATCGCGGGAAGTGCCTTCACCACCCGCCAGTCTGCAGATAGCACCAGCATCGCCCTTCCAGCTTCATCAGGCTTTGTGACATGCTGTTTGGAGCCTGCTAACATGGAGGTGCCCATGGGCAGTGCTCTGCCTTTGGGAGGTGTCTGCAAGGCAGAGGTGAGCACGCAAAGGGTGGGATGGGGTCTGCAAGTGATGACAGGGCACAGAGGTGGGGACAGAGAAGCAGCTCCCAGGAAGGGCAACTACAAGCAGCAGGGACATAGTAGGGGAGGGGATTGCTACAAGAACTGCTGAGGGAGCAGGGATTCGGGAACCTCCCTCCAATCCCCTGCAGCTGAGAAGCCTTCCCTGGAGAATTCCCCTCGTCTCCTCTCATCCAGCAGAGCCTCTGCCCTCAAGGCTGTGGGTTTTCTGTCTGAGTCACCTCATTAGACACCCGACCCCTGGGGAGGAGAAACTGCTGAGTGACCATCGGCCTGTCCCTGTCCTGCTTCCCTCTGCAGAAACATCAAGGCATTTGTACGTGTTTCCCCATCAGTCCGTGCTGCCTTTATCCCCGCCAAGCCTGTGGGTGCTGGGCACTGCACTGTGCGGGGCTGGCAATGAGCAAACACCCCATCTTTAGGACATTCCTTTCTTTTCCTGGGGGGTCCTGCTGTACGGCGCTGCCCTCCACCAGGGCACAGCTCTCCCATGGCATCTCTTTGTTATCCAGGAGCCCCATGGAGAAGGCACATCTCCTCGCTCTGCACTAAGGCACAGCCCCTTTGCCACTCAGGACCCACAATATTTCACTTTCAGTACAGCAGAAATGCAAAAAAATTCTGCCTTAAAAACACTTTGCTTGAGTGCTCGGGCAACTCGAACAAAAATAGGTCAAAAAATAGGAGTCAGGTGAATTGGGAGTGACAATGCTCTTTTCTATCACGAGCAGATTTAACCTGAAAATCACACTTAATCTGAAATCACCCCGTGTTCCTATTTAACAATTGCTGCAGGGCAGACGTGACTTTTCCAGGGACCTCAGCAGAGCCCCTGCTCTCCTGCCAACCTCAGCCAGTACCAGCCACAGCTCAAGGAAAAGGGAGCCACACCAAGGCATTACTGAAAAGACAGAGGCATTGTCAGGGATTTCTATAACAAACGAAGTAGGTTTTCCTCGGAGAAGTCTACCCTAACTTGTCACTCTCTTCCTCATTGGACACGACCCTGTGCCAAGAGGCACCAGAGGTCTAACAGCAGCTCTGTGGCTGATTTCCTCCTGCTGGCATTTGCAGACACGCGGGAGCTGCAGCTCTTGCACTTCTGGCTCCTCCTGGCCATCTACCTGGCTGCCCTCCTGGGCAATGGCCTCATCATCACTGCCGTAGCCTGTGACCACCGCCTCCACACTCCCATGTACTTCTTCCTCCTCAACCTCGCCCTCCTCGACCTGGGCTGCATCTCCACCACTCTGCCCAAAGCCATGGCCAACTCCCTCTGGGACAACAGGACCATCTCCTATGGGGGAGGAGCTGCCCAAGTCTTCTTTCTCTTCTTCTTGCTTGGAGCAGAGTATTTCCTTCTCACTGTCATGGCCTATGACCGCTACGTTGCCATCTGCAACGCCCTGCACTACAGCACCTTCATGAGCAGCAGAGCTTGTTTCAAAATGGCAGCAACTGCCTGGGGCAGTAGTTTTCTCAATTCTGTCCTGCACACTGCCAATACCTTTTCGCTACCACTCTGCCATGGCAATGCTCTGGACCAGTTCTTCTGGGAAGTCCCCCAGATCCTCAGGCTCTCCTGCTCAGACTCCTACCTCAGGGAGGTTGGGGTCCTTGTATTTAGTCTTCGTTTAGTCTTTGGCTGCTTTGTTTCCATTGTGCTGTCCCATGTGCAGATCTTCAGGGCTGTGCTGAGGATGCCCTTGCAGCATGGACGGCACAAAGCCTTTTCCACGTGCTTCCCTCACCTGGACGTGGTTTCTCTTTTTGCCAGCACTGCCATGTTTGCCTACCTGAAGCCCCCCTCCCTCTCCTCCCCTTCCCTGGACCTGCTGGTGGCACTTCTGTACTCAGTGCTGCCTCCAACAGTGAACGCCCTCATCCACAGCATGAGGAACCGGGAGCTCAAGGATGCCCTGAAGAAACTGATTCACTTGGTCATATTTCAGCAGGACTAAGCCGCCCGTCTCTCTTTACAAGTAATTGCCAATTCTTCTTGGGCAGCTTCTGTGCTTTTGGCATTTTCCAGTGATTGTTGTATCTGTACACGAACAATTGAATTTATCCCGCTTCTCCAGTGGCACCAACCCAGTCCATCTGACCCAAAGGCCTCCATTGAATGTGTCGATCACTACGTAGCCTCTAAGAAAAGGAGATGTCCTCAGTGCATTGTCCAAAGACTGAGATCTTCTTTCTGTAGCTGGAGTCAGGAATACCCACAGGGAACTGGACTCCAAAATGGCCTGATGCTGTGCTTGGGTTCTCCATGGGCTCATGGGGACAAGCTCACAGGGGGATGTGTCAGCTCTCAGTTGTGGGTGTGCAGTGCCCCTGGAGATGGTGAATGGTCAGGATGCTTCTGCTTGCGACTGTCCCACATGTGAGAGGGCTGCTGGCAGTTGCCCATCATCCTGTCTTCCACCAGGAGAGAAGAGAGGACATTTACAGACACCCTGTGCCTGAGGGTGGGCAGCAAATGCAACTTCAAAAAGCCAAGTGGAGCCACTTGGTAAAGAATACACAGGCTAGTGTTGGCTCTGCAATCCCAAGAGAGGCAGGGGAGGCACAGCAGGTGCAGGGAAGGGAGCCTGGAGTGCGATTCATACCACCTTCAATGAAGAGCCATGGCCTGGATCTAGGGACACATCTGAACACACTGTGACCTTTTGAAATGCCCTGTTTCAAAATGCTCTGAGCACCTGCCACAACCTGCGGCGAGAGTTCTTACGGGCAAGGATCCCCGCCCCTCTAGGTCTGCATCCAGCTTGACCAGCACAGCCAATCCATAGTCACCCCACGGTCTCAGGGCACCACAGCCACCTTGCTCTGCAGAGCAGCAGCACCAGCTCAGGGCCCTGCAGGGAGCTCAGGAAAGGGGGCCAGGAACAGCTGGCCAGGCCAGCACAGGTGCATTCACCTGGGAAAAGGCTCTCTGGGGAACAGGGACATCCCAAGGGAAGAGCAGGGCAGGCTGCGTGTGTGGAGCAGGAATGAACGAGAAAGAAAACCATCTTTCTGGCTGCACCAGCTCAGGGCAGGCTGTTCTGTCACCGGGGAGCAGGAGCTGCCTGAGGAGCCCCAGGAGCAGGATTCTTCTGCTGTCCTGGAGAGCAGATGGGGATTAGGATATCGCGGACCAGAGCAGAGGGGCAAGGAGCGTCACTGTCCTACATATCCTCAGGCAATGTCCAGCCTCCAACCCTGGGGCTGATGGGGAGGCTGATACCCCTTCTCTGCACCCAGGAAGTTTCTGTGCTCCTCAGAGGGGCTGGGAGTGTGATATGAATGCCCAGAGCTCTGCGGCACCATGTAGTGGGCACTGCTGTAGGGCCAGCTCAGACTGGGCTGTTCTTCTCATCTGCACTGGGGAGAAGGCAAAGGAGGTGTGGAGATCTGGGAGCGTTTGGGCTGGGTAGAAAGTGCCCGGGAGAGGAATACACCGGTGTTCAGCAATGCTGTGTGAATGTGCAGGGTGAGGACTCACGCCAGTGGGTTTGTTGTGCAGAGCCAGGTCTTGGGAAGGGAGCTGAGACACACGGGCACAGGAGAGAGCAGGCTGGTCCGTGCCCTTGCTCACATGGACAGACTGGGAAGGTGTCCCAGGGCATTTGTCCCCCCCCAGCCTCTCACACCAACCATTTCCAGCTCTGGCTGCTATCCCCAGCTTATGGATGAGTTGTGCTCTGTAGCCATCTCCTTCCTGCTGCTGGGCCTGTCAGTTCTGGGCTCTCTCCCGATCCAGACCCCAGCAGACCCCAGAGCAGGGCTGTCTGAGAGCTCTGCGTGGAACGTGGCTGGGGCTGGGCAGGGGCTGGGTGCTTCAGGGGCCCTGCCAAAGCAGGAGGACCGTGGTGGGACAAGGGCCTGCTGTAGGGACCGTGCTGGAGAGATGTTTCCCAGCCCTGGATGCACCCAGCCCTGTGTGGTGTTGGCAGAGAGGGGCTGTGGGGCTGCATGTGGGGCAGCGGGGCAGGGCTGGCACAGGGGAAGTGGGAACTAATGGGATGCACCCAAGGGTGCTGGGTGAGCTGCCTGGTGTCATTGTAAAGCTGCTCTTACGGCCTTTGAAATGTCAGGGTGATGAGGGAAGGTTCTGACGACCGGGGAGGCAGACAGGGCAGCCGTTTTCAAGAAGGGCAGGAAGGGCAGCCTGGGAAGGTACAGGCTGGTGAGCCTCACCTCAGCCCCTGGGGAGGCGATGGAACAAATCTTCCTGCACGCCGGTCCCAAGCGTACAAAGGGCAAGATTTGAAAGAGCCAGCATGCATTGAGCAAGCCGCCCGGCCAGACTGATTGCCATCCACAACAAGATAAACGGCCGCATCCACAAGTAGCAAGCAGGGAATTTTATGTACTTTTGCTTTAGCAAGGCCGTTGACACGGTCACCCCTAGACTCCTGACAGGCAAACCGGTGAGACCTGCGCTGGAGAAATGGACCATAGCGGGGGTGGAAAGTTGGCTATGACAATCAGGCCAAAAATGCTGGTTCCTTGTGACATCCCTCTCTTACCAGCACCTGGCCTGCACAGTTTAACCACTTCATTCATAGTCTGGACAAGGGGACTCAGCACACTGATGGACAATGTCAAATTGAGGGGAGTGCCTGAGAAACCTCATCGAGTTGCCTCTGCACTGAGCACAGGGCTTGCACTAGATGACCCCACAGATCTCGCCTTCCCTAAGCAACTCAGCCAGCCAATGGATCATTCCGATGAGAGCTCTGGAAAGGCAGGAAAGGCAGACGGAGAAGAAGGGACAGAGACACAGGAGAAGAGAGATAAACTATGTGAATAAAAATACAGCAGTTCCTCAGAATCCAAGTGGACAGTAGGAAATGTCTTTTGCTGAACAACCGTACCTGTCTCTCACACACAGACAGAACTTCCTGCAGACAATGGAAAGGAACTGTGGCTGGATGGTCTAAAAACTCCTTTGAGAAGTGCCTGCAACACAGGTGTGATGAGATTTGGGTATTCGGAGCGTTTCGTTGAAGCTGGGCCCCTGCTTCCTTCCATCAGGCGAGAGCTCTTGAGCGTGCGACTCGCTCCTTGCAAACAGTCACGAGTGACCTGGCCAGTGCTGGGCAGGGAGTGTTTTGGGATGCAATGGGCTCCGTGTGGGACAGACGGGTATCTTGTAACGGGCTGGGTTTGATTATGAGGGAAATGTTTAGAAAATGTCAACAAAATGAAACAAAAAAGAAATTAAGAACAAGTTCTAAAGGAGAGAAAAGAACTTACACTTTTGGAATTACGATCCTTTTTGTTCTCATCCTCCTTGTTTGGTTTAGTTATGTTTTAATGTTGCAGACTTAGAGGGGCGATTTGGTGTGCTGTCTCCATTTGGAAGGGAAAGTGATTTTCAGATTTTCAGATGCGATGCATTTAACAGGACACAAATGTCCTCAGCTGCAGGGACCCAGGTTCCTCTTGCCAGTGCAGATGCCCTGAGACCCTCTGCCCAGCCTCCCTGTGCAGCTGCTGGGGGCTCTGGTGTCCCTCAGCTCTCATGTGCTGGCTGCCAGTCCCAGGGAAAGGCATCAGGTAACTGGGGTGTCGAGCAACTGAGGTCTGCCTGAGAAGCTGAGGAATTGTTTTCCACGTTTAAAAAAATACGAGCACGTTTTCACCAGCAGAGAGGATTGAACACTTTTCATAAAATGAAGTTGTTTTCCCATGATGCCAAAAAGGGCATTTTCAGGAAGTGTATTAACCTCGGGACAAGAAATTATCATTCTCTGGAGCACTGTGTTATATGTTCTATCAGGCTGCATCGCTTTGTACTTTTGTTTGTGCATAATTAAGAAAAACCCTTCTGTTCCTGGCTGCGGCCAGTTCTCTAAGAAAAGCAGGTGGGAACTGGAGCCCCAGAGCTGTAACGTTCAACTACAGACTTCAGTGGGAAAAGGTTAGATTTTAACATTGAGATGCCACGGAGAGAAATGGCGGGGTTGGGGCGGTGAGGAGGAACTGTCTATACGGTGTTTGCCATCAAGGAGACTGCTTTTCCTACATATCCAGAGCTCCTTAGGAGGCACCCTGGATGAATATCAGCTGAAGATTGTTGGGAACACTTATTCTGTCAGCTGGGAAAAAAAACTGACAAAAGAAACCAAAAATCTCAAAAAGTCCTTTCCCTTTAGATGCTCATTGAAATCTCCCTCTTTAAAGTCCTGAAACCTCTCCAACCGGCTGTACAAGACTTGAAGACTTGAAGAATCTTATGGGGAAAGGCATGGCTCATCAGAGCTTTTTGCATTTTAACGACCCTGTGATGTATTTGGTGCTGACTCCCATGGACCTCAGTTACCGTGAGGAGAGTGATCAAACCACTTGAGAAGTTAAAGTCAGAAGTTAAAGTCAGATGGCTCTGATGCTGAGTCAACCTCGGATGTCTTCTATCAAGGAAAAGTCCATTTTAATGTCATCAGAAGCACCCACACAAACCATAGACCGGCTCCTTGCCTAAAAGTTACACAGGCAGTGGGGAAATCACAGGCCATGTTCCTGCTCCTGCCCTACCAGGTACGCGGGCAGCAGTGACTTCACCAGCACCTACACAACCCATGGGCCTCTTGCTGGCCTATCAGCTGAACGGTCACAGGTGACCTTGCAAACACCTACACAAGATGGGTGCCCAGTCCTGGCCTCCCAGATTCTCAGGCACCTGGGACCTCAAAATACCCAACACAAGACATGTTTCTCCTGGGCTCCTCAGGCACCAGTGACATCGCAAAGACATCCACAAGCCAGGCGACAGCTCCTGGCCTGTCATCTGCGCAGGGACCAGTGACCTCACAAGCACCTACATGAGCTGTGCACCTGGTCCTGCCTTATCAGCTACTCAGCCAAGAGTGACATCACAAGTACAAACCTGAGCCACGTGTCTCCTATCAGCTACAGCAGCACCAGTGACCTCACCAGCCCCTACAGGAGCCCTGGCCTTGCTCCTGGTCTATCCGCTACTCAGGCACCAGAGACCTGACCACCCCGTCTCCCCGTGCTTGCTGTCTGCTCACCTCTGAGATACGACTCCTCACAAGCTCCTACACACACCAGAAGCCTCCTCTCGGCCTGTTGGCTACTCAGGCAGCAGCTCCTCACAAGCACATACCAACCTATTCGCTGGGTGCTCGTCTTTTGGGGGGACCCAAGCCAGTACTGACCCCCCTCTCCGTCACTTGCTCGCCCCTCCTAGAAGGGGGCCGTAGTCCCTGGGCACGTTCCAGCGTGTCCGTGCCCCACCACCTTTCGGGCACCCCTCCGCCCTCTTGAATTCCCCCCAGCCCACCCTGTCAGGGCTTGTTCTGCAGCCTGGTAAAGTGGGGGACCCCCACCCGGCCTTTTCCTTCTGCTTCCGTTCACATTTAAACTGTAATTCTTCACTACACTAAATCTTATTGAAGGGGGATTTCCTCAATTCAAAACTATAGCTCCAATTCAAATTTATAGTTATTTAAACTTTGGAAACAAAAATTATTAACTTAATTTCTATATGTTTATTAATGTTTACCATCGTAGAAATCTATACACACACACATAAGTATATATATAAAAATAGTGTGTGTAGTATTAAAAAAAATAAATTCATTAGTAGAATGATACACTTCCTTTCATAGATATATACAATATATGATTATATTGCCTAGAAATATTCTATTTTTATATCCAAACGAGGCAGGCAGCCCATCCCAGGGGCTGCCTGAGAACACGCGGGTGTGACGGTGTCAAGAACTGGCCGTTAGCCAATCACGGAGCTGTGTGATCTTTAACCAAACGGCAGCTCCCTGCCAGGGAATGGCGGCATCTCGGCATAAAATGGTGGACAAACCAAAATGGCGCCCCCGTGCATGGAGGGGAAGGGCCTTCCGGGTCCCATGCACTTCCGGGTCTATCCAGGCAGGGTGGCCGGTGCTGGCAGCCAATCAGAAGAGAGCAGAGGCCCGGTAGAGGAGAGGGGGCGGGACTTCCGCCAGAAGCTGGTGGGCGGGGCAGCTGTCAGGCCGAGTGGCCATCAAGAAGAAGGTGCAGGGCCCCAAACCTGAGGGCAAAGGCTCAGGGAGGCAGCGATGGGAGCCAAAGGTGGTCAGTCACGCTGAGGGATGGAGGCGTGTGAGAGGTGGAGTGTTTATTCCAGCAAGGTCATCTGAGCGGGGACCTTGTTCATGGGGAAACGGGGAGAAAAAAGGGAGAAAAACCAGAAGCAGAATGCACTGAGCCACAAACTTGAGCAAAGAACCATGGAGTCCATGACAAGAAAGAACTTTTGCCAGTCCCAGGAATTGGTGGGCCATCAAGAAAGTCCAGGTGGCACCTCCAGGAAGATCAAGTGGCCGTTTGAAATGAGAACGTTGTGACTCAGAGGGAGCCTGGTCTGGGAGGGATGCGGGAATGACTAGAGCTGTGCAAACCCCTGAGGGACATGCAGCGGAAGGGGGAGCAGGGAGGAACCAAGAGGGAGGAGGCAGAAGACGGTATAAAAGAGGCCAGTTGCATGTCCGACTGGATTGACCGGGGGAAGGGGACGGAGTTTTAGGAAGAGAGAAGGGCCAGGGGCTGCTGGTATATTCAGAACCAACCCTGATCTAGTGGGAGATGTCCCTGCCCATGGCAGGATGGTTGGAAATAGATGATCTTTAAGGTCCCTTCCAACCCTAACAATTCTATGATTCTGTGATTTCGGGTGTGTTCCTCTAAAGAAGTTGTCCTGGTCAATGGCCCAGCTGAAGTGCCTCTGTACCAATGCACGCAGCCTGGGGAACAAAGAGGAGGAGCTGAGCACCCTTGTGCAGCTGGAATCCTCATGGCTGGGGTTTGCTCCAGGCCACCCGACCAAGAGGAGCCTTTTGACGAAGCGTTCTTACTTCACCTACAGGAAGTATCACAGAGACTCGGATCCTCCTGGGGGACATTAGTCACCCTGACAGCTGCTGGAAGAGCATCCCAGCAAGCTGTAAGCAGTGCAGGAGACGCATGGAGTGTGTTGATGAAGGGACTGAGGGCAGCCCTGCAGAGAAGGGCTTGAGGATACTGGGGTTTGAGTAACTGAACATGAGCTGGCAATCATAGAGTCATAGAATCATTTAGGTTGGAAAAGACCCTTGGGATCAACTCCACTCTACGAAATCCTCCCTTACACCATATCCCTTAACACCACATCTAAATGAGTCTTAAACACATCCAGGGATGGTGACTCCACCACCTCCCTGGGCAGCCTATTCCAGTGTCTGACCACTCTTTCTGGGAAGAATTTTTTCCTAATGTCCAGCCTAACCCTCCCCTGCTGCAGCTTGAACCCATTCCCTCTTGTTCTATCACTAATGACCTGTGAGAAGAGACCAGCACCAACCTCTCTACAATGGCCTTTCAAGTAGTTGTAGAGAGTGATGAGGTCTCCCCTCAGCCTCCTCTTCCTCAAACTAAACAGTCCCAGCTCCTTCACTCGCTCCTCATCAGATTTATTCTCCAGGCCCTTCACCAGCTTCGTTGCCCTCCTCTGCCCTCGCTCCAGCACCTCGAGATCTCTCTCGTATTGAGGTGCCCAGAACTGGACACAATACTCAAGGGGTGGCCTCCCCAGTGCTGAGTACAGGGGGACAATCACCTCCCTCCTTCTGCTGGTCACACTATTTCTAATACAAGCCAGGATGCCGTTGGCCCTCTTGCCCACCTGGGCACACTGCTGGCTCATGTTCAGCCGCTTGTCAATTAGAACCCCCAGGTCCTTTTCTGCCAGGCAGCTCTCCAGCCACGCGTCCCCAAGCCTGTAGCGATGCATGGGGTTGTTGTGGTCCAAGTGCAGGACCAGAAAGCCAAGCGCATCCTGGGCTGCATGAAAAGAAGCGTGGCCAGCAGGTGGAGGGAGGGGATTGTCCTCCTCTACGCTGCTGTGGTGAGACCCCAGCTGGAGAACAGCGTCCAGCTCCGGGGTGCCAAGCACAAGACCAATATAGACCTGTTAGCGTGCGTGTAGAGTAGGGCCACAAAAATGCTCTGAAAGCTGGAACACCTCTCATGGAGAAAAGCTGAGAGAGTTGGGGTTGTTTAGCACAGAGAAGAGAAGGCTCCAGGGAGACCTTATTGCAGGAATCCAATATAAAAAGGAGGCTTGTAGGACAGTCGAGGAGAGACTTTGTACCAAGGCCTGCAGTGACAGGACGAGGGCCAAGGGTTTTAAAGGGAGAGAGGGCGGGTTTAGATTGGAGATAAGGGAGAAATATATTGCGATAATGGTGGTGAGAGAAGGGAACAGGTTGCCCAGAAAAGCTGACGATGGCCCATCATTGGAAGTGTTTAAAGTCGGGTTGGACAATGCTTTGAGAAACCTGATGTAGTGAAAGATGTCCCTGTGTGTGGAGAGGGGATTGGACTAGATGACCTTTAAAGGTTCTTTGCAACCCGAACCATGCTGTGATTCTGTGATTCGATGTCTCTATGACCCACATACAAGGAAGCACATGGCAGTGGTGGTTACCCAGGGGGTGTTACTCAAAACCTGAAGTGATCTCAAGAGACTGAGTTTCCCACAACAGGACACTCCTAGCAGTAGCTGCTGGCACTTGTGCTCCCTCAAATTCATCTCATCACCCACATGACATGTGCATTCAAGAGTCTGTAAAGCAAGAACAAACTTCTGATGCAGTCATTTTGTGTCCCTCCATGGAGGGACAGAGCAGCTCTCTGAGCGGAGGTGAGTGGCTGTTGCTGCAGCTGTGAGGGGCTGGTTGGTGACGATTACCCTGGGGCAGGTTCCCCGGGGTGTCCGTGGTCCATGGCACAGAGCAGGTCCTGCTCTGCTGGTCCTTCCTGTCTCTCCAGAAGGCCTGGCTGTGTGAGAACACTGCTGTGTGCACCCAGCCTTCACACTCACACAGCTGAGCTCTGCACTGGTGTTTTCCTCTCCCGAGCGCTTCCCAGCTCAGCCCAGGTAAAGCAAAAGCTGCGTGTGTAAGCAAAGCAAAATAAAGCATTCATTCGCTGCTTGATTTTCTGCTGCTGCCTTTATTTTGTTTCAAGTATAGAGGGAGTCTGGCTTCCCGTGTACATCAGGTCATTGGGAAGAAAGAACACTGAAATGCTCAAAAAGCGAGATTAGGAATAATATTATAATAAGCCTAAAATAAGAGGAAGAGAGAAAAAAGAGAAACAGTAAAAGAGAGAAAGAGAGGAAGAGATAAAGAAAGCAAGGAATATAGGAAGGAAAAAAAAGGAACAAAAAGAAAGAAAAGAAAGAAAAGAAAGAAAGAAAGAAAGAAAGAAAGAAAGAAAGAAAGAAAGAAAGAAAGAAAGAAAGAAAGAAAGAAAGAAAGAAAGAAAGAAAGAAAGAAAGAAAGAAAGAAAGAAAGAAAGAAAGAAAGAAAGAAAGAAAGAAAGAAAGAAAGAAAGAAAGAAAGAAAGAAAGAAAGAAAGGAAGACTGTAAAAAGGTTATGAACAGAAGGTTGTCCTGCTGTTTTCTGTGAATATTGCAGTATATTGCAATAGTTTCCTCAGGGCATCGCTGAGCTCCTGGTTCCTCATGCTGTAGATGAGGGGGTTCACTGCCGGAGGCACCACCGAGTACAGAATGGACATCACTAGGTCTAGTACTGGGGAGGAGATGGAGGAGGGCTTCAGGTAGGCAAATGTGGCAGTGCTGAGAAACAGAGAGACCACGGCCAGGTGAGGGAGGCACGTGGAAAAGGCTTTGTGCCGTCCCTGCTCTGAGGGGATCCTCAGCACAGCCCTGAAGATCTGCACATAGGACACCACAATGAAAAGAAAACAGGCAAAAGAAACAAAGGCAGCAAACACAAGAAGCCCGCCTTCCCTGAGGTAGTCTGAGTCTGAGCAGGAGAGCTTGAGGATCTGGGGGATTTCACAGAAGAACTGGTCTAGGGCATTGCCTTGGCAGAGGGGTATTGAAAATGTATTGGCCGTGTGCAGGAGAGCATTGAGAAAGCCACTGCCCCAGGCAGCTGCTGCCATGTGGACACAAGCTCTGCTGCCCAGGAGGGACCCATAGTGCAGGGGTTTGCAGATGGCAACGTAGCGGTCGTAGGCCATGATGGTGAGAAGGGAAAACTCTGCTGCCAAGAAGGTGAGAAAGAGAAAGAGCTGGGCAGCACATCCCGAGTAGGAGATGGCCCTGGTGTTCCAGAGGGAATTGGCCATGGCGTTGGGCAGAGTGGTGGAGATGCAGCCCAGGTCGAGGAGGGCGAGGTTGAGGAGGAAGAAGGACATGGGGGTGTGGAGGCGGTGGTCACAGGCTACGGCAGTGATGATGAGGCCATTGCCCAGGAGGGCAGCCAGGTAGATGGCCAGGAAGAGCCAGAAGTGCAAGACCTGCAGCTCCCACGTGTCTGCGAATGCCAGCAGGAGGAAGTGGGTGATGGAGCTGCCGTTGGACATCGGATCCCTTTGTTCCCGAGGTACTGCCAAAGGAGGAAAGCACACTCACAAGTCAGGACAGCTCTGAGCAAATCTCTTCCCATTGCCTGCCCTTCCAAACCCAAGCCCCGAAAACACTCTTTGCCTGTGTCCTTCCTTCCGGGAGCTTTCTGCATTGCCCTTGTTGGAGCTCTCATTGTTGCAGGCCAAGTGTGCCGTGAGGAGCAGAGCTCTGCTTGTGGGCTCCCAAGGAGTCATCCCTGCTCCACAGCAGCGGGGATTTGGGAAAGGGGTTACAGCGTCTGACATTCACTAGTTACCTCATCTGTAATCCACTTGTAACGCAGAGGAGCTGCTCAGCATATTCCTGCAGGAAAACCTCAAGGAAGCTCCTGGTTGTCCTAAAGCTGCAGTGACATGAGCAGAGCCAGCTCACTCCTCAGCCTTGTCGGGGGGGAACGACCACGCAGCTTTTGACTCGCTCCCCCCTGGCCCCCTGCAGAGGAACAGGGAGAAGAGGGAGAAAAAGGAATAAAAATCTCATGGGTTGAGATACAGACAGTTTGATAGACCAGTAACGGGAAAGAAAATGACAATCATTGTAAAAGAATATAGGAAACCAGGAGTGATGCAGTACAATTGCTTACCACCCGATGCCCATCCCGAGCAGTGAACACGGATTCCTGCCGCCCGGCCAACCCCCATTTCTATACTGAGCATGACGTCTGTGGTATGGAATATTCCTAGGCCCAGCTTGTCCTGCCTGTGCTCCCTCTCACTTTCTACGGGAAACTGAACAAGTCCTTGACTTAACATACACACTACTTAGCAACAACTCAACCAAAATGTCTCATCATCGTTAGTCTCATACTAAATCCAAACCACAGCAGCTTCTAGGAAGAAAATGAACTCTCTCCCAGCTGAAACCAGGACAACTCCCAGGTAGCGCTTGTCTTGAGGTGCTTCTGGCAAAGTCCCTGTGAAATGTCCACTGCCTCTTATGGAGCAGCAGAGAATCTCTGATCTTGGGCATGTCCTCCTGCTCTACCCAGGAGAGAGATCCCATAGGTTTTGGGCTATGAGAGCTTTAGGAGATCCCTGCAGGAACTGCAGTGGCATTGCCCTGCACCCGGAGACTTACCGTGTCAAGGGCTGTGAAGGTATCTGTCTCTGTGAGCTCTCAGAGTCCTCCCACTCCCAGCTGCCTTTAACCTCTCTCTGCCTGCTCGTCTCCTCTCACGCTTTGCAGAGGAGACTGCAAAAGAGACTTGCCATGACTTTCCTCCATCCCAGGAGCCTGGACCAGTTTAGTGGCAGAGGACCAGCTCAAGGCATTTTATTGACCTCTCTGGTGGTTTTGGTGCTGAGCCCATGAAGCTCAGACACAGGGGAAGCTGATGAAACCTCTCCAGAAGTCAAAGTCAGATGTAATTATGAAAGTTTCCTGGAGCGTTAATGGGTCCCACTGAGGGCCATTACTGCCAAAGGCTCCTGGGGGCTCGTTTGAGGGAAAACTGGAGGCAGTGAGGGCAGGTAGGCAAAGGCAATGGAGAGGTGTCTGATGCTGGCTAATCCTGAATGTGTGAGAGGAAGGCAAAGGGCCAAGCCCTGGCCTCCAGCCCCTGGGAAGGGAGATCCTGCCCCACAACCACAGCTCAGGGCTCTTCCTGGGGCATTGTGATGGGAGGACGTGCAACGCCAAGGGCAGAAACACAGAATGACAGCTCCCGGGTGGGGAAGAGGAGGCGCTAAGGCCCTAGTGCTGTAAGGATAAGGTGTCTTCTGGTAGCCTTGGTGGCACAGACAACAGCCACAGCCAAGAGGAGAAAGACATAAGCACTGTTGGGGGCTTTCAGCCTTGCCATCTCCCTTGATCGTCTCCACCACTGACTGTGCTATGGTGTCCCACATCTGCTCCTCTTCCCCTGCAGGCTGCAGACATCCCTCCTGCTTCCCCGTCTTGCTCTCCTCTCGGCATCTCACTGCTTTTACTGACCTCTCTCCATCTCACTGCTTTTACTGACCTCTCTCCGTCGTCCTTGGCTGTTCTTGAAACACAACGCCGTGGGCTGATCCCGACTCCCTCTGGGTGATCTGTTGTAGCACAGCACTGCCCTTGCAGTGGCATTTCTTTCTCCTGGTGTCCAGTCTCAACCTCCCAAGCTGACCTTTGTTGCATTATTTCTTTCTCCTGCTGTTTCCTTCCAAAGAAAAGCTCCATCGTCTCTGAAATAACCCTGCAACCAGTTTCAGGCTATTCCAATACTGCCCAGAGCCTCCCTGCCACTGGGCCAGAGAAGCCCAGGTCCCTCAGCCTCTCCACAAAGCACACGTGCACTGGGCCCTCAAGCTCATCGTGGCAAACCTCCTCTGGACACTCTCCTGGTCCTCTCCACTTCTCCAAAATGGGGAGCTGCACACTGGGACACAGCTGTGTGTGTTGGGCCACAGCAGTGCTGAGTGAAAGGGGAAGGTGACTCAAGTTGCCCGGGGGGCACACGCTCCTCCTCCTGCAGCCCCATAGACAGCCGGCCTTGTCCACAGTGAGCGTGCACCACTGGCTCATGAGGCGTCCCTCAGGGTGCCCAGCCCCGTCTCCGCAGGGTCCCTGCTCAGCACATCAGGTCCCAGCCTGTCCTGCTGCCTTGGGGTTATTCTTCCCCGGGGTGCAGGACTGGACACTTCTCCTTGCAAAACTTCAAGACATTTCTGTTGGCCAAATCCCAGCGTCTCTCCAGCTGCCCCTGGCCTCAAGCTCCATTTGGTCATCCATTGGATCGAGTGCACCCTGAGTAAGTTTGCAGATGACACCAAGTCGATTGGGAGTGTCAACCTGCTTGAGGGTAGGAATGCATTGCAGAGGGATCTGGAGAGTCTGGATCGATGGACCAAGGCCAGTGGTCTGAGGTTCAACAAGGCCAAGTGCCAGGTCCTGCACTTGGGTCACACCAACCCCATGCAGCGTTACAAGCCTGGGGAGGAGTGGCTGGAGAGCTGCCCTGCAGGAAAGGACCTGGGGGTGTTGGTCGACTGCCGGCTGAATATGAGCCAGCAGTGTGCCCAGGTGGCCAAGAAGGCCAACAGCATCCTGGCCTGTATCAGGAACAGTGTGGTGAGCAGGAGTAGGGGAGTGATCGTCCCCCTGTCCTCGGCACTGGTGAGGCCCTACCTTGAGTACTGCATCCTGTTTTGGGCCCCTCACCACGAAAAAGGTAATGAGGTGAGGTATTGAGGCGCTGGAGCGGGTCCAGGGAAGGGCGACGGAGCTGGTGAGGGATCTGGAGAATAAACTTTATGTGGAGTGGCTGAGAGAGCTGGGATTGTTAAACCTGGAGAAAAGTAGGCTGAGGGGAGACCTTCTCACTCTCTAAAACTCCTGGAAAAGAGGTTGTAAGGATGTGGGGTTGGTCTCTTCTCCCAAGTAAGAGGCAATAGGACAAAAGGGAACGGCCTCAAGTTGTGCCGGGGAGGTTTAGGCAGGATATTAGGAAAAATTTTTACACTGAAGGGGTTATCTAGCATTGGAACAGACTGCCCAGGAAGTGGTTGAGGCACCATCCATGGAGGTATTTAAAAGACCGGCAGACATAGTGCTTAGAGCTATGGTGTAGTGATGGCTTTTGTCAGAGGTACGTTGATGGTTGGACTAGGTGATCTGAAAGGTCCCTTCCAACCAAGACAATGCTATGATTCTATTCAACTTTCATTCCCTTTTCCAGTCTTTTTCCACTCCCAAGTTCTTCTCTTGGATCACCCTCATCTCCTCCATGGTCCAGTGACCATTCAGTGCACAGGGACCTTGAGACACCTGGGGACGTGGCCAACAGAAACCTCCTCAAGTTTTTCAAGGAGAAGGGGCAAAGTGGGAGAGGACCAGGTGAGGAGTGAGTCTGAGGAGAGGGGCCTGGGCATTTTGAGGGATGCCATATGAGCCTCTGGTAAAGGCTCAGCACCATTAAGGCCAGCTGCATATGGGGTGATGTTAGAAGGACCGTGGCCACCCAGACATGGGGATTTATCGTCCCCCTCAACTCGGCACTGGTGTTGCCACATCTGCTCTCCTAGTATCCCAGAATGGTTTGGGTTTGAAGGGACTATTAAAGATCATCTAGTCCTATGCCTGTTTTTTAGGGACATCTGTGACTCGATCAGGATGCTCAAAGCCCTGCCCTACCTGACCCTGAAGACCGCCAAGGATGGGGAATCCACAACTTCTCTGGGCAACCTTTTCCAGTGTCTCACCACCCTCACTGTGAAATATTTCTTCCCTATGTCCAATCTAAATCTACCCTCTTTCAGTGTAAAGCCATTGCCCCTTGTCCTGTCATTGCTGGCCCTGGTAAAACCTCTCTCTCTTATAAACCTCCCTCATAAATGAAGAGGCCACAAGAAGGTCTCCTTGCAGCTTTTTTGTTTCCAGGCTCAACAACGTCAACTCTCTCAGCTGTTCTTCCTAGCACCATCCATGGAGGTATTTAAAAGACCGGCAGACATAGTGCTTAGAGCTATGGTGTAGTGATGGCTTTTGTCAGAGGTACCTTGGTGGTTGGACTAGGTGATCTGAAAGGTCCCTTCCAACCAAGACAATTCTATGATTCTATTCAACTTTCATTCCCTTTTGCAGTCTTTTTCCATTCCCAAGTTCTTCTCTTGGATCACCCTCATCTCCTCCCATAGAAACAGCCAACTCTTTTTCACCGTTTCCTTGTTGGCCCTTCCCTTGGTGTTTCTGAGATGGTTACAGTGGCACTTTCCACCTTCCCCATGACGTCCATGACACCAGTAACCCCTTTTTCTTACCTCTCCTGTCCTACAGCTACTCAAGTTGTCTTGTTAGAGAAGCCACAACTCAGCATGAGCCATCTGCACATGCAATTTATATGCTGGCGTGCTGGAGCTTCAGTGCACAGGGACCTTGAGACACCTGGGGACGTGGCCAACAGAAACCTCCTCAAGATTTTCAAGGAGAAGGGGCAAAGTGGGAGAGGACCAGGTGAGGAGTGAGTCTGAGGAGAGGGGCCTGGGCATTTTGAGGGATGCCATATGAGCCACTGGTAAAGGCTCAGCACCATTAAGGCCAGCTGCATATGGGGTGGTGTTAGAAGGACCGTGGCCACCCAGACATGGGGATTTATCGTCCCCCTCGACTCGGCACTGGTGTGGCCACATCTGCTCTCCTAGTATCCCAGAATGGTTTGGGTTTGAAGGGACTTTTAAAGATCATCTAGTCCTATGCCTTTTTTTTAGGGACATCTGTGACTCGATCAGGATGCTCAAAGCCCCGCCCTACCTGACCCTGAACACCGCCAAGGATGGGGAATCCACAACTTCTCTGGGCAACCTTTTCCAGCGTCTCACCACCCTCACTGTGAAATATTTCTTCCCTATGTCCAATCTAAATCTACCCTCTTTCAGCGTAAAGCCATTGCCCTTTGTCCTGTCATTACTGGCCCTGGTAAAACCTCTCTCTCTTATAAACCTCCCTCATAGATTAAGAGGCCACAAGAAGGTCTCCTTGCAGCTTTTTTGTTTCCAGGCTCAACAACGTCAACTCTCTCAGCTGTTCTTCCTAGGCGACGTCTTCCAGCCCTCCAATGACTTTTGGTGATCCATCTCTTGACCTGCTCTAACAGCTTTAGGCGTGAGGCATGTGGTGAGGGTTTCAGCTTTGGCGTTCGTGTCCATGGAAGGATTACAGATGAGAGCTGCAGGTGAGGGATTAGGGTTAGGGTCCAGGCAAAGGCTTAGGGGGAGCTGCGTCCTGCCAAGTCTGAGGGGCAAGAGTGTGGAAGGCACTCAGCGTGTCTGGGCCCTCGTGGTGAGCAGAGGGAAAGCTCATGTGGTGATGACCAAAAGCATCCCCATTTCAATGAGCTGGGGGTTAGCACTGCGCCCCTTGGCTTGACCGGGCACATCCAGGGGGCTACAGCACACAGGATGTCTCTGCCTCCTTTCTTTGTCACCCTGCAATCACTGCCTCAGGTTTTCGGCTCTAATCAGCCCCCAGGAGGCACACTTCCATTGCCTGAAGCAGCTTCATCACCCACAGCCCTCAGCAGACCCTGCTGAACCTCCAAGGCTCTTTATTCCTTTGAGGGCCCTCCACACTCCGAGACCTTCCCCTGGGAGCTCGTTAACGTGAAGGAACTGTAATGAGTTTATTCTTGCATCTCAATTGGCCACAGGGTTGCAAGGGGACTTTGAGGGGAGACTGTCTCCAAGGAGGAGTTTTGCTAGAGTTTGCTGGAGAAGAAAAGTTTTGTTTAACAAGCACATAATGTAACATGGGCAGGGACATCGCTAGAGACATGAGTTGATGACAAGGCTCTGGGCTGGAAATTTGGCCAAGAATAAGGCAAAGTTTTCTTAATCTGCCACACCGTCTCTTTAGCCAACTCACTAATTGTACGTATATTTATAATTTCCTATCAGTCTCTCCAACATATATCTTTTATGGTGATGGTTTGACGAAGGTGGACCTTATTGGAGGCTTGGACTTGGCATATAGTGGAGGAATGCATTGGGTTTCTTTAATTAATTTGTATCATTTTTTTCCTTCTGGTTGTTCAGATTTAATAAGAATCCCTTGTCTATTTACAGCCAAGTCTGCGGGGGAATCAGGCAGGAATTGGTGCAAAGGAGCTGTTAACGTTCAGCTGCAGACTCAGCGCACAAGTCTGATGTAGGAAAAGAATGCAAGTCCCAGGCAGCCCCAAGAGAAACGGTGGGGAGGAGGAGGTGTGGGGGAAAGTTGTCCATATAGTGGGGGACCTCGAGGAGACGGCAGTTGGTTCTTCTCCGGTCTTCCTTAGGAGACCCTCTGGTTCAGTATCAGTTGGAGAAAGCTGCAAGCATTTCTTCTGGAAAAATAAAAACACTAATAAAAAGCCCTTTCAAAATGAAAAATTTCCTTTTTATTAAGTTCTTCTTGAAACCTTCCACTTTAAGTAGACTCCTGAGACCTCTCCAATGAGCTGTACCAGGCTAGAAGCCCTGAAGGAAATCATGGAAGAGCTGTGGCTCATTAGGGCTTTCTGCACTTTAACGAGCCCCATGGGGCATTTGCTGCTGAGCCCAGGAATGCCAGATACTGAGAGGAGCTGGAACAACCTGTGCAGGAATTCAAGTCAGAAGCAAACGCCAAAGTGTCTTGGAGCATTAGTTGTCCCCACTGAGGGCCATTACAGACCAAGCCTCCCCATGGATTTGTTGGAGCAGGCAAGTGGAGGCTGTGATTACAGGGAGGCAAAGGCACTGTGCAGGTGGAGCTGGTGCTGAGTAAAGCCTTGATGTATTTTATCCCGCCAAGCGGCCAGCCCTGGGAAGGGGGATGCTGTCCCTCACACTGGCTCAGGGCTCCTCCTGGGGCAGTGAGGTGTGGGGTGTGCAATGCCGAGTGAAGGACAACGGCACCACACCTCCCGGCCTCCCTGGGGGGTGCGAGGAAGCAGTGAGGCCCCGCTTCCATGAGATTAAGGTGTCTCCTTTCAGGCCTTGGTAGCAAAGACAACCGCCACAGCCAAGGGGACAAAGACCTGCAGGCTGTGGACACCCAACCTGTTTCCTCCCCTTGCTCCCACTGGGGCATCTCCTCGCCTTTACTCACAGCTCTTCTTCCTCCCTGCCTGTTCCTTGGAACACCCAGCGTTGCGCTGATCCAGGCTCCCTCTGGGTGACCTCAGCACTCACAGCACTGTCCTTCATGGGACATTTCTTTCTCCTCATGTCCACTCTTCTTGGGAATGTTGATTTGGGATCCTGCCCAACTTTGATGTGGCAGCAATTTAAGACTGATTAACACAGGTTTTAGTTCTATGATGTTAACAATATTAATCACCTGGCAATTATCAAAATGATTTAACAAAATTTGCTATAATCAACACAGCGTCTTATTGACAGATTCAAACATGGCAAGGTTCGCCTGAGACATACGAGAGTTTATATAGTTTAAAGGGGAGTTATACGTAAGAAAGGGACTCTTGACCAAGGCCTGTAGTGACAGGACAAGAGACAACAGTTCTAAACTGAAAAAGAGTAGATTTAGCATAGGCCTGAGGAAGAATTTTTTTATGAAAAGGGTTGTGAGATGATGGAACAGGTTTTCCAGAGATGTTGTGGGTGCCCCTGGACATCGAGGATATCAGGCTATCAAAGCGTGCAGGAGGATATGAGGATATGAAGATATCAAAGTGTAGATTTTCCAAGGATATCAAAGTATAGGTTTTGCGAGGATTTCAAAAGTAGATTTCATGAGGCTTTCGAAGGTTGGATTTCAGAGTAGATTTCGCGAGGATTTCGGAGCTCATCTGCTGACAAATGCAGACGAAGGAAAAGAGTGAGTCATTCACTACTATTGGATTTCTCGAGGTGACCAAGATCGTTTGGTACCAGGAATTTACTACTTTTTGCAAAAAGAGAAACACCTTAATTCTATAGGTTAACCTCTGTATCTCTTTGTGTGTGCGCGATTCGATTTAAAAAGCTCTCTTGTAAGCCTTGTGTTTGTGTGTGTCTGTGTGTGTGATTTGATTTTGGAAGCCCATTAGAATGATGATGCTTTTGGTCATCGGCAGCTGAGTTTTCCCCTGGTCATCACGAGGGCAGAAACACGCGAAGTGGCTACGCACCCTTCCCCTCTGACCCAGCACTGCCCAGCTCACACTGAGCCTTTGCTGGACCCTAACCCTAATCCCTCACCTGCAGCTCTCATCTGTAGCCCTTCCCTGAACACCAATGCCAAAGCTGAAACCCTCACCACATGCCTCATGCCTAAACCCAAAGCCAACTCCCTAATCCTGTCCCTCAACCTCCTTTCGTCTTCAACCCCTCCCATAAGTCTTACTCATGTTTCCCAGGATGTAGGAGGAGGGCAGGGATTGTGAAGTTCTGGAGGGAAAGGCCAGGGAGATGATGAGATGTTAGGGGCAGGCAAGAGGAGGATGAAGGCAAAGGTGCCCTTGCTGGCGAGTAGATTGTGGTGTCATTAATGCTGGAGGAAGCTGCGTGTGAGGAGCAGCGTGGTGAAGTGCTCGAGACGCCTGAGAGTTTCATCAAAGAGAGAAGGGAGCATGGGATAGGTGAAGGGAGAAGCATGTGGGAGGGACAGCACTTGGCGAGGTTCCTGCTCTTGAAATGCCTTAACTCTGGCCTAACCCTAAGCCTCTAGCCCTAACCCAACCCCCTAACCCACAAAGCTGAGCAGGACTCAGATCAATTACAAGAAGCCCTAAGAATCATCCTGAGCCTCACCATGACCCCTAGCCCTAAAAGGGGAGCTCTTACCCCCAGCCCTACCCCGATCATGAAGCAGAAACTCTGACCAGAGTTTTTGGTTCGCATGGAAGAGAACTGGTAACAGAAACCCCTAACTCAAAAGCCCTAGCGGCCTCCCTCGGAAACCCTAACCTTCCCTTGTCCTCCAAACCTCACTCTAAGCTGTTTTTCCCCCAGAGGCAGAGTGAATGCACAGGTTGTGTGGTCCTGGAATGGTCGCATGACTTCAGAAGACGAAATGTGAGATGACATGTATCAGATCAGCTTGTGGGTGACAAGGTGGGTGATGGTGGGGAAGCTACTCTTATGTCAGCTGTGCCTCAGAACCTCACAGGTGAGTAAGAGGCAGGTGTCTGTGAAGGTGCCTGAAGTCAATTCTGTCTGAGAACCTCACAGGCCAGAAATAGGAAAATGGCTTGGCTGCTGATCGTGAAGTCACAACCTGTCTCTGCCAGTGAAAGGGAAGAAAGGTCCCATGGCTGGGTCAAGCACTGGGATAAGCCTGGTCTCAGGCACGGTCACCAGGCAGGCCAGCCAGGACAGCAGGGCATGGACACAAAAGGACTTTCTTTGGGTATTTTGGCACTCTAACAATGCTGGAAATGTGCATGGAGATCCCTCCAGTGGTAGTGGTGGGAAGGGATTCCCCTGTCATGGGGAATCTTTGGCCAGATTATCTCCAGCACCTCCAGTTTCTCTTCATGGAGTCAGAGCTTGGGCTTTCTCCTCCTCTTGTTCTCTTGGACTTTGCTGGGAAACCCTCTCAGTATTGCTGCAGTCTCCACAGAGTGCCCTTCTTGGAGAGTGAACAGCCAAGCCTGAACTGGGGGCCATCTAGAGCCCTAATGCCCACCTGGGAGAAGGAGTTAACATTAAGGGGGACAAATGATTCACCACGAACCACAATAAGGTCACCTGCCCAGTGGATGAAGGGAAGGTGGTGGATGTAGTTTTGCTGGATTGTAGTAAAGCTTTTGATAGTGTCCCTCAAAGTCTCCTTCTGGACAAGTTGCCCAACTTGGAGATGACCAGGTAGAGGATTGCGGTGGGTGAAGAACTGGCTGAACGGTAGGGCTCGACCCGCGCGTAGAGTTGCAGAGTAAGAAATCAAGGGCTGCGTGAGCCTCACAGGAGGGCAGGAGATGCTCTCATCTGGAAGGGCCATTTGTGCTATTGGCGATAGAGCCACGCAAGGCTGCCTTGGTCAGACACACTCATCCATTGTTCGTGTCACGTTAAACTGTGCAAACGTAGACATCTGCAGTGCAGTGACAGGACACAGGCCTTCTAACCTTCCCATGAACCTCCAGCCTGAGCTTTCTCCCTGCACCCCCTTTGGAGGTGAACCTGAGCACAGAGCATGAGCCATTGGAGTTTGACCACTCAAGACCGTCTCCACCTTGGAGCTAATACGGGGCACAGCCAAGGTGGAGGCCCAGGGAGGAGGTGTTGCGGAGCAGCCTTTTCTGTTGCTGCAAACTAAAGCTAATCACAGACTGAATTTACTTATTTCCTGCTCCCTCCTTGATTTTTTTTCTTTTTTTTTTTTTTTCCCTCTCACAAGCTTAGCAGTTTTCTTTTGAGCTGCCCAGTCTCATTTCTCAATTTCTCTATTTTTGAAAGTCATGTTCTGGAAGTTGCTCAGAGCCTGCTGATGACGCAAACGTCCATTATTCTGATAGTCTTTCTAACGTTGTTAATGATGCGGTGGGTGTCTGGGGAGGAGCACAGGTAGCACTAGCATTGCTGTCGTCTCTCCTGGGCTTGTTCACTAACTGACTTATACCCAGGTAGGAACATGAGTCGGGGAGAAGTGTCCAGAGAACCCCACGCAGGTGGTTTCCAGGGAAATGACAGAGAGGAAAAGAGGTCACCGCCGTCTCCTGCGGCACCGTGGAGTGAGGAGCGTGTTCCTGCATTGTGGCTTCTGCCAATGGTAAATCCCTTTCGGCATGCTCTGAAGTGCTGAGGCACCGTGGCGGCACAGCCACTGCCAAAAGCGGCTGCAGGCATCGGGGTGGCTTGGCTGGGCTCAGAGGAGCAGGTTTTGTTCGGCTTGGAGAAATGCCGCTGGTGAGACAGTCACTGTGCGAAGAGTCCTCCAGCAGTTTCCCACGCCCAAAGTCAGTCCAGCCCATGCACTAGGTGTGATCTCATGAAGCACCGAGTTATCTGGGTGTTAGAAAGAATATGCTGTAGGTTTGGGGCCGGGGGGTGGCGGAGTGTGTTTATACAAGCAGAAAATCCTGATTATGGACAACCTGCCTATAAATGGTTTCTTTCACTTAAAAATTTGTGCATGATAAATGCAAGTATCTGACGGTATTTCAGGAAATAAAAATCTTTCATTTTTCTACACGTCTTTGCATGCAGAAATGGGGAGATTAGGAAAGAAATCATGGTCACTTTTCCCTCACATAAACCCTAATTTTATCTTGCAGATTTTGAATGGCAGCTCTAGGAGAACTCACTAGGCAGGAGCAGTAAGAAAAAAAGAAAAAGTAATAGTGATCACGCTCTTAAGACTGCATGTCTCTGGGAATTCAAGCGTCCTCTTGAACAAGACATTTGTGTTGGTTTTTTTTCACTTGGCTAATGTGAATGCTTTTATGACATGTGTTCTAACCCGCTATTCTCGTTATTCATATGTCAGAGTTTAAGATGACAAACAGAGCTGCTTGTTAATGGCTCACGTTCTTCACGTGTGAGCCGTGACAAGTCCGTGTGCTCTGGGAAATGCAAAAGGGAAGGCTCAGTCTCCCAGCCGACGCGAGCATCGCTCTGCAAGGGCTTACAGGGACTGGGGAACGTTTCTGCACTGGGAACGGAGCCATGGAGCCCTCAGTAAGCTGCCATGAATCCATGCGACAGAGCAGCAGGGTCAGGAACAGGAACCGGAACCAGGCAGAGCTTGTCCAGAAGTTATAAAAGCCCGACCTTTTCAGGAAAACTAGATATCTCAGGAGATCACCCACTGATCTCCACTCCTCTATCTTTCACCACCTTCCTTTTTTGAAGGGATGGGCTGCCTGCCTCATTTGGATATAAAAATAGAATATTTCTAGACAATATAATCATATATTGTATATATCTATGAAAGGAAGTGTATCATTCTACTAATGAATTTATTTTTTATAATTTTTGTTTCCAAAGTTTAAATAACTATAAATTTGAATTGGAGCTATAGTTTTGAATTGAGTAAATCCCCCTTCAATGAGATTTAGTGTAGTGAAGAATTACAGTTGAAATGTGAACGGAAGCAGAAGGAAAAGGCCGGGTGGGGGTCCCCCACTTTACCAGGCTGCAGAACAAGCCCTGACAGGGTGGGCTGGGGGGAATTCAAGAGGGCGGAGGGGTGCCCGAAAGGTGGTGGGGCACGGACACGCTGGAACGTGCCCAGGGACTACGGCCCCCTTCTAGGAGGGGCGAGCAAGTGACGGAGAGGGGGGTCAGTACTGGCTTGGGTCCCCCCAAAAGACGAGCACCCAGCGAATAGGTTGGTATGTGCTTGTGAGGAGCTGCTGCCTGAGTAGCCAACAGGCCAAGAGGAGGCTTCTGGTGTGTGTAGGAGCTTGTGAGGAGTCGTATCTCAGAGGTGAGCAGACAGCAAGCACGGGGAGACGGGGTGGTCAGGTCTCTGGTGCCTGAGTAGCGGATAGACCAGGAGCAAGGCCAGGGCTCCTGTAGGGGCTGGTGAGGTCACTGGTGCTGCTGTAGCTGATAGGAGACACGTGGCTCAGGTTTGTACTTGTGATGTCACTCTTGGCTGAGTAGCTGATAAGGCAGGACCAGGTGCACAGCTCATGTAGGTGCTTGTGAGGTCACTGGTCCCTGCGCAGATGACAGGCCAGGAGCTGTCACCTGGCTTGTGGATGTCTTTGCGATGGCACTGGTGCCTGAGGAGCCCAGGAGAAACATGTCTTGTGTTGGGTGTTTTGAGGTCCCAGGTGCCTGAGAATCTGGTAGGCCAGGACTGGGCACCCATCTTGTGTAGGTGTTTGCAAGGTCACCTGTGACCGTTCAGCTGACAGGCCAGCAAGAGGCCCATGGGTTGTGTAGGTGCTGGTGAAGTCACTGCTGCCCGCGTACCTGGTAGGGCAGGAGCAGGAACATGGCCTGTGATTTCCCCACTGCCTGTGTAACTTTTAGGCAAGGAGCCGGTGTATGGTTTGTGTGGGTGCTTCTGATGTCATTAAAATGGACCTTTCCTTGATAGAACACATCAGAGGTTGACTCAGCATCAGAGCCATCTGACTTTAACTTCTGACTTTAACTTCTCAAGTGGTTTGATCACTCTCCTCACGGTAACTGAGGTCCATGGGAGTCAGCACCAAATACATCACAGGGTCGTTAAAATGCAAAAAGCTCTGATGAGCCATGCCTTTCCCCATAAGATTCTTCAAGTCTTCAAGTCTTGTACAGCTGGTTGGAGAGGTTTCAGGACTTTAAAGAGGGAGATTTCAATGAATATCAAAGGGAAAGGACTTTTTGAGATTTTTGGTTTCTTTTGTCAGTTTTTTTCCCAGCTGACAGAATAAGTGTTACCAACATTCTTCGGCTGATATTCATCCAGGGTGCCTCCTAAGGAGCTCTGGACATGTAGGAAAAGCAGTCTCCTTGATGGCAAACACCGTATAGACAGTTCCTCCTCACTGCCCCAACCCCGCCATTTCTCTCCGTGGCCACCTGGCCATGATTTTAACATCTCAATGTTAAAATCTAACCTTTTCCCACTGAAGTCTGTAGTTGAACTTTACAGCTCTGGGGCTCCAGTTCCCACCTGCTTTTCTTAGAGAACTGGCCGCAGCCAGGAACAGAAGGGTTTTTCTTAATTATGCACAAACAAAAGTACAAAGCGATGCAGCCTGATAGAACATATAACACAGTGCTCCAGAGAATGCTAATTTCTTGTCCTGGGGTTAATACACTTCCTGAAAATCCCCTTTTTGGCATCATGGGAAAACATCTTCATTTCATGAAAAGTGTTCAATCATCTCTGCTGGTGAAAACGTGCTCGTATTTTTTTAAACGTGGAAAACAATTCCTCAGCTTCTCAGGCACACCTCAGTTGCTCGACACCCCAGTTACCTGATGCCAGGCTCTGGGGTGCAGAGCATCCTCACATGGAGCTGGCAAATGCAGCACAGGGCCATCAGGAAAGCCATGCCCTCCTCCCGTGGGTGCAGGGCAGAGAGCCCAGGGCCTTCCAAAGGGGTCTGGTGCCTGTGTAGCAGCATCTGAACACCCATAGCAGGGCACAGAGGCAAGGTCCATCCTGGCTACATCCAAGGACGCTACAGGGAGGGGAGGCTCCAGGAAGGGGAGGCTCTCTCAAGTGCATGGACATTGACGGATGCAGCAGGAGGAAGAAACACGATGAGTTAGAGACCTGTCTGTAGCTGAGGGCTACAAACTTGCTGGGACCATGGAGACACGCTGGAATGGCTCCCATGACTGGACTGCTGCGATGGAGGCACGCAGGCTCTTTAGGAAGGACAGCCTGGGAAGAGGAGGATGGGGAGCTTCCCTGTACGTGAGAGAGCAGCTGGAGTGTGTGGAGCTCTGCCTGGGGATGGGTGGGGAGCCAAATGAGAGCTTTTGGGAGAGGATTCAAGAGAGGACAGGTAAAGGTGATGTTACAGTGGGTGTCTGACCTGACCGGGAAGACCAAGTGGATCACGCCCTCAACAGACAGACAGCAGCAGCCTGGTGTTCACAGTCCCTGCAAACACAGGCAGGGATTTTCCTTAAAGAGAAAGATCTTACTTCAGTTTTTGTTTTCAGTTTCCCGCTGTTGGCAGGGAGAGAAATGTTAAGGCAGATGTCCCACTTGGACAGGAGCCTGACTTCCCTAGAGTGTTACATCAAGAATTCCGTAGGTCTGTGAGGAACCTCATAAAGTCCCTTCAGCCACCGCTCCGTCTACAAACAGCACCAACGCCACCTTTGTCGGATCATTGGGGTTTAGCACCAAAACCATGGAGAGGCACGTGCACAGCGGCCTGCCATGGGAAGGTTTCTGTGGGGCAGACATGGTGGAAAAAAAGCAGGAGAAAGGAAGAATGCCCCAAAGTGTGGCTTGGGATGTTGGGACCGGAAATGGAGAGAGGGAAATGTCACCCTGAGGGCAGTGCTTGGGTACAAGAGGACACCCAGGGGGAGGCTGGACCAGCCCATGGCTTTGTCTTTCCCAGAACAGCCAGGGAGGATGGAGAGATATCAGTAAGGGCAGTGAGCTATTGGGGGGAAAATTAAAAGACAATTGGGTGCCTTCAAAGAAAGAGGTGCAGGTATGGGACACTGAAGGAGTAACACCTTCAGGTTTGCTCAGCATCAGAGTCACCTTTAATTTCCCTTTCCCTACCTGTCATTATTGCCTCCAGTTTTCTGCTCTAACGAGCCCCTAGGGAGGCTTTGTTGGTAATGGTCCTCAGTGGGACCCATTAACACTCCAAGAAACTTTGGAGTTTACATCTGAGTTTGTCATCTTGAGAGGCTTCTTCAACTTCTTCTCAGTGTCTGAGGTTCATGGACTCCACCCCAGACCCACCCGAGGGGTCGTTAAAAGTCCTTGGGCTGCTCCTCTGCTGCTGAGCTGGGCCAGGCTCTTGGGACAAAGGTGGGTGATGTGAAGCGGGCAGCAGGGCTGGGGGCACTGCCTGCAGGCACCGAGGATGAGACCGTCAATGCAGAGGGAGCGTGAAGGCAGTTGTGACTGGGAGGAGAGCTGAGAGCTCACTGTGGGAGAAGGATTCCCAGCCCTCTGCACGGTAAGTGTGAGGCTGCAGGGCAATGCCGCTGCCGATCCTGAAGGGTTCTCATAAAGCTGTCGTAGCCCACAGCCTGTGGGATCTTTCTCTGGTGTAGAGGAGGAGAAGGGTGTGCTGCAGAGCAGGGCTTCCCTGCAGCACCGTCAGAGGGACAGGACACGATGGCTGCCTTCTCCTGGGGATGGTTGCAGGGGCATGAAGGCGGGTGTGCAGCCAGGGGTGCCCAGGGCTGTCCTTCAGAGCAGGGTCCCTGTGCTTCAGAGGAACTCTGCCTCCTGCCAGTGCCAACTCTAACCCTGCCCAGTGAGCTTCTGCCCTCAAGGAGGTGGGATCCAGGGCAGCAGCTGCCTCATCCGTGGCCAGAGCTGCAGCAGAAGGGACTCTCCTGAGCACCCTCTGTCCCTCCCAGGCCTTGTCTCCCTTTGGCAGAAGCATCGGGGCATTTCTCCTTGCTTCTCCACCCATCCCTGCTGCTGCTGTTGCTCTTGTTTTCAGTCTCTCTGGGGTGGGGGCTTCAGCAGCCGCTCAGCAACTGACCCTGCAGGTCCTGCCATGCAGATGTGTCCCTGGTGCCCAAGGCCTCTTCTAACCTCTGGGTCTCTAGGCAATGCAGTCCATGGGGTGGGGATAACGTTAACTCTCCACAAAGGGCACCCCATCTTCTGGGCATCCAAAAGCTGACAGCTCTTCCCTGGGGAGGGGAGTTTGGAGATCTGCACTTTGGAGCTGGACTCCTCTGCTCTCCATGGGATCATCCTCCAGACCAAAGTGGTGCTGGCAAAAAGCAGCTGAGAGCAGGACGGATGGAGAGACCAGCTCTCCTCCTTCTGCACTAAGGGTCTGTCCTACTCCCTCCCAGGACTCTCACAATAGCACTCATAGGGTAGCAAAAATGCCAGGGATTTCTACCTTCAAACATGACTCCTCAGGTGGGACAGGGGTAACAGGAGCAAAATAAACAAAACAACCCCCCAGCTCTGTTCTGCAGCCAGGGGAACTGGGAGTGACGGTGGTCAAAAGCTCTTTTATATCGGGGGTAGAGTTAACCTGCGATCACTCCTGGTTCCTCTCTCCCTCTTGCTGCACAGCATGACTGAGTCCTCTGGAGCCCACAGCAGAGTCCCCTGCTCCCCATTGCACCCTCAGCCAGCACAAACCAAGCATCACACCAGGATCTGCACAAACGCCTTCCTGGAGGGACGGAGGTCATTTGGGGGACCTTACCGTGACCAATGCAACAGGTTCTACTCGGATGCGTCTGTCCTAACTCTTCACTGTCTTTTCCTCCTTGGACAGGCCACCATGTGCAGAGGGAACAAATGTCCAACGGCAGCTCCATCACCCACTTCCTCCTGCTGGCATTCGCAGACACGCGGGAGCTGCAGCTCTTGCACTTCTGGCTCTTCCTGGCCATCTACCTGGCTGCCCTCCTGGGCAATGGCCTCATCATCACTGCCGTAGCCTGTGACCACCGCCTCCACACCCCCATGTACTTCTTCCTCCTCAACCTCGCCCTCCTCGACCTGGGCTGCATCTCCAACACTCTCCCCAAAGCCATGGCCAATTCCCTCTGGGACACCAGGGCCATCTCTTTCTTGGGATGTGTTTCCCAGGTCTTTTTCTTTGTCTCCTTCATCTCAGCAGAGTTTTCCCTTCTCACCATCATGGCCTACGACCGCTACGTTGCCATCTGCAAACCCCTGCACTATGGGTCCCTCCTGGGCAGCAGAGCTTGTGTCCACATGGCAGCAGCTGCCTGGGGCAGTGGCTTTCTCAATGCTCTCCTGCACACGGCCAATACATTTTCAATAGCCCTCTGCCAAGGCAATGCCCTAGACCAGTTCTTCTGTGAAATCCCCCAGATCCTCAAGCTCTCCTGCTCAGACGCAGACTACCTCAGGGAAGTTGGGCTTCTTGTGTTTGGTGCCTGTTTATTCTTTGCGTGTTTTGTTTTCATTGTGGTGTCCTATGTGCAGATCTTCAGGGCTGTGCTGGGGATCCCCTCGCAGCAAAGACGACACAAAGCCTTTTCCACGTGCCTCCCTCACCTGGCCGTGGTTTCTCTGTTTCTCAGCACTGCAGTATTTGCCTACCTGAAGCCCCCCTCCATCTCCTCCCCATCCTTAGATCTGGTGCTGTCAGTTCTGTACTCGGTGGTGCCTCCGGCAGTGAACCCCCTCATCTACAGCATGAGGAACCAGGAGCTCAAGGATGCCCTGAGGAAACTGATTGGACGTTTTTTCATCAGCCATAGATTGTGTACCTTCCTCTGCAAATGATTCCCTGTATCTGTTGTGATGGGTCGAGCCTATCATTATTCATCCCCCGCTCCTTAAATATCCACCTGTCTTGTGTGACACAAAAGATTTGTGTAAATGAAGAGTCAGGCGCTCTGTGTGTTTAAATAAAATAAATGAACCAGCGGCAACTACTTTTTCTGAGACCCATCAGCAGCAGCGCCGAATGGATGGGAAATGAGAAGACCTTTGTGGCTGCAGCAGCCTGGGGCAGGCTGTCCCAGTGCCACTCTGTCACTGGGGCGGCAGGAGCTGCCTGAGGGTCCCCAGGGCCAGGGCTCTTGTACCGGGCTGGGGAGAGGGGATGGCACAGAGGGGCTGCAGACCCCTCAGAATATCCTGGGGAGGAGGACCCGGGGGCCCACTGACTGCCTTTTCCTTGTGCCCACATGCCCCCCGTCTCTGGGGCTGACCCTCCTCTGCCCCCCAGCAGCTGCGGTGCCCTTCAGAGGGGCTGTGGCTGTGGAGTGAGTGCCCAGAGCTCTGCAGCACCCTGGGGCGGGCTCTGCTGTTGGGCCAGCGCAGACTGGGCTGGGATGGAGAGAGGGCAGGGGAGGTGGGAGAGCTTGGAGGGAGCTGGGCTGGGCTGGAAAGCGCCCAGGAGGAAAAATCCTCGGAGTGCAGCTTGTACCGTGTGACCATGCGGGGTGAGGACTCTCACCAGAGTGTTTGTGGTGCAGAGCCAGGGCTTGTGGAAAGGGTTAAAGCCAGGCAGGTGCAGGAGAGAGGAGGCTGCTCTGTGGGGGTACCTGTTAGGGTAGGTAGGCTGTTAGGGGGTACCTGTGGGGCAGCCCTGCATGTGAGCAACACTGCCTGCAGCAGGAGAAGGAAGCGGCCGTTGATCTGACTGTACTGGCTTCTCATTCACTTCCATGGTCACAGGGAACCCAAGCGCTTCCCCCACCATCATCAAGGGGAGAGAGAGAGGGGAAGAAATCAGCATTAGTCAGCATTTAGGCACCTCAGGAGGTCTCTGCTTGTAGCTGCTGCTCCCAACAGGATGAGCTATGGGATCAGACCAGGTTGCTAAGGAATTTATCCAGTAAGGAACTGAAAGGAATTTATCCAGTAAGGAACTGAAAAAACTGAAAGGATGAAGACAGTGCAGCCCCTCTGGGCAACCTGCTCCCATGTTTGTCTCTCCTGATGAGGAAGAAGGTTTTCCTTATCTCCAGCTGTCATAGTTCTGGTGGGGATAGGGTTAATTCTCTCTGCTCTTCCATGCCATGTGAGCCATGCCCACCCTGAGCTGCATGGGGAGGGGGCAGGACTTCTCCGCTTGGAGGGGGCTGGGGTGTCCAGGGTCCGGGGGGTGGCGGGGAGCGGCGGTTCCCTAATCATCTTTGTATGTTCCTCTGTCCGTGTGATTGTTGTTGTTTGTTTTCTTGTTCCCTTTGCTGTTCTGTTAAACTGCCTTTGTCTCAACCCAAGAGTTTTGCCTTTTTCTTATGATTCTTCCCGTACTGGGAAGGCCCGAGCGAGCGGCACGGGTTCTTTGTTGCCGTCTGAGGCCAAACCACGACAGTCCTTTTTGGCACCCAACGTGGGGCTCGACGGGTTGAGATAACAACAGAATTCAACTAGAGCTGGGAAAAACGATTTTGTTGTATGCGTTTATTTTATTAGGTAAATTGTTGCTTGGTTTGTTCTCGTGGCTGTGTTATGTAAATTCCTATATGGCTCATGTACTCCCTGCGATGATGGTTGCTACTTCTGGGAGAGGGATCAGGATTATTATTTTACTGTCCTGTGCGATATCAGCTTATGATATGATAACATCACTGTTCAGACAGTTACTTTGGGGTGTCTATGTGGTATTGCTGTCCCTCCCGTACATTGGGCACCGTCTCTCACAATTTATTAATACTTACACCCCGTCTGGGGGGGAAACGGGGGGACACTTTCCCCAACTCTTTTGCCTCCCTTTCTCCTTCGGGTCAGGTATGACAGCTTTTGAGAATGTTGAATATCCTTGGGATGCTCAAACCAGCCTGGTCCTATTGTTATGTCTCCTGAATGTGTTCCAGGTCTTGGTTAGGGTTAAACGACTATTTAAGACTACCACGCAGAGATCTGCTCCGAGGCTGGACAGTCAGGGGTGGCATGGCATGTGGGACAACGTGGGCAGGTATCTAGAGAACTTCTCGCCTCCAGTGGTCTGGGACTTCACCCCTGAACAATTACAGGACCCTGACAGAGTGGTAGAATATCTGAAGGGAAAATGCTGTGGCTATTCTGGAGAGGCACAACTCACCGCACTCTGCTGGGCCCTGGCCAGTATCTGCCAGGCACTGCTCAGTGGTATGCAGCACCCTCGGGGGAAAGAG
Source organism: Chroicocephalus ridibundus (assembly GCF_963924245.1). Classification (NCBI taxonomy): domain Eukaryota; kingdom Metazoa; phylum Chordata; class Aves; order Charadriiformes; family Laridae; genus Chroicocephalus; species Chroicocephalus ridibundus. The sequence goes on along the minus strand of NC_086301.1, from coordinate 8,363,012 downwards.
ATGGAGACCAGGCCGACAGACAGTGTGGCTACTGCAACCCCTGCGACAGACGCTACGGCTACTCCAACCCCCTCTGTGGAAGCCACTGCCGCTGAACCAGGGAACCAACCCGTGCCAGTATCAGTTGCCTCCATAGAGAAGAAGTACACGAAGAAATCGGTTCACTTAGTAAGGGATGACGATGAACTAGGGCCATCACGAGAACAGGAGGAAGAGGCAGAACCAGAGATAATCACCCAATCCCTATCCTTGAGCGAGCTGCGGGATATGCGAAAAGATTTTAGCCGACTTTCAGGCGAGCGCATTGTCACCTGGCTGCTCCGGTGCTGGGATAACGGGGCCAGTAGCCTGGAATTAGAGGGTAGGGAGGCCAGGCAGCTGGGATCCCTGTCGAGGGAAGGTGGCATTGAGAAGGCAATTGGGAAGAAGACCCAAGCCCTCAGCCTCTGGAAACGACTCCTGTCAGGCGTGAGGGAGAGGTCCCCCTTCAGTGAAGATGTTGTATGTCACCCAAGCAAGTGGACTACCCTGGAAAGAGGTATCCAGTACCTGAGAGAATTAGCTGTGCGGGAGATGGTTTGTTATGACTCGGATGATGCAGACTTACCCACAGACCCTGATGAGGTGCAATGCACAAGGCCCATGTGGTGGAAGTTTGTACGGAGCGCACCATCGTCATATGCCAACTCACTGGCAGTAGTGGAATGGAAAGGTGAAGAGGGACCAAGGGTGGATGAGGTGGCTGGCCGGCTCCGGCCATATGGAGAAAGTCTCTCTTCCCCCCTTGTCTCAGCTGTGGAGAAACTGTCGCGGAAGGTCCAGCAACTTGAAGAGAATATGTCCTACTCCCCACCTGTAGGGGCCAGCATCTCAGCTCTTAGGAGCAGGCGTTTCCCCACTCAAGAGAGAGAGTACAGAGGGTACACACCACGAGGCACCCTGTGGTTCTACCTGTGTGACCACGGGGAGGACATGAGGAAGTGGGATGGACAACCTACTTCGATGCTGCGGACACAGAATAGAAGAATAGAAGAATAGCATACCTCCTTCTGGTCACGTATGACAGCTTTTGAGAATTTTGAATATCCTTGGGATGCTCAAATCAGCATGTTACTAGTGTTATATTTCCTGAACATGTTCCAGGTCTTGGTTAGGGTTAAATGACTATTTAAGACTACCACCCGGAGATCTGCTCCGAGGCTGGTAGCAAAGGCTACCTGGCTAGTTAACCCCAGGGGATCTAACAATCGGGCTGGCCCTGCCCAATCAAAACTTCCACGTACTGTAGAAGGGGATAAAGTCCCCATAGTGCACATGAAGAATATGGCAGGGAAGACAGTCTGGGTCAGTCCCGCCTCAGGCAAAGGCAAACCCATCCGTGGGACTGCTTTTGGCCAAGGGCCTGGGTGCACTTGGTGGGTGATGCGGAAGGATGGGGAGGTCTGATGTGTACCTCATGGGGACCTGATTTTGGGCGAAAATAGCCAATGAATCAAATGTTATGACATTAATTGCGAAGTAACACTGTCACTGTATGTCCTCATTACTATAATTGCTACCAGTTGTACTAGGAGTAAGGCACAGGGGTGATGGGATCAGAACTGACCTCAGCAGCTGGCGCCCAGCAACTTCCTCAAGATCTACATCTTCAGCCCATGGACCGTGGGCATGAGCCACACCGGGTGCACCAGCCACAAGCTCCGAAAATACAGCATGCAACAGACCAGCACCACCCAGCATCTCACCTGCCCTGAGAGACTGTTCTAACAGATGGAGCCCAGAGCCATGGATTAAATGAACTCAGGGGACACTTGGGAGGGATGGTCCATAGACTAAGGGCGTTATATCTGCATAAATATATATGTAGATATATACATGACAGGGGAAAGTGGTGGCAATTCATTGGAGTCTGTAAGATCTGGGCGTGGCGAAGATGGTACGGAATAAGGGGTGGATAATGTCCTGGTTCCGGTGGGGACGGGGTTAATTCTCCCCAGGACACAGGTATTCCATCCCATGTCAGCCATGCCTAATCGGAGCTGCCCGCGGAGGGGGCAGGAAGTCGCCGCTTGGAGCGGGCTGGGGCATCCCGTGTCCAGTCAGTCCAGCCGGTGAGCAGCGGTTCCGTAATCATGTTTGTACATTCCTCTATCCGTGTTATTGTTGTTTTCTTGTTCCCTTTGCTCTTCTGTTAAATTGCCTTTGTCTCAACCCACGAGTTTTGCCTTTTTCTTCTGATTCTTTCCCGTATTGGGAAAGCTCGAGAGAGCGGCACATGGTTCTTTGTTGCCATCGGAGGCCAAACCACGACAGCCACACAGCGGAGGAGAGAGCAATGCTCATGGTTCACAGTAGCTGGTGCCCACACAGGCTGCCCTCAGCAAAGGATGATGCCGCAGAAGAAGCAGTCACTACCTTGGGCACGGAGGGTCTAACGGAAGGTCTAACAAGAATGTGGGGCTGAGCATGGGTAGAGGTGTCATTCCCCAGCAATTTCCTGATTTGTAATTTTACTACTTTTTAGCTGGGCCTCTTCTAACTGACTAAAGCCTGAAATTAACACCATGTTGTTCAGACACTGTTCACTCTCGGAGTGATAAGACCTGATTACACCAAGGAACGGTGCGCACAGAGGCTCTTGCTTAGACTTATTGCTATAACAACCAAGGTCGGCTAACTGCGCTGCTGGCCCCGTTAGAGGGTCGGAAGCGGAGAAGCACAGAGGGGTCCCACCTGCAGGGAGGAGCAGACAGGACAGGTGACCCCAAACTGACAAACAGGGTGTTCCATCCCATCTGCATCACGCTCAGTGTAAAAGCTGAGGGATCAAAGGGGCAAAGGGGGCTCTGGCTCGCTTTTTTCTTCAATGTCAAACGTCTGAGGAGGACCCTGTCTGTCCGTCTGCCTTTGATCCCGATCCGAGCACTCCTGACCCTAGTTCCAGAATTCAGCTCCTGTCCGTCACCGACTCCAGTCTGGGACTTTCACCATGTCTGCTGGTGAAGCGATGGTCATTCTGGGAGCTGGATACAGTTTTGTGTATATTGTATACTTTATTTTCCTTTAATTTTTATTATTCTATTATTATTTACTATTCTCCTGTTTATTATTCTTTCCATTAAAGTAGTTTAGTTCTTTTTCTAAACTCGTAAATCTCCTTATCTCTTCCTCTCCTCTCTGAGGAGAGAGGCGGGGGAGGGCCATCTGTTGTTCGGATTGGCCAATCCGGCCAAAACCACGACAGGGGTACTGGTGGATGAAAAGCTGGACATGAGCCGACAATGTGCACTTGCAGCCCAGAAGGCCGATGGCATCCTGGGCTGCATCAAAAGAAGCGTGGCCAGCAGATCCAGAGAGGGGATTCTCCCCCTCTACTCTGCGCTTGTGAGACCCCACCTGGAGCACTGCGTCCAGCTCTGGAGCCCTCAGCACAAGAAGGACGTGGACCTGTTGGAGCAGGGACAGAGGAGGGCCACGATGATGATCCAAGGGCTGGAGCACCTCTCCTGCGAAGACAGGCTGAGAGAGCTGGGGGAGCTCAGCCTGGAGGAGGCTCCAGGGAGACCTTATAGGGGCCTTCCAGTCCCTGAAGGGGGCCTACAGGAAAGCTGGGGAGGGGCTGTTTGCAAGGGCATGTAGCCATAGGACGAGCGGCAATGGTTTTAAACTAGAGCAGGGTGGGTTTAGATTAGCCATCAGGAAGAAGTTCTTTACACTGACGTGGTGAGACACTGGCCCAGGTTGCCCAGAGAGGGGGTGGGGGCCCCATCCCTGGAGACATTCAAGGCCAGGCTTGATGAGGCTCTGAGCAACCTGATCTAGTTGAAGATGTCCCTGCTGACTGCAGGGGGGTGGGACTCGATGGCCTTTAGAGGTCCCTTCCAACCCAACACGTTCTATGATTCTAAGAGACAAAGCTACACCTTCTGTGTCTCAACTATGGGTGGAGGAGGTTCTGGAGAAGCACGGGAGTTCTGGAGAAGTTCTGAAGAAATTTCTCGTGAAATTCGCAGCGCACCCTCGCACTGGGGTGTTTGCTCCTCCTCTCCTTGCAGCCGGGTGTCAGGATGTAAAGCGACAGTGCCAGGGGAGGTTTAGGATGGACATTAGGGTAAAAAAATTCCTTCCCAAAAGGGTTGTCAAGGATTGGAACAGGCTGCCCAGGGAAGTGGTGGAATCGCCATGCCTGGAGGTGTTTAAGAGGCAGGTAGACGTGGTGTCGAGAGACATGGCTTAGTGGTGGTTTTGGCAGTGCCAGGCTCACGGTTGTGATGTACTTTAAGAAGGTAGAATGTACTTTTGAAACGGTAAAATGCATTTTAGAACGTAGAATCTCTCATCAAGAATAAAGAGCTGTAAAATGGCCACAAGGCCCTGCAAAACCAGACACTTGGTATAAACAATAAATGCCTTGCTAACGAATATACCCTTGAAGAAGAACAGGAGGCTGATAATAAGGAGCATCCCACCACAGGAGGCGCCGAAACTGGCTGAAAACCAGACGGATGCTGGGTAAGACATGAAGTCAACAAAAATTAGCAGTTACTGGGGGAAAGGTAAACGGGAGTGGGAGATCGTGACCACCAACTCAGTTGGAGACTGAATTGGATTTACAGCACACACCCCCCACGGTGCTGGAGCATGCACACATCAATTAAAGGACCTAATTAAATGAAAGCGAGAGACTGTATGTACTAAGCAATAGAAATTGTTAAGATAAGGTACCAACCAGTAATTATAACTTTGTATTTCTGTGTTTTGGACCATATAAATGTTCCGAAGAGTATTTAGGCCGGTGTGCTAGCTTTGTGGATTACCACCTGGCACCCTTCTCTGCAGAAATGAGATAAATAGATAATATTTCTACTCTGTGCGTATATTGGCACCTGCACACCAGACAAACGACCCCGCTTTGAGACAACAGTTGGGCTTGATGATCTGAAAGGTCCCTTCCAACCTCGACGATTCTATGGTTCTATGATTCCATGAATGCTTGCTTGGGTGAATGTGGCTGAAGAATTCCTGTGCCCCGAGAGGCCCCTTCTACGGATGGTATCTTGTCCATAAGATGACCCTGTCAGGAGGGGAGAGCTTGAGGCTGGTGTAGACGGCTGCGGAATCAAGAGCTGCTGCCCCAGGGAATGGGCTGTGGGGACTGCGTGCCCTCCTTTGTGCCGTCTCCTCCCAAATCAAGGATTCCTCTTCCAAGACATGCCAGCCGAGAAGCTCGTGCCTGCAGCACCACGGGTGCCTGTGCCCGCTGTGTGCCACAGTGTGGATGTGCCAGTGCCTGCCTGGACACAGCCAGCCCGGGTGGCAGGTGACAATGGGGCCCTTTGTGACCTGCTCCGTGACATGCCGGGTGCTGCCTGGCGCTGGTGAGCCCCGGCCCTTCAGTGTCCAGGAGGACGGCAACGGGAAAGGGCAGGAGCACAGGGCTGGACAGGAACCCTGAGCGATGCCACGTCTTTCCCCGCCACCCCTGGCATCCCGACGGGAGCAAGGCAATTCCCGGAGGTCGCCCAGTCCCCAGCATGGGTAAGAGGCAGGGGCTGGATGGGTGCCCTGGGGGGAAACGTGCCGGATCACGAAAGCCCTTTGGGATTTCTCCGGCAGGAGCCTCTGCCCAGCCCTCCATGGGGCCGGGGATATTCACTGGCTGCCCACAAACCTCCATCCCCGGGAGATTTGCTGCTCCTTGAAAAGCCTGTCCCACACCTCTCCCTGCTCCCGCACGGCCCCGTTGGCCCCACAGGCTCTCCCCACCGGCAGCGCCGAGCTGGGCCCAGGCAGCATGGCCTCCCCCCGCGCCCACCCCACACGGCCTCTCCTCCTTCCCCAGGACTGAGCAGAGACCCCCCAGCCAGCCCCGGCTGGCCTGGGTGGGAGAGGAAGAAGAAGAGAGCCCTCCACCGACCCCTGACGAGGTGTGCATGGTCCAGCCGCTGCAGAGTGGTGAGTGAGGGATGTTTTGCTGCCCGGCCGTGCTCCTGCGTGGCTGTGGGCTGCTGGGCACATCCCAGGCCTGACCGGCGGGGGGAAACGCCATGTCCGTCCCCTCTTTCAGTCCACCCGCCCAGGGCTGGCTTTGTCCTGGCGTGCGGCTGGATGCAGGGTATCGCTCTTCCGTCTCCCTCAGCTCGCCCTCCCCACTTGCTTTATTAGATGCTGAGTCTGATTCCTGCAGCCTTCTGGATCTGCCACCAAGTGAGGAGAAGGACGTCCAAGTGAGCAGCAAGGACTCTCTCAAAGACTCAGGAGAGGCAGAACCACAGCATCACAGAACGGCAGGGGTTGGCAGGGACCTCTGGAGATCACCCAGCCCAAACCCCTGCCAGAGCAGGGTCACCCAGAGCAGGTGGCACCGGAACGCCTCCAGGCGGGGTTGGAATGTCTCCAGAGACGGAGACTCCACCACCTCTCTGGGCAGCCTGTGCCAGGGCTCTGCCACCCCCAAGGTAAAAAAGTTCCTCCTCATGTTTAGGTGGAACTTCCTGCGCTCAAGTTTGTGCCCGTTACCTCTTGTCCTGTCACCAGGCACCACTGAAAAGAGCCTGGCCCCATCCTCCTGACACCCAGCTTTGAAGTATTTAGAACCTTTGATGAGATCCCCCCTCAGCTGTCTTTTTTCCAGATTGAAGAGACCCAAGTCCCTCAGCCTTTCTTCATGAGAGAGGTGTTCCAGTCCCCTCGGCACCTTGGTAGCCCTTTGCTGGCCCCTCTCCAGCAGTTCCCTGTCCTTCTTGAACTGGGGAGCCCAGAAACCTCAGGGACTGCTGCCTGTCTTGTGCTCGCCTCTCCCTCCAGCGCCTCTCATGCTCCTGCAGGGCTGTCCTGTGTGCAAAGCTGGGGGAAAAACCAACAAGAAAAAGGCACCAGTGTCTTGTGGGTAAGAGGGATCCATCAAGTTGCCCCGTAACCTTCTTTTTTCCTTGCAGGACCAGAGCGTTCTGGACAACCTGCTGAAGGATTTGCTATTCAACATTTCATCCTTCAGCCTTTCGGAACGGCGGAATCTCTTGCAGGTCTGGCATTTCCAGAGCAGATCCCAGCTTCCCCAGTGAAAACCCCCAGGGAGGTTTCTGCCCCGATGTCCTCTGCACCTTGAGGGGAACAGAAGGCCCCTTTTGGAGCATGGCAGAGAAAGGAGCAGAGGCTGCAGGGGGACGGGGCTCTGGTGACCTCCCTGCAGGTGGTAGATTGGTGCGGGGACCTTTCCCTGAGGCTGGAGGGCCTCCAGGGACACAAAACCGGTGACGGGCTTTGCTGCTGTTCCCAGGAAGCCTTGGCAAATGCTTTGACCCCTGCCAGGCACTGAGCAGCGCTGCCGCTCCTCAACAGCCGCCAGAGCCCGAGGCAGAGCATCAGCTTTTTCTTCTCGCAGGTCCTGCTGCCCTTCACACAGTCCCAGAGACCAGAGGAACGTCAGGAGGCTGTGAACGTCATCGCCTGGCTGATGGCATCGTTTGTCAACTCCTCCTCTGCAGGGGTAAGGGGCCTCAGGCCCAGACAGCCTCTGGTCACCCTGTGACCAAAATCCCTAATGAAACTCTCACTCTCCAAACCAGGTTTGTAGCTTAGAAAAGCCGACATCAGTTTATTTGCGGCGCCGGGTGCGTGGGGGATCTCTCCTCCTTTCACACACACCCATCAGATCTCTCCGCACCATTTTTATACACATTTTACAGCATCATGATAATAGAAGTACCTCCTACCTATATTTGATTGGTTAGTAATTTCCATACGATTACACCATCAAGTTATAGCTCCCAGCCGCGCTCAAGGGAAGGGTCTTTGCCTGGGCAAGGGGCTTCTTGACCTACGGGCGTGATCTGTACTATTATAATGAAGGTAGTTCAGCTTCGGACACTACGAATTTTCACTTTTCTGCCACGTTGGCGTCTCCAAAAGTGTAGATTAGGACCGTCCTCAAGGTCCCCACGCTCGATGCACTTCCTCGAGAATGACGCAGTACTCGCCTGCCTTGATTAGGAGTTCTTTCATTAGCCCGTGCCTGATAAATTCAAGGATAGAATCCTCGCTATTCGTCAGAAGACACATCAGGCCTGTCAACAGCAGTGACTAATAACATCTCAGGGATACGCTTTGGTAACAACCCCCACTGCAGCCCACACTGTAGCCCTGCTTCCAGTGCTTCCTCCCTCCCTCAGCTCTGCGTCTCTGACAACCCGGACCTCGATGAAGAAGAGGAGTATTTCCAGGACCTGGGCAAACTGGTGGGACATCTCCTCCTATGCTGTGCTCCCAACAACCAGAAGGTCCGCTTTGAGGCTGCGGATGCTCTTCGATACCTCTACAAGTTCACCCTGCGGCGAAAAAGTAAGAAAAAAACAACAAGAAGTTGGGTCCTTCCGGGCAGAGAGGCCAAAGCAAAAGGCCAAATTCTTTGCTGTGAGGGCGGTGAGCCCCTGGCCCAAGTTGCCCAGAGAGGCTGTGGCTGCCCCATCCCTGGAGGGGTTCAAGACCAGGTTGGACGGGGCTTGGAGCAACCTGGGCTGGTGGGAGGTGTCCCTGCCCGGGGCAGGGGGGTGGAACGAGATGATCTTTAAGGTCCCTTCCAGCCCAAACCATTCTATGATTCTGTGATTTGTATACATACACTTTAGGCAGGTGCATCTAATCCTTCATCATTCCTGAGGTCCCTCTCATTCCCATCGCCCATCACCCTTTGCTTTACACCCCTGTCCACTTCTACCCTTCGCTGCAGGTTGTCAACTCCCTCCTTAGCCAAAAGCTCTTTTCCCCAGCTGGTAAGCTTGTTGGCAAATATCCTCTGTCCTACCAACTGTTCTGTGTTTCCTTCCCCCCGTTTTAGGCAGGACGCTATCCAAAGGGAGCCCAGAGCATCCCCAGCTCCAGAGGGACTGGGAAGCTGAGTGCGCCTCCTGGCTTTCTTTGCACTGCAACGCCATTGACATTGCGATGGTAATGAGCTCCTCCCTTGCTGGGACTCTTGTGCGTGGCATCAGCGGGGGACTCCAGTGAGCAAAGGGACCCAGAAGCAGCAGGACTGGCATGGCCTCGCTCTCCCTCGTGAGAGAGGGCTCCCGCTGTCCCCGAGAAGGGACTATCCCAGGGTTGCACGCCAGCATCCTCGCAGCAGCTCCAGCCCTCCTGGCCACCAGCGAGCCCTGGTTCTCTGCAGGGCCAGCGCGCTGTGCCTGTCAGCCCAAGCCTCCTCCCTCCCCCTGAGGGCCCTCTGCTCTCATGCTCTGCCCTGCAGTGACCGCAGCCCGTCTCCAGCTTTCCCATGGGCAATGCCGGGCATCTCTCGATGGAGCTGCTCTCACAGCTCGGCAAAGCAGCACAATCAGGGCACTCGGCGTGACATGTCTTCCCTCCCTTTCTTCTTCCTGTAGGTGTTTGAAGAATACCTCCAGCCTTCGGAGAGGACAGACATGATCCTCACAGCCGTTGACGCCATGAGAAGCTCCAGCAACCATGACAAGCAGGTGGCCTGCAGCATACTCTCCATGGCCATGGCAGACCCTACCTCCTGGCTGACGGATGTAAGCATCCTGGCGTTTTTCCTCCCTCCCTCCCTCCCAAACGCCGGTGCCTCGGGCACCTGAAGCCATTTCAAGCCAGCAGAGAAGGATGGGGCAGCAGTTCCAGCAGCAGCTGGGAAGATTGTTGCACTCCAGTCGTAGCACCATCCTCTCCTTTACCTCTTCCAGACAAAAAAGATCTTGGAGGGCATCCACAGAAACATAGAGGCCATCTGCACGGAGGCAGCCTGGAACATCCTGGAATCACTGCTTCTCCTGCTGACCAAGAAGTGCCCCAAGGATGTGGTCATGAGCCTGTTGCAGATCAGTCCTTCTTGTGACAGGTCCCAGCCCTGGCAGCCCCGAGGGCTTGTTTGACAGCCTGGCACAGGCCGAGCCAGCCCTGCTAACAGAGCACTTTGGCTTGCAGTGCTGCCCTGGCCATGTGGGAGGTGATGGTCTCCCTGCCCAGCGCTTCCCAGACCATCTTCCAGCAGCTGCTCAGTCTGATCCAGGAGCATTTCCCAGAGTGTTGGATCACCACAAAGGGCATGGACAAGCTTTCCATAGATGTGAGTGACCAGTCCAGATCTTCCTCATCTTCAGGGCTCTTCATGGCCACGTCAGAAGCAGGAGCGGAGCCCCCAGGGCTGCTGGGCCTTGGCCTTGGCCTGGCAGCAGGGGTGCCCTCTCCATCAGTGTCTCTGTGGCCGGGGCCGGCACTTGAGCGCAACCCATGGGCAACCCCAGGGCTTTGGCAGTGCAAGAGCAGCAGTCAGACTTGTTGCTGTGTGTTTTCCACAGGCAACCAAGGTCCTGTGCATGCTCACCCAGCACGCCGTCTGGCAGGAGGCACTGGAAGCACTCTTCCCCAAGCTCCTCATGGCCCTGGTCTTCCAGATCGTATGCGTAGCAAAGCTCCCAAGACCCAAAGATCCCCAACTGGAGGCTTTCTGGAAATCCGTCAGACAGGATCAGGCCAAGTAAGCCAGCCCATCAAGTGCTCCATCCTCCTTCCCCTGCCATTCCTACACTCGGGCGCGTGCTCTGTGTGTGACTGGGCTTTGCTCTGCACGCAGGTTTGCAGTGGAGGCCATTGAAGTTCTGCTCTGTGCTGCTGGCTACAAAGAGCATGTCCTCAGGATCCAGGGGGAGGGCGGCTGGGACATGCTTCTCAGAACTGAGACCCACCTCAAAGGACTCAGTGTGCTGGCCAGGTGAGAGCCCCTTTCAGCCAGCAGTGCCTCCGCAACCCCGTCCCTCGTGGCTGAGAGAGGGTCCCCAGCACCCCAGGGCACGAGGCTGCAGCCGCAGCGCTCGTGATGGCACAGCCAGAGTGGAAAAGGTCCCTCTTTGCCTGGGGAAAGAGCAGGTCGCTGTGAACGAGTTGTGTAGAAGCTGTGACCGAGTGCAAACACATGTTCTGGCCTGGGGTGTCCTTTGCCTGCCCTGCTCAGTCCCAGCGGTGCTTTTCTTTCCCCTGCCAGAGAGATGACGAAGGGCACGCTTGATCATCGATCCTGGATCTTGCAGCACCTGCGCGAGATTCTTGAACCCCATGTGGGAGAATTCAGGACAAAAGTTGCCATGATTTTCTACGTTGAGGTAGGCCTGGTGGCATGCAGTGCCTCTCTGAGGTGCTTCTGAACCCAGCCCTTTTGCACACATGGCTGCAGGGTGGGACGACAGTCGCCAGAGCTGGGACAGCGGGGGTCCATTGTCAGGACCTCTGGCCCCGACCCCTTTCTGCAGGGGTAGCACTTATAACCACCTGCATGTCCAGAGGCAGGGCTGGCCGCGGGACGGGCTGCGTCAGGCCCCGTGCCCTGAGCAGCGCGGGGAGTCCCGCAGGCTCTGCCAGCCTCTCACTGCCCCCGTCGTTTCAGCTGCTGGCCTGCGATGACCTTCAAAGGCAACGGAGAGACGCAGTCCTCCTCCAGTCTCATTTGTGGTGTGGGCACCGCATGATCCAAGCGCTGGCACTCAGAGGCATGGTCACGCTGTCAGAAAAAGCCAAGCTGGTGAGCAAGGCAGAGTCAAGTGAGGGCACGTGGGCAGCCTGGGGCTGTGGGTAACGCGGTGGCTTGAGCCTGGCTGAGAGTAAGGAGGTGGGTGTCAGAAAAGGGGGTGGCTGGTCAGGGGACACAGAGCCTTTGTCGTCCTGCCCTCCCTGCCCTGCCCCCGTTCTCCCTCGTCCCCATCAGCGTGCGCGCGGCCGCCGCCAGACAGGAGGCTGCTGCAGCCATTCCCGTAGTGCCCGTCAGGAAGCCGGACGGGAGGCTGGTGCCCGGTGAACGCAGCATTTTGGCCAGGGCGGTTTTCCAGGGCTTCGCCGTAAAAGAAATCCCATGCTTCACACAGGCAAAAGAAATGCAGATCCTGAAGGCAGACATGCTGTGCACCCTGAGCATTTGCGATGCAGACTTGAAGATCCAGGCCCTGCTTGTCCTCAGGAACCTTGTGCGTCATATGGAGAGGAAGCAGGCCAGCAGCTTGGCTCTGACGCTGATGTGGGAGCTCCGGCAGCTCGCTGACAACGTACGGCAAAGCACCAGCAGCCCAAGAGCTGCCCTGAGCCCCCAGGGCTGCCCCAGCCGCGCTCTCAGGCAGGACCAGACGTTCTCCCCAGGCGCCGCGGCCGGGATGCCGAGGCCGAGCCAGCGGCGTGTGCCCCGGAGGCACTGCCGAGGGCCAGCGCGGCCTCCTCCTCAGCCCGTCCCCGGGGAGCGCTGCACTGGCAGAGCCGGTGGCGAGCGCTGGAGGGCTGGGAGAGCACTCGGGGGCACAGCACCGCCCGACGGAAAACTCTCGGGAGGCCTTTGGCGGGGGCCACGGCCCAGAGCCACTGCCCAGGGCCTTCAGCCACCGCTGCAGACCTGGCCCCGACGCCTCTGTGCAGAAACTGACCTTGGAGCATCTCCCGTCCCATCAACCACGTGAACGCCCTCCATCACCCTGGGCAGGGAGAGGCTGTTGCTGAAGTGCCCCTGTCTTCCTTCCTTGCAGGCGTCCAGCCAGGTGCGAGAGCTCTCCATCTGCCTCTTCAGAGACACGGTAGAGAGTGTGGTGGGGCGACACAAGAGGCAGATGAAGGAGGAAATCCAGAGTCACCTGTTGCTGCTCTACTTCCATATGAAGGACCAGAGTGAGAGTGTGGCCAAGGTACCGATTTCAAAGCCGAACAGTGCCGCGGGGAAGGGTGTGCCGATGCCACGGCAGTGGCCTGGACATCAGGGATGCAGGCTGCTGGCAGTCGCACTCTGGGAATGGTTGTAACCTCAGGGCCCGAGTCACTGAGGTCGGGGCAGAGCTGCCCTCCTCCCCTGCCCCGCTGCCAGCACTGCCTGCCTCCTCCTCCCAAGCCTCCTGCTGCAGAGGTGGAGGGGGTTCTGGGGTCCCCTCCCAGCCCCACTCCCCCATTCAGCCCAGAGGAAAGGTCCCGGCACCCCCAGCACGAAGCTGGCACGGACATTTCCCAGACCTGCCCTACGTGGCCCAGCAGGGCTGGGCAGCAGCCCACGGCCACCAAACTGGCAAGTCCCTAGAGGCTTCCCAGCTGTGCCTGCAGGTGTCAGAGGCCAGGGCTTCCAGTGCCAACCCTGTCCCCCAGGGGCTATGCCCAAGAGTCCCCCAGATCTTTTGGGAAGCTCCCTGAAAGCAGGATGGAAGCCCTGCTCACCAAGATCACCCTGCACAGGGCCAGTGAACTTGCTCTGGGCAGAGGGGTGGCAAGGAGTGGAGAGACGGCTTGTTCCCCAGCCCGGGGCGGGGAGAGCGGCAGGAATGGAGACGCAGCCAGAGGAATCCTGGTCACGCATTCCAGGGTCAACGCTCTGCCCGCCCGGAGCTTCGGTGTAAAGGAGCTGGGGAGCCAAGCGTTCTGCTGGGGGATTCCCATGGGAGGTGCTGCTGGCTGCCTCCTGCCCTGCTGTCTCTGCGCCTGCTGCTCTCACCACCGCCAGCCATGGGCCCACACCTCCTTCACCCGTCCCTCTGCCCCCAGCCCCAGCAGCAGCTCAGTGCCTCTTGTGGATCGCTATTCTGCTGGCTGGTGGAGTGCCATCCCTGAGAGGGTGGATGCTCTGTGACCGTGCTTTGGGCATTAAACCCGGTTGAGACTGGAGACTCTGTCCCCAGCTGTCTTTTCCCATAACAAGCTGGCAACAGCTCGCAGCCTTGCCACAGGAGGGGGCTGAGAGGTCTCCTTCTCCGAGCTGGGGTGCCATCTCCCACCGTCTGCTGCTTTGCAGGTCTCTGAGGAAGCCCTCCTCACCTGTGCCAGATTCCTGAATTGGAAAAAGCTCAAGCAACTGGTCCAGACCAAGCAGACATGGAGAATTGGAGAGGCCTTGGTGAGGACAAGCCCCAGGGCCCAGGCTGGACAAGGGATGTCCCATGTGCCTGGAGTGTGGACTGTGCTGCTCTTGTTTTCCATCCCTGCTCCAGCCTGGAGCCCACAGCCTGGAGCTGCATCCACCTTCCCTTCCCTTCCCTTCCCTTCCCTTCCCTTCCCTTCCCTTCCCTGCCCTTCCCTGCCCTTCCCTTTCCCTTCTCTTCCCTTTTCCCTTTCCCTTTCCCTTCTCTTCCCTTTTCCCTTTTCTTTTTTACTTTCCCTTCCCTTTTCTTTCCCCTTTCTGGTTCTCTTTCCCTTCCCTTTTCCCTTCCCTTTCCTTTTCCCTTCCCTTCGCTTTTCCCTTTTCTTTTTTACTTTCCCTTCCCTTCCCTTTTCTTTTCCCTTTCACTTTCACTTTCCCTTTCCGATTCTCTTTCCCTTCCCTTTTCCCTTCCCTTCCCTTTTGCCTTTCCCTTTCCTTTTCCCTTCCCTTCCCTTCCCTTCCCTTCCCTTGCCTTCCCTTCCTTTCCCTTCCCTTCCCTTCCCTTCCCTTCCTTTCCCTTTCACTTTCCCTTTCCAGTTCTCTTTCCCTTCCCTTTTCCCTTCCCTTCCCTTCCCTTTTGCCTTTCCCTTTCCTTTTCCCTTCCCTTCCCTTCCCTTCCCTTCCCTTCCCTTCCCTTCCCTTCCCTTCCCTTCCCTTCCCTTCCCTTTTCTCAAGCACGGAGCCCCCAAGGGCTCTTCTCCAGGCCCCTCTCCCCTCCCGACCCTGGGTGCTGCAGCAGACCCTGACCCACCTGGGCCCTGGCAGCAGGACGGAGGGGTCTCAGCACCCCCGCGCCCCCTCTGCCTGTGGCTCTCTCCGAACCTCAGCCCCGCAGGGCTCCTGGCTGGGAGACGGGAATGGCCTTGGGGAGGAAGCGGGGTGATGGGCAGAGGGACTGCTCTGGCCGAGCTGGAATGGTCTGTGCCAGCCCCATGACCTTGTGCTCTCTGCAGCTGGGACAGGACAGGCGGAGGGTTGAAGAATACCTGCAGTACAGCATGTCATACCTGAAGGATGCTCAGGCCACCTTGAGAGAGGAGGCCGTCAGGTTCATCGGTGAGCCACCACCCCCGCGGTCCCTCGTCCGGAGCCTGGCCCCCGACCCTGCCGCTGGACTGGCAGCAAGGATCAGCCCTGCGGCTGCCAGAGCCCTTGTGCTTTCCTCTCTTACCCCTGCCCACGCAGGTGGGCTCTCTGGGAGCCTTGCTCAGTCCCACCGCCCTCAGGGACTGTCCTTCCCTGGGGTCAGCCCTGCCGAGGGGCAGGAGGGCGCGCGGCCAGGCTGGCAGGGACGGGGGCCGTGCTGCCAGGGTGTGCTGGGGAGCAGGGGGTCTGACGAAGCTCTGTGCCCAGGGCTCGCTGCGCGGCACCTGGTGAACCGGAATGAGAAGCAGCTGCAGTACATCTGCAACGGTGAGCAGGGGCAGTGCTGTGCTGGCCAGGGCTGGTGGGGCAGGGGACAGAGCCTGGGCAGGGGGCTGCCATCCCTGGCCCTGCTGCAGGGAACTGCTTCAGGGGCAGAGGAACATGGCAGGGGCATTTGGGGCGTTCCTGAGCAACAGCTTCCAGCTGATCCCTTGGGTCTCACCTGCCTCTCCTGGCCAGAGGAAGAGACGGACGGGGCTGGCATGGGAGGGTCTCTGCAGACGGCGGGGTTTCACCACTGCTCCATTTCTTTCTGTCACAGTCCTCAAGCCCTTAGTGAACGATGCCGAACCCTCAGTCCAGTCCCTGGCAGCTCAGACCTTGCTGATCCTGGAAGCACCAAGGAAGCAGCCAACATCTGGGTGGTCCCTGCGAACACTGTGCTGCGGGCTCCGGGGGGACAGGGGGAGGTGAAGGTCTCTTGGGATAAATGTCTGCAGGTGAATAAAGCTGGAACCAACAGCCCAGTCCTGTGGTCTCCTTCCCGCAGGCAAGCACCCTGAACGCCCACGAGCCAGGGGAGAAGTGTCCCGGCTGTCTGACAGGGGACGTGGTGCCCTGGCTCAGGTGCCCCACAGATCTCTTTCAGAGCTCTTGGGTCACTGATGGACGAGCTCTGAAGGAACCTCCCTAGTAAAACCTAGGAGAGGGCCAAGCAGGGCTCTGTCACTGACCACAAGGAGACAAAATTATCCTGAGTCTCCTGCAAAGAGCAAACTCCTTGTGGAATATCGCAGGGGGCTTGGGGGACTGCGCAGGACTTGTTCTGGGGCGTTTGAAGACAACTGAGACAACTGTGAGCGTGCAAAGCTCATGCCGGTCCTTCAAGGAAAGGGCCAAAGGCAGGAATCTGGCTGAGTCGGGAGGAGCAAGGGAAAATGGAGAGGAGGGGTGATGAAAGGGAGCAGCCCAATGGCAAGAAGCTTCTGGTTGCGGTGTTGGCCCAATACTCTCTAACAAGGTTCTTTTAGATATTCCGTGCTTAATATCAAATTTACTTTTTTGAAGGTAGTTGCTGTTACACGCGATTTCTGATTTAACAGAGCGATGTGGCCACGCTTGACATGTAACCATTCAAGTAAGCGTGCCCATTCCTGACCATCATCTACAATGTCAATTTGCTGTAGCCACGTGAGGCTATCTACCTGTTGGTTGAATTGAGCAGTGATCGAGTTTGAACGATCATGGCCTTTTACCCAACCAGTGTGCAATGTTCTCTGTCCTCCTATTTCTAGCAGTTGCTTCCAACTGTCCGTCTCCCAAATCGGGACTCTGTTCACCTGCCAATCATTGGCTGCCCAGTGACCTATCCATTCAGTGGCTCCTTTAAAAACAGCATACGAGTCAGTGTAAATGGAGGTGGCTCCATGTTGTGCAGCTAGTAGGACAGCTCTGAGTTCCCCTACTTGTGCGCTACCCTCCCCTGTTTCCATCGCTCTTTCTCCCATTGCTACTTCCAGTGCTACGGCCTTATATTTCCACTTATTGTTTTCACGGTGAGATGACGCATCAATAAACCACACTCCTGTAAGATCACTGCCTTCCTTCAAAGGAGGTGCCTCTTGGATCGGAGATGGTCTATTTGGTGGGGATTGGAACAATAGGGCACCATCTATATCCTTCTGGAGCTTGGGTACTTTAACACTGCCTTCAGAGACTGGCATGATTTCATTAATGCCTTCTAAATAAGCATACCACTTTCGAACTGTAGGTTTCTGGGCAATGCCAGCTGGTGGTGTTGTCCCTTTACGGACCACATCTAGGAGGCGAAAAGGTCCCCGAATGATCACACTCTGTTCTCTTCTTATCTGCTCTGTTCGTTGCAACGCTCGCACTAGGGACAGTAAACCCTTCTCAAGGTCTGAATATCTGCTCTCAGTATCATTGAAGGAGTGAGAGCTAAATTCTAATGGTCTCTCCGGTCCTGCTGGTCCCTTCTGCCATAAATTACAATGGGAACCATGTTCACTGAACCCCCATTCTACGTGGACAGGGTCAGTTGGATGTATAGGACCAAGCTGTTGGAATAACCTTAGCTCCTTTATTAGCAATTCCAGAGCATTAGTGTGTTGTTCAGTCCACTCCCAGGATCTACCCTTTTTGAGCAAACTATAAAGGGGGCGAGCAATGATGGAAAAGCCAGGGATGTGTTTACGCCAATAACTTAAAGTTCCCAGAACTTGCTGTAACTCCTTCACGCTGGATGGATTCTGTCCATGCTCTATTTTTTCCAGGGTATCCTGAGGGACAGAAGCAGCTCCCTTAATCCACCAGACCCCCAGGAACTTAACTTCCTGTGCAGGTCCCTGACACTTTGAGTCTGGAATTTCCAATCCTAAATCAAGTAATGTTTTTTGGATGTTTTCCATCATGTCTTTTACACTTTCTTGGTTCTCTCCCCCTATTAGGATGTCATCAATATATTGGTATACCGTACATCCCTGTGAAACAGGAATCTCTGATAGCACTTTAGCTAAAGCATTATGTGCAATAGTGGGGGAATGTTTGTATCCTTGTGGAAGTTGGTTAAAGGTATATTGGACTCCTTTCCACATGAATGCAAACCGCGCTTTGTCCTGCTCAAGGAGGGGAATCATAAAAAACATGTCTTTAACATCTAAGGCAGCCATCCAAGGATGGGCAGCTCCTTGTATCATTGTCACAATTTCCATGATATTTGGAACTGCGGCAGTGAGGGGTGCAGTGTTGGCATTCAACTTTCGGTAATCTACTGTGAAACGCCATTGCCCGTTTTGTTTCTTTACGGGCCACACCGGTGAATTATAAGGTGAGTGAGTCCTCTTGATGATGTCTCTTTTTTCTAAATCTGATACCACCCCGTCTGCTCCTGCAAGCGCAGCTGCAGGCAGTGGGTGCTGCCGGACATTAGTGATTTTAGAGGGAGGTAAAGGCATGGAAGTTTCCAAGAGACTCAATTTCACTGTGTCTATTACTTTTTCGCATCCTGCAAAACTCCACACAGTTCCATCTGGGAATTTCCACATTCGCCCACGCAGCACGTCAAATCCTAGGAGGTTAGTACGCGAGGCACCCACTAACACTTCCGCCCTAGTCATTCGCTGCTCTCCCGGCAACCAGAGGTTAATTTTTGCAACGGGGCAT
Organism: Chroicocephalus ridibundus; assembly: GCF_963924245.1. Classification (NCBI taxonomy): domain Eukaryota; kingdom Metazoa; phylum Chordata; class Aves; order Charadriiformes; family Laridae; genus Chroicocephalus; species Chroicocephalus ridibundus. The sequence continues at coordinate 8,344,579 of NC_086301.1, read as the reverse complement.
GTTTTTACCACACCATCAATTCCTGCGAAGTTGACTCTGCGTCTGGTGGGATTTATACCTAGAGGTTGTGCCGTTTCGTTAGTGAGTGCAGATATTTGGGCTCCGGTATCAATAATAAAGTTTACTGACATCCTCCGGGGTCCGACGGGAATGGCGATAATAGGTTCAGAATCTTTATGAGAGAGCCATTGAATAGCTAGTACCCGCCGGACAGGGTGGCTCACTGCCCTCCCCGGGGATAGGAGTTTTTTGACTGGGACTCTGACAAATCAATCAAATTACGCTCCGGTGCAGAAGGCACAATTTTCTCACAGCTTGGGGATTCTCTGGTTAGACTTTTCTCCCCAGCCGAATTATTCTTTCTAGTTAGAGATTGGACCAGCACACGGAGATCTCCCGTAGGGACACCGTGCAAGAATTGTCGGGGCACCCCTAATTGTAGGCCTTTACGCCACAACTCGTTCCAGTCCTTATCAGGCTTAAACCTTTCCACCGGTTTGGGGTTTTGAGTGTGAGTTCGGACTTGGCGAACCTTTCGCGGGTGTTCGGAGGATTTTTCACTAGTTAGGCTGGCCCAGCCCATTCGGCGCCCATATTGGTCTATTTCCTGTACATATTCATTCCAGGTGGGCATGTAGCGACGCCGGCCCCGCCCATGAGCATCCCGAGCCTCTCGTATACGATCTTGAGTGCAAACAACGAATGGCTTCAGGCAATCGGGAAGACCATGGATGAGAGGGGCTAATCGATCGGGGTCGATAGCGGCTGACATTGGGGATTTCCAAAATTCCTCTCTGTCATACATGGCTTGCAGACAAGCTGCTTTCCGTACAGCCGCAAACAGATCAGAGTAGCCTGTAGCTCTAATCTCTAATGGCTCTCCCCTCTCTCGCGGATCCATACCACCTGCCCAAAAGGCTGCTCGAGCGGTTAGGGAATAATTATGATCCCCGTCCATTGTAAAAACACTCCTGGTCCCCAAGAGTCTCCTGCTTCTTCCTCACTCAACATAATTCTATCTCCTCCTTCAGAAGAAACTCGCCACACATACTCAACAGCTGATTCTTCTGGCCGCCTCGAATATTTTTCCCTTATTTTCGCTAACTCTGTTGGTGTCCACGGAATAGTACGCACAGTGTTGCGGACTTCCTCATCATCCTCATCAACTGTGGTTTCAGTTTTAATCAGAGGTCGTAAAGGAAAGACTCGAGATTTCACAGTAAAAGTCCTTCCCTCCTCATCTTCTTCCTCATCTTCACTATTAGACCAAAAATCTCCGGTCTGGGTTCCAGAATTTGGATAACACATTAATTTACGAATCTGTTGGACCTGGGTCGAGGGCTGCATTTTATCTAAGAGCCCAGTCACCCTTTCCAATAACATTTTAAGTTGGTGATTTTCACTCCCAAGTTGAGCATTCCGGTTTCCTAAACATTCATTCTCACTCACAAGCTTATCAACTTGAGTTCTTAATTTTTCTCCTGTCTCCTTTTGAAAGGCTAGTGATGACTTCAACACCTCATTCTCCGATTTCAGGGTTGCATATTCTACAGCTGAAATCAGATTAGGAGCAGGGGTTTCCCTAGCTTCTTGTTGTGCACAAGATAAACAGGCGCCTAACACCGCACAAATCACACCTTTGCCTTTCCCCGCTCTGAGCTTCTGTGAAGCCCGACACTCTTCAATACGTTCCACCACTTTCTCTTCATCCTTCCAAAATTTATGGGCCCACTCCTTCCCAGCCTGGGAAGGGGCACAATCATATTTTTGCAGCAGTTTATCCATGGCAATCCTGCCGACTACGCCAAAATTCTGTTGCGTGAAAAGGGGCAAAGCGGTTTTGGCAGAAAATAAACCCCCTTGTGTTCTAACACTCCTCACCAAGGTGGGAGGCCAGGTGCGGCTAGGTTTAAATTCTGAGTGATGCCCAATTCAGCACTGTCAGTCCAATCGCGTTTAATGTGTATTAAACTATTACGATTTGGATACACTAATAGTGGACTGCACCTCCAGTCTAGTCGTGCTCATGAACTAGCACGGCCTCTCTCAAGTTTTGGTCGCGTTCAGTGAGAAACCAAAACGACTAGCTACTTAAAAAAGTGCAGTTTATTTAAACAACAGATATATAGGTTCTTAGGATTGCCGGTGATAAATACACTGTCTGCAAAGCACGTGCAAATGAAAGTATTGTTACATATACAAAATGCGCGACAAAGTTATAAACAATACAGCCTGGCTCTAAATGTAGAAAAAAGAGAGTCTCTAGAGAAATTTCTAAGTTTCCCGAGGAAGCACTCGGTATAGTCTAAGTCTTACCCAAAGGCGTCCCTATGGGGGGGAAGAGAGGCTCAGCCCGTTGACTGATCCCAGAAGTCAGTGATGTAATTCTTTGTGATGGTGTCTTCCCTGGGTATCCCCCCTCTCTTGGGCTATTTTTATACTATTTGTTATCTTCAAGGTGGAGTTTGAGTGACTTTAGTCATACATACTTTTATCATGATTGGTGTAAATTTCTCTGGCTTCACAATTAAAGGTATAGTTTATGAGAAATTCAGGGCACAGACTCAAGAAGGAGTGGTCGCACCTTGGAGGCGGGTAGCCTTCGGGATGGAGGTGTGTTTTGGTATTATAATGACATTATAATGAGCAAAGTTCGCACAAAGGACAGCATTTCATCAAAATTTGACAAAATGTTGGCTCTGGGCATCTAGCGGGCAGCTAATTGGCAGCTTATCTGTTTCATGGTATCATCCCATTCCTGTATCCGCTATACATCATAAGGTAAAGCCATGGAATAATTGCATCCCGTCCTGTACCTCATGTAGCTTATCAGGGAACCACAGATGTTGTGTCCTTCATGCCAGCTGTGGCTATTTTCTACCTCAGAAGCCTCTTGATTTTAGACTTTTCCTTAAGGCGTGAACAATGCTGTACTTTTGTATTCTTTAGCCAATTTAGTATTTATTCCACAGGGACCTGATGAGATGCATCCCTGTGTCCTGAGGGAATTGGCTGATGAAGTTGCCAAGCCACTCTCCATGATATTGGAAAAGTCATGGCAGTCAGGTGAAGTCCCTGGTGACTGGAAAAAGGGAAACATCGCACCCATTTTTAAAAAGCGTAGAAAGGAGGACCCCGGAACTACCGCCCTGTCAGCCTCACCTCTGTGCCTGGGAAGATCATGGAACAGATCCTCCTAGAAGCTACGCTAAGGCACGTGGAGGACAGGGAGGCGATTCGAGACAGCTCCCAGCTATAGACTGGGCATGGCTCACATGGGATGGAATACCTGTGTCCCTGCCAGAGCCTGGGGAAAATTACACAGAATCACAGAATGGTTCGGATTGGAAAGGACCTAAAAGATGATCTAGTACCAACCCACCTGCCCTGGGCAGGGACACCTCCCACTAGACGAGGCTGCTCAAAGCCTCACCTAGCCTGGCCTTGAACACTTCCAGGGATGGGGCATCCACAACCTCCCTGGGCAACCTGTTCCAGTGCCTCACTACCCTGACAGGAAAGAATTTCTTCCTGATATCCAATCTAAATCTCCCCTCTTTCAGTTTGAGGCCATTATCCCGTATCCTATCATTACACTCCCTCATCCAGAGTCCCTCCCCATCCTTCCTGTAGGCCCTCTTTAGGGACTGGAAGGGGCTGGAAGGTCTCCCCGGAGCCTTCTCTTCTCCAAGCTGAACCCCCTCAACTCTCTCAGACTGTCCTCACAGCAGAGGCCCTCCAGCCCTCTGATCATCTTTGTGGCCTCCTCTGGACCTACTCCAACAGGTCCATGTCCTTCTTGTGTTGAGGACTCCAGAGCTGGAAGCAGTGCTCCAGGTGGGGTCTCACCAGAGCAGAGTAGAGGGGCAGAATCACCTCCCTCGTCCTGCTGGCCATGCTTCTTTTGATGCAGCCCAGGATGCCATTGGCTTTCTGGGCTGCCAGCGCACATGTTGCCAGCTCATATTGACCTTCTCGTCCACCAGCACTCCCAGGTCCTTCTCCTCAGGGCTGCTCTCCAGCCATTCTCCACCCAACCTGTCTTTGTGCCTTGGATTGCCATGACCCAGGTGCAGGACCTTGCCCTTAGCCTGGTTGAACTTCATGATGTTGCCATGCTGCCACCTCTCCAGCCTGTCCAGGTCCCTCTGGATGGCATCCCTTCCCTCCAGCATGTTGACCGCGCCACACAGCTTGGTGTCACCGGCAAACTTCTTGAGGGTGTCCTCGATCCCATTGGACAAGTCGCCAACAAAGATGTTAAACAGCACCAGTCCCAGTACTGACCCCTGAGGAACGCCGCTTGTCACTGGTTTCCACTTGGACATTGAGCCGTTGACCGCAACCCTTTGAGCGCGGCCATCCAGCCAGTTCCTTATCCACCCAGCGGTCCATCCATCAAATCCTTGCTTTTCCAATTTAGAGACCAGGATGTCGTGCGGGACAGTGTCAAAAGCTTTGCATAAGTCCAGGTAGATGATGTCGGTTGCTCTCCCCTTATCTACCAATGCTGTGGCACCATCGTAGAAGGCCACCAGATTTGTCATGTACGACTTGCCCTTGGTGAAGCCATGTTGGCTGTCACCAATCACCTCCTTATTTTCCATGTGCCTCAGCACAGATTCCAGGAGGATCTGCTCCATGATCTTGCCGGGCACAGAGGTGAGACTGACCGGCCTGTAGTTCCCCAGATTTTCCTTTTTTCCCTTTTTAAAAATTGGGGTTCTGTTTCCCCTTTTCCAGTCAGTGGGAACTTCACCAGACTGACACGACTTCTCAAATACGATGGATAGTGGCTTGGCAACTTTACGTGCCAGTTCCCTCAGGACCTGCGGATAAATCTCATCAGGTCCCATGGACTTGTGCACCTTTAGGTTCCTCAGCTGGTCTCAAACCTGATCTTCTCCTACAGTGAGCGGTACCTCGTTCTCCTGGTTCCTGCCTTTACCTTCTGCAACTTGGGCGGTGTGGCTAGAGCCCTTACCAGTGAAGACTGAGGCAAAAGAGTTGTGGAGTACCTCAGCCTTGTCCATGTCCTGGGTGACCAGGTCTCCCATTGCCTTCCTGAGGGGGCACATATTTTCCCTAGACTTCCTTTTATGACTGACATGCCTATTGAAGGCTTTCTTGTTGGCCTTCACACCTCTGGCCAGCTTTAACTCTATCTGGGCTTTAGCTTGCCTAATCTGGTTCCTGGCTGCTCAAACAATTTCTCTGTATTCCTCCCAGGCTACCTGTCCTGGCTTCCACCCTCTGTAGGTTTCCTTTTTTTCTGTTTGAGATTGTCCAGGAGCGCTGTGTTCATCCATGCAAGCTCATGCAAGTTCATCCTGCTTTTTTTGACTGACTTCCTCTTTGGCGGGATGCATTGCTCCTGGGCTTGGAGGAGGTGACCCTTGAATATTAGCCAGCTTTCCTCGGCCCCTCTTCCCTCCAGGGCTGTATCTCATGGTACTCCATCAAGCAGGTCCCTGAAGAGGCCAAAGGCTGCTCTCCTGAAGCCCAGGGTAGCAAGCTCACTGTGCGCCCTCCTTGTTGCCCTAAGGATCTCAAACTCCACCGTCTCATGGTCACTGCAGCCAGAGCTGCCCTTGAGCATGACATTCCCCACCAGCCCCTCCTTGTTGGTGAGAACAAGGTCCAGCATGGCACCATCTCCTCATTGGCTTCTCCATCACTTGGAGAAGGAAGTTATCGTCGACACATTCCAGGAATCTCCTTGACTGCTTATGCCCTATTGTGTTGTTCTTCCAACAGATGGTTGAAGTCCCCCATGAGGACCAGGGCTTGTGAATGTGAGGCTGCTCCTATCTATCTATAGAGGGCCTCAGCCACTCGATCTTCCTGCTCAGGTGGCCTGTGGCAGACCTCCACTATAGCATCACCCATCCCTGCCCTCTCTTTAATCTTGACCCATAAACTCTCGGTCGGCTCCTCGTCCATTTCCCAGTGGAGCTCCATGCACTCCAGCCGCTCCTTGACATAGAGGACGATACCTCTTCATCGTCTCCCCTGCCCGTCCTCCTTGAATAGGAGCCATCCCACCATGCCTCCACGATGCCAATTGGATCATAGCCCTGCAGGTGCGCTCGTGTCTCTGACTCCTCTTGTCCGCTCCCCATGCGACGTGCATTTGCATACGGGCATTTAAGTTGGGCCCCTGATGAAGCTTCCTGGCTGGAGCGGCTGTTTTTCTCTTAAGCTGCATTCCAGGGGCTCTCATGCTGATCTGTAACCCATCTCCAGGTTTTGGGCCTCTACCACTGGTATTAGCATCATATTGGTAGGAGCGGGACAGATTCCGGTTCCCCCCGCCCCTGCAACTCTGGTTTGAAACCCTCTTCACAAGCTTGGCGAGCCTCTGACTGAAGATGTTCTTCCCCTTCTCTAATAGGTGGACCCCATCAGGGCCCAGCAGACCGGGTTTCTCAAAGCGAGTCCCATGGTCTACGTAGCCAAACCCCCGGCTGTGGCGCCAGACCTGTAGACACTTATTAATTTGCCAGATTCGCCCGGCCCTATCAGCCCCCTTCCCTTTGACTGGGAGGACTGATGAAAAAACCACCCGCGTCCCAGAGCCCCTGCCCACCGCTCCCAGGGCTCTATAGGCTTTCTTGATAGTCTTCAGGGTGCTCCCGGCTGCAGCACTGGTGCCCACACGGAAGAGCAGCAGTGGATAACAGTCTGAGGACCACGCGGGGTTTGGGAGTCTCTCAGTAACGTCCCCCCCCCCGACAGGAGCTCCCGGCGAGCAGCACGCCTCCTAGAGCGTGCGTCAGGCCAGCAAACGGGTGCCTCCGTACCTCTCAGAAGAGAGTCGCCGACAACTATCGCCCGTTGCCTTTTCTTTGTTGCTCTCGTGGTTACACGGGGAGCAGATCGGGTAGTCTTGCTCAGCGCCAGCACCTCTCCTGATACAACAGGTTTTCCCTCTTGTCCTGGTTCCGGTGGGGACAGGGTTAATTCTCCCCAGGCTCCGGCAGGGACACGGGTATTCCATCCCATGCCAGCCATGGCCAGGGCGGGAAGTCACCACTCGGAGCAGGCTGGGGCACCTGGGGTGGGTGGGTGGACGAGCCCTGAGCGGTGGCACCACGATCGCGTTTGTACATTCCTCTGTCCGCGTCGTTGCTGCTCTTCTCCTGCGCCCTTTGCTGCTCTGTTAAACTGCCTTCGCCTCAACCCACGAGTTTCGCCTTTTCCTCCCGATTCTTCCCCCTGGGGGGTGATGTTTGAGGGAGCCGCCCCGCGGTCCCTTGTTGCCGCCCGAGGCTAAACCACGACACTTCTTCACTCTGCGGGGCGGCGAAGCAGCTCTGCAAGGGTGGCTCAGTTTTGGGGGGTTGTGGGTCCACCGCAGGCTGTGTTTGTACATATCGAGCACCATCATTAATTGCATTAATTGCACCTGCCATACTAAGCACAGTGGCTGTTAGAGGGTCGGTGACTTTACTTAAAGCCCTACAGCCACGTGCCGCGTCCCGTCCGTTTTTTTAACGGGCCAGATGGGGCTGTATATGACGAACAGCCCAGAAACCCCCCCACAGCCGGGGCTCATCCCCAGCAGCGTGGGCAGCAGGGCGCGGGGGGGGGGATTCTGCCCCTCTGCTCCGCTCGGGGGAGACCCCCCTGCAGGGCTGCCTCCAGCGCTGGGGCACCAACAGCAGAAGGACACGGAGCTGTTGGAGCGGGGCCGGAGGAGGCCCCGGAGATGCTGGGAGGGCTGGAGCCCCTCTGCTGGGAGGACAGGCTGAGAGAGCTGGGGGGGTTCAGCCTGGAGAAGAGAAGGCTCCGGGGAGACCTTCCAGCCCCTTCCAGGCCCTCAAGGGGCTCCAGGAAAGCTGGGGAGGGACTCTGGAGCAGGGAGGGGAGCCGTGGGACGAGGGGGAAGGGTTTGAAACTGGAAGAGGGGAGATTGAGATGGGATATTGGGAAGAAATTCTTGGCTGTGAGGGGGGTGAGCCCCTGGCCCAGGTTGCCCAGAGAAGCTGTGGCTGCCCCATCCCTGGAGGGGTTCAAGGCCAGGTTGGACGGGGCCTGGAGCAACCTGGGCTGGTGGGAGGTGTCCCTGCCCGGGGCAGGGGGGTGGAACGAGATGGTCTTCAAGGTCCCTTCCAACCCCAACCATTCCATGATTCTATGAATGCCATTTTATTTCCCCCTCTAACACCCCGATTATCGCTCTACTTGTTTGATTAATTCTGTCACAGGTTTTACGGCAGGAGCAGTTTATCGGTTTGCTCTCCGGCAAGGCGGCCGTACGAAATCGGGATTTCCACCCGCTATCGCGCACGATAAACCCCGCCCAAACTATACATTTGTGCCCTAGGGCGCGAGGCCAGCCGTTAAACCCGGTACCGGGGACAACGGAACTTAAAACCCTTGGATCGGGGGAAACCGAACTTCAAACCAAACCAGACATTCACGACATTCAGACACGCATCGCAAACTGAGAAGCTGAGATTTAAAAAGAGAGAAAAAAAAAAAAAAAAAAAAAAAGCGGCGGCGGCAGCAGCGTCTGTGACCCCACTGCTCTAAAACATGTTTAGGTTAAAAAAAAAAAAAAAAGAAAAAAAAAAAAAAAAAAGGGTTTTCCGGACCGTCGGCAAATAACTTTTTTGGGACGTCTTTCACCTTTCCCTCATCTTTGCTTTTTTTTTTTTTTTTAATTTCTATTTATAATGCGCATCCTCCAGCGGTGCGGCTGCGCGCCGACAAGCAGGTACACAGCGGGGGAGGGGGCGCGGTAATATTTTAGGGCCCGATTCAAGCATGCAGGCCACCCCCGGGGCACTATGACGTCACGGCTCCCTTGCCCACCTCCCCGGTGACGTCACCCCTTCCCCCCCCGCGCGTGCGCAGGGCGGCCCCCCTCCCCCCCCCTCGACTCGGCGCGGAGGATGCGGGGCCGCAGGTGGGTGCGTTGTGCTGCGGGGGGCGGGGGGGGGAGGATGCAATGGTGGGGGGGGCGGCGGGGGGGGGGTGTTGGGGTGCAGGCGGGGAGGGGGTGGGGGGGGGGGGTGCCTCGCCGTGGTGCGTTGTGGGTACTGCGTGAATCGGGGCGGGGGGGGGGGGTGCATCCTGCTGCAAGCTGCGGGGTAGGTGTCGCATGGGGCGGGGGGGGGGGTCGCGCCGCAGCGCTGCGTGGCGTGGGGGGGGGCGGGGGGGGTTCGCATGGAGGGGCGCATCGCCGGGGGGGGGGCGGGGGGTGTTGATTGTGGGGGTGCAGCGGTGCACGGGGCGGGGGGGGGGGGGGGGGGGCCTGCCTGTCCCCGGGGGTGCTGCGCTGCGCATCAGCATCCGTGCGGGGGTGGTGCGTTGTGGGGGTGCGCAGGCGCTGCCCCCCCGGGGGGGGGGGGGGGGGCACGGGTTAGGGGCGGGTGCTTGGGGCATTTTGGGGTGTTTGCGGTGGTGGGGGGCGGGGGGGGGTGGCACCGGTGCGTGCAGCTCGGGGGGTGCATGCAGAGAGGGGGTGCGGCTGTGTGCATGCAACACCCCAACGCCACCACCCCGGAGCACGGGGGGGGGGGTGTGAATGGCGGTACATGGGGCATGTATGGGGGCGCGCGCACGCGTGTACGGCGGTGCACGCGCGCGCTGGGCGCGTACCCGCCCGGCGCGCGCATCCGCAGGGGCACGCGCGCGTGGAGGTGCACGCCGGCGGCCGGCGCGTGCGCCCGCCCCGCCACGCCTGCGCCGCCTCAGCACACGCGCGCGCCTTCACCTGCACGCGCCCCTCCCGCACCTGCGCCCCTCCCGTCTGCGCGCCCTCCCCCCCCGCCCCCCGCGCGCGCGTGGGGGTGCGGGCGCGCGCGGGAGGGCCGTGCCAGCCGAGCTGTGGAGGGTCGTACGTGCGTTGGGGGGGGGGGGGGGGGTGCGCGCGGGCAGAACTCAGAGGCCCCAATCTGGCCGGGTTTTCCCTCAAAAGCCGCGGTGCGTTTCTCCTCTTCTCGCCGTCCGCGGGAGAAGCGTGAGCGGGGCCGGGTGAGCGCTTTGGGGTAGCGGGGCCTTTGTTAACGGGGCTTACGGCCAAGTTACTGTTCGCTTCCTGTGAGGCTGCCGCCGCGATACGGCTGGGATACTCTGGGTAACCTCGTGAGGGGTCAGTGAGATACTGTCAAGCGACGGCTGAGGTACCCTCAGGGCGCTACTGGGATGCTGCTGTGATGACACCGGGGGGTTTACTAAAATACTGTTAGGATTCTCCGCAGATGGCGCTAAGGCCCTAAGGTAGCGGGCGCTCAGATACTACCGGGATCCTGGGAGAATGTTACTGTGGTGCCGCCAGGGCGCTGCCAGGATGCCATCAGGACGCGACTAAGATGCTTCCAGCATCTCTCCAGGGTTGGTCCTGAGATACTTCTCTGAAGGTACCACTGGGGCGGTGCAAAGCCACCAGCAGGGTACTCTCAGGATACTACAACAGGTACAGTTGAGATGCTTTTAGCGTAGTAACGTGGCACTAAGCTCATACCTGGGTATTACACTGCGCCACCAAGGTACTAGCAGCACCCTACTCAGATAGGAGCTATATACCATTACAACAGTGTCAGGATCCCATCAGGACACTGCTCCTGCACTGCTGTGATACTGTCAGGGCACTGTTAGGATATAACTAGGATGCTATTGGGATGCTCCTGGCGTAGTATCTCAGGGTACTACCACCTGTGCTAGTACACCTTCGGGGCCGCGCTGAGATGTTCAATGGCTGCTGTGGGGATACTCTCGATGCGGCACAAAGGTACTATCAGGATGCTGATAAGATGTTCGCAGAATCACAGCCTGGCCGGGGTGGGAAGGGACCTCTGGAGATCATCTCCTCCAACCCCCAGCCAGAGCAGGGTCACCCAGAGCAGGTGGCACAGGATCTCACGTCCAGGCGGGGTTGGAATGTCTCCAGAGACGGAGACTCCACACCCTCTCTGGGCAGCCTGCGCCAGGGCTCTGCCACCCTCACAGGAAAGAAGTTCCTCCTCGTGTTCGGATGGAATTTCCCGTGTTGCAATTTGTGCCCGCTGCCCCTTGTCCCGTCCCCGGGCACCACTGAGAAGAGTCGAGTCTGGCCCCATCCTCTTGCCCCCCTCCCTCCCTTTAGCTCTTGCTGAGCGTTGCTGAGATCCCCCCTCAGCCTGCTCTTCTCCAGCTGACCAGCCCCAGGGCTCTCAGCCTTTCCTCAGCACAGAGGTGCTCCGGCCCCTCAGCATCTCCGTCGCCTCCGCCGGACTCTCTCCAGCAGTTCCCTGCCCTTCTGGAACCGGGGAGCCCAGAACTGGACCCAGCGCTCCACATGTGACCTCCCCAGGGCAGAGCCGAGGGGGAGGATGACCTCCCTCCCCCTGCAGCCACGCTCTTCCCAATGCACCCCAGGAGACCACGGGCCTTCTTGGCCACAAGGGCACATGGCTGGCTCGTGGGCAACTTGTTGTCCACCAGGACTCCTGGGTCAGCCCCCAACCTGTCCTGGTGCAGGGGGTTATTCCTCCCGAGGTGCAGGACCCTGCACTTGCCCTTGGTGAACTTCATATTATCAGGGTGCTGCCTGGATACTCCAAAGATACCACTGAGATGCTTTTACAATACTATCGAGGCACTACTAAGATACTACAGGGCCGCTGCTAGGTTGCTACTAAGATAGTATCGGGGTACGGTGATGATAAGGATATTATCACAACGCTGCTAAGGTGCTATCAGGACAGTAGTCATGTCTTAGTAGGGTGCTGTCAGGATGCTACTAGGGTATCAGTAGGATTCTTCTGAGATACTACAAGGGCACTAGAAAAGATTGTGGTAAGATACTTCTGGGATGCCATCAGGGCAACACTCAAGACTTTTGGGATAATGCCAACACATTACTAGCATGATACTTTCAGGTCACAACTAAGATAGTGATGTAGCATAAGGATACAACTGAAATACTCCCAGTTCAGTAAAAAAGGTAGCGTTGTGATACTTTTTATGTGCTGTCAGGGTAGCACGAGGAGACCTTTGGGCCACTATCAACCCTTTGGTGCTATTAGTAAAGTACTACTAGTATAGTGTCAGGATATCTGCGGGTTTCTATGAAGACAGTACTAAGATGCCGTTGGAATACTGCTGGGGTACTGCAGAGGAGCCGGTGGTCGTGTCGTAGCCCTGGCAGTAGGGTTTCAGCCAGCGCAGCAGCAGCAAAGGGGATGGGGGAGCCCTGGTGTCATCACCGGTGAGTGGCCACCAGTGCCTCACGGGCACCCTCTCCCCGCAGCTAAGGCGGTGCGTCAGCGTTGAGGAGGATGGAGGCCCCCCTGGTAAGCCTGGAGGAAGAGTTCGAGGAGGGGCCTGGGGACGATGGGGGGACCCCCCAACGTACTGCGGACCCGGCACTGGCTGAGCTGGAGAGCTTCTCGGCCGAGATGATGAGCTTCAAGTCGATGGAGGACCTGGTACAGGAGTTCGACGAGAAGCTCACCGTCTGCTTCCGCAACTACGATGCTGCCACCGAGGGTCTGGCCCCCGTGCGGGGACGTCTCCAGGCGCAGGAGGAGGAGGAGCGCCTCCAGGATGAGGAGTGAGTAAGGGCCCCCTCCCCGCCCCCCCCCCCCCCCCCCCCCCCCCCAGCTCCTGGCGACACGTACCTCCTCGCGCACCTGCAAAATCCACCCCCCCGCCACGCAAACGGGCTCCCTGCGTTGCAGCGTGGTCACGCAGCACAGCAAAGTCGTGGCCTAGTCGTGGCGTAACCTGTGAGTAAGCTCCCGCCGCAGCCCGTGGGCATCCTTGCAGCCTTGCGAGACTTCCCTGACCAGCCCCCTGCGCTGCAGCGTGGTCACGCACCGCGTCAGGAATAGCGTGTAGTATCCTATGAGTAAGGATTCCCTTGGAGTCTGCATGCCACCTTGCACGCTACCACATGCAGCTCAGCCCCCAACGTCGCCGTGTGCTCATGCAGCCGTGTGGAGTAGCCGTGTGGGAACCTCGGAGTAGCTGTGTGGGAACCCTGGACCAGCTTTGTAGCGTCCTTGGAGTAGCTGTGTGGGATCTTTGGAGTAGCTGTGTGGGATCCTTGGAGTAGGCCACCCATGGGCCCGTATGCCTCCTTGCACAGCCATGAGCGACCCCCCCACCCCACGGCACGCTGACCAGCCTTCCCCGTTGCAGCCCGGGTGCGCAGCGCGTAGAATCGTAGAATCGCCCGGGTTGGAAGGGACCTTTCGCATCATGGAGTCCAACCGTCGACCTAACTCTGGCAAAAACCACCACTAACCCACGTCTCTCAGCCCCGCGTCTGCCCGCCTTTTAAATCCCTCCAGGGATGGTGCCCCCACCGCTTCCCGGGCAGCCTCTTCCAATGCTTGATAACCCTTTCAGTGTCAAAATTTTTCCTAATATCCAGTCGAAACCTCACCTAGCACAACTTGAGGCCGTCTCCTCTTGTCCCATCGCCTGTTCCTTGGGCAAAGAGACTGACTCCCCTGGCTACCCCCTCCTTTCAGGGAGCTGTAGGGAGCGCGAAGGTCTCCCCTCAGCCTCCTCTTCTCCAGGCTGAACACCCCCAGCTCCCTCAGCCGCTCCTCACAGCACTTGTGCTCCAGACCCCTCACCAGCTCCGTCGCCCTTCTCTGGACACGCTCCAGCCCCTCAACGTCTTTTTTGTGGTGAGGGGCCCAAAACTGGACACAGCCCTCGAGGTGGGGCCTCCCCAGTGCCCTGCACAGGGGGACTGTCACTGCCCCAGACAGTTTTGAACCCGGCAAAGAGTACTGCTGTCCAGTGAGTACTCTGAGTACTCCCATCGGGGTAACGGTGGAGTAGCCTACGAGTAACGTCCCTCCAGGGCCTATTGCGCCTCCTTGCGCCCTTGCAAGGTCTCCACCATGCACGAATCGGCTGCCTGCGCTATGGGGTGGTCCTGCAGCACCTTGGAGTAGCTCTGTGGGATCCGTGGAGTAGCTCTGTGGGATCCGTGGAGTAGCTCTGTGGGATCTTCGGAGTAGCTCTGTGGGATCTTCGGAGGAGCTCTGTGGGATCCATGGAGTAGCTCTGTGGGATCCTTGGAGTTACTGTGTGGGATCCATGGAGTAGCTCTGTGAGATCTTCAGAGGAGCTCTGTGGGATCCTTGGAGGAGCTCTGTGAGATCTTCAGAGGAGCTCTGTGGGATCCTTGGAGTAGCTCTGTGGGATCCATGGAGTAGCTCTGTGAGATCTTCAGAGGAGCTCTGTGGGATCCTTGGAGTTGCTGTGTGGGATCCTTGGAGTTGCTGTGTGGGATCCTTGGAGTAGCTCTGTGGGATCCTTGGAGGAGCTCTGTGAGATCTTCAGAGGAGCTCTGTGGGATCCTTGGAGTAGCTCTGTGGGATCCTTGGAGTTGCTGTGTGCGATCCTTGGTGTAGCTCTATGGGATCCATGGAGTAGCTCTCTGGATCCATGGAGTTGCTGTGTGGGATCCATGGAGTAGCTCTGTGGGATCCTTGCAGTAGCTTTTTGACAACCGCCCCCCCCAGCCCTGCCACAATACAGTGGCATTTGCATTGAAATCTAAATTTTCATTAAAAACCTTTTTTTTGTCTTGCAAAATGCCTTTTTTTTTTTTTTGGCCAAATTAGTGAATTTTTTTTCAGCGGTGTTTAGCACCTTTCTAATGGATTTTTTCCGTGTGTTTAATTGGGATTATTTCCCAGGCCGCAGTCCCTAATACTGCTTTTTCACCTTGCGAAGTGGTTGTTTTCACCCCAAAAGCCCCCAGATATGTTTATTTGGGGTTTTTTTGTTTGTTTTTTTCCTTTCCTCAAGGTCGAATTGCTTTCTGTAATTGACCGAACCGATGGTTTTTCAGAGAAAAACGCATTTTGGCCTGGTGCCGGGAGCGCCGCGCTGTCGCCGGCAGCCGGCTCGCGGCGCCGCTTTGTGCTGCTTATTGTGTCTTTTTGGGTCACTTTGGGCAAAACAGGGCTTTTTTTTTTCCTCCCTCTTGAATGGGCCCTGTGTGCACGGGCGGGGGATGGGCTGGGGCCTTAAAGGCACTGTATTTCCCTAATTATTAACCAATTCTTGCCATAATTAACCCAGAAATCTGCTGCTGCTGCTTGCCCCACCCTGCAGGGTGCTGGCTCTTTAAGAGTGGAAAAAAAGCACAAATTTGGGGGGGATAATAATTTTTTTCCTTATTTGCTGCGTGTTTGTTAAAAATCAGAATACAGGCTTTTTTTGGACGTGCATTTTGTGCATTAATTTGTGTGATTTCGGGGGGGTTTAAGGTAAGGTGAGGAGGGAGATGAGATAAATGCCCTAAAATCAGTGGGTTTGGGGCTGGGAGGGGCAGGAGGTTTTGGGGTGATTTAGGGGGAATTGGGATGTGTGTAGATGTGGCACTGTGTCGGACTAAAAATGCTATTTGTGATGGGAAAATGGGTGGATTTGCCTTAATAGGGGAGAAATTGTCTAATCTTTTTGTGCCTTTTTCCCCATTTTTGGCCTTTTTCCCCATTTTTGGCCTTTTTCCCCATTTTGGCCTTTTTCCCTATTTTTGACCTTTTTCTCAGTGTCGCCACTTTTCAACTCTTTTCTCCCCTTTTCCCCATTTTTTCCTCTTTCTCTCGCTTTTCTCCCTTTCTCTTCACTTTTCCACATTTTTCTGCTTATTTCCCCCCTTTTTCTTACATTTTCCCTTTTCCCTAATTTCCCCTTTTCCCACCATTTTTTCCTTTTCCCCTCTTTTACCGCTTTTCCCCCTTCGCCTGTTCCCCATTTTCCCATCTTTCCCTTTCTCCGTCTTTTTCTCTTCTTTCCCTTTTCCTTCTTTCCTTCTTTTTTCCCCCTTTTTTTCCCCCTTTTCCTTCTTTCCCCTCGTTCTCATTTTTTCTCCCATTTCCCCTTTTACCCCGTTTCCCCCCCCTTTGGCCCTTTTTTTCCCATCTTCTCCTTCTTTACCCTTTTTTCCTCCTCTTTTCTCTGGTTTTTACCCTTTTTCCTTTTTTCCTTTCTCTCCTTTTTTTCATTTTCCCCCCTCTTTTTCCAAATTTCCCCCCTTCCCCCCTTTTCACATTTTTTTTTCACATTTTTCACTTTTTTTTCAATGTTTTTCCCTTTTCCCCCCTTTTTCCTCTTTTCCCTCCCTTTTCTTTTTTCCCTATTTGCCCCCTTTTTCCTTATTTCCCTCCGTCCCCTCCTTTTTCCCCCTTTTTTCACATTTTTCCATATTTCTTCGCATTTTTCACTATTCTCCCCTTTTCCCTCCTTTCCTCCCTGTTCCCCAACCCCTCCCCCATGCACCTTTTTTGGGGTGAAATTGGACAAAAATGGTCCAGCCCAGTGGGGGAGAATTGGGCACCTCAAATAGTGGTGCAGAGGAGCGGGGGTTGGGGGGGTTCAGGGCAGTTTTGGGACGTTTGTTGCATTTTAGGGTATCAGGGCCATGGTTTGGAATGGTTTCAGGCAGTTTCGGGGTGTTTTGGGGTAATTTTGGGATTGTTTCCAGCTGTTTCAGGACTGTGTTTTGGGGCACCATTTCAGGGTACTTTGGGAGGTTTTGGGGATTTGGGGGGGGTTTCAGGGCATTGCAGCTGGTTTTTACGGTGTTTGAGGGGTATTTCATTTGTGGATGTTCCAGAGCCATATTTTGGGGTGTTTCAGGGCAGTTTTGGGGTGTTTCAGGACTGTTTCAAGGTGGCAATTTGGGGTGTTTCAGGGTGGCATTTTGGGGTGCTGTGACTGCACTTTGGGGCATTTCAGCATGTTCCAGGACAGCATTTTGGGGAGTTTTGAGGCATTTGGGGCATTGCAGAAGCAGTTTGGGGTGTCAGGCACTTGGGGGATGTTCTGGAGCATTGAGGTAGCATTTTAGGGTTTTTCTTTGGGGTATCAGGGCAGCTTTTTGAGGCATTTTAGGGTGTCTCTGGGCATTGTTTGAGGAGAGCATTTTGAGGTCTTTCCCAGTGACGTTTTGGGGCTTTTGCGGGTATCGGGGCAGTATTTTGGAGCATTGGAGAGATTTTTGGGGTGGTGTTTTGGGGACAGCATTTGGAGATGTTTCAGGCAGCATTTTGGGTGTTTTGGAGCATTTTGGCCAGTGTTTCAGGATTTCATTTTGGGGTATTTCTAGGTGTTCAAAGGTGGCATTTTGGGATATTTTGGGGCATTTCAGGGTGTTTTGGGGGGGTGGTTTGGAGCATTTCAGGGTAGCGTTTTGGAGGATTGTGACTTTGGGGGCAATTTCAAGGCATTTTGGAGCTTTGGGATTTTAGGGGCATTTTGGGGTGTTCCAGGGCAGTGTTTTGAGGTGTTTTCATAGAATCACAGAATGGTTCGGGTTGGAAGGGACCTTAAAGATCATCTCGTTCCTGCCCCCCTGCCCTGGGCAGGGACACCTCCCACCAGACCAGGCTGCTCAAAGCCTCACCCAGCCTGGCCTTGAACCCCTCCAGGGATGGGGCAGCCACAGCTGCCTTGCCCTTGGCCTGGTTGAACTTCATGAGGTTGCCATGATCCCACCTCTCCAGCCTGTCCAGGTCCCTCTGGATGGCATCCCTTCCCTCCAGCGTGTCAACCGATGGTGTCATCAGCAAACTTCCTGAGGATGCCCTCGATCCCACTGTCCATGTCACCGACAAAGATGTTAAACAGCACCGGTCCCAGTACTGACCCCTGAGGAACGCCACTCGTCACTAGTTTCCACGTGGACATCAAGCCGTTGACCGCAACCCTTTGAGGGCAGCCATCCAGCCAGTTCCTTATCCACCCAGCGGTCCATCCATCAAATCCCTGCTTTTCCAATTTAGAGACCAGGATGTCGTGTGGGACAGTGCCAAACGCTTTCCATAAATCCAGGTAGATGATGTTGGTTGCTCTCCCCTTATCCACCAACGCTGTAAGCCCGCTGTAGAAGGCCACCAGATTTGTCAGGCACGACTTGCCCTTGGTGAAGCCATGTTGGCTGTCACCAATCACCTCCTTATGTCCCATGTGCCTCAGCAGAGATTCCAGGAGGATCTGCTCCATGATCTTGCCGGGCACAGAGGTGGGACTGACCGGCCTGTAGTTCCCCGGCTCTTCCTTTTTTCCCTTTTTGAACGTGGGGGTTCTGTTTCCCCTTTTCCAGTCAGTGGGAACTTCACCGGACTGCCACGACTTTTCAGATATAATGGAAAGCGGCTTGGCGACTTCATCTGCCAGCTCCCTCAGGACCCGTGGATGGATTTCATCTGGTCCTGTGGATTTATGCACCTTCACGTTCCTCAGATGGTCCCGAACCTGATCTTCTCCTACAGTGGGCGGCTCTTCATTCTCATAGCCCCTGCCTTTGCATCCTGCGACTTGGGTGGTGTGGTTGGAGCCCTTGCCGGTGAAGACCAAGGCAAAAAAGTCATTCAGCACCTCAGCCTTCTCCATACCCTGGGTTACCAGGTCTCCTGCCTCCTGGAGAGGGCCCACGTCTTCCCTCTGTAGGCTTCCTTTTTGCTCTTGAGCTTCTCCAGGAGCTCCTTGTTCATCCACACAGGCCTCCTGCTCATTTTTGCCTGACTTCTTCATTCTTGGGATGTTCCTGAGCTTGGAGGAGGTGATCCTTGAATACTAACCGTCTCTCTTGGGCCCCTCTTCCCTCCAGTGCTTTTTCGCATGTTTCCCTGCCAAGCAAGTCCCTCAAGAGGCCAAAGTCTGCTCTCCTGAAGTCCAGGGTAGTGAGCTTGAGGCGTGCTCTCCTCACTGCCCGAAGGATCTTGAGTTCTACCACTTCATGATCACTGCAGCCGAGGCTGCCCTTGAGCTTGACACTCCCCACCAGCCCCTCCGTGTTGGTGGGGGGTGGACAAGGTCCAGCATAGTTTCTCTCCTCGTTGGTTCCTTCAGAGGGTCGTGGGGCAATATTTTAGGATGGCATTTTGGCGTGTTTCTGGGCCTTTGGCAGCTTTTTAGGATGTTTTGTGGCATTTCGGGGCATCATGGTGGTGTTTTGGAGTAGTATTTTGAAGCATTTCAGGTTGGTCTTTTGGGGCATCTGGGGACATTTTGGGACGTTGCAGTAGCCTTTTAGGGGGTATTTTGATGGCAACGTTTCAAAATGACATTTGGGGCCATCTCAACTGCTCGGGCAGCATTTGGGGGTACTTTGGTATTTCAAGGCAGTATTTCATGGTATTTTGAGAAGCTTTGGAGTCTTCTAGGGCCATCATTTGGGGTCTTCTAGGGTAGCATTTGGGGTGTTTGGGGATATTTCAGGCATCTCAGTGGTGTTTTGGGATTTTTCCAGGCAGTATTTGGAGACGCTTCAGGGTGTTCCTGGAGCTGCATTTTGGGGTGTTGTGAGGCATTTTGGCATGTCATTTCGGGATGGCTTTCTGGGGGGCAACATTTTGGGATCGCCGCTCACCACCCACCTCCCTGCAGGGTCTGGGATGCTCTCACCGATGGCTTCGCCCCCCGGGGCTCCCCCCGGCCCTGGCTGCTCCCCGGGGCTGAGGCCCCCGACGGCACTGACCCCCAGGTACGGCTGTGGCCACCCCTTGGCTCCCCAAGCCCCCCCTGTCCCCGCATGACTCCCTGGCGATGCTTGACAGCTGTCAGTCAGCCCCAAGGCTCAGCGACCATCAGGGCACTGCAAACTACCCAAAAAGGTATTTTTGGAGTGCCGCAGCACCAACGCAGTGGGTGTCCACGTTTTAGGGTGAATTCACACTGAAACAGGCAAGATTAAGTGTTTGATTTGGCAATCTGGTCTTTGCCAGTTTGCCTCCAAGCCATGGGTAAAGTGGTGTATTTTTGGAGGGTAGAAAATAGCGTTTTCTTCGTTGTGGTGAGTTCATGCTGTGAATCGCTGTGTTTGGGGTGGCGGGAGGGCTGCAAAAATGCCCCAAAATCCCCTGAACTTAACCCATTTGGATGTTGCACAAACTGTTGCTAAAGGGGAAGAGAAGGTAAATTTCCGGGGTTATTTTCTGCTAAAAAGGTGAAATAAATAGACTGTGAAAGGTGGTAAGAAAGAAGATGCCTCCCCATCCAACATCTCCCTCCATCACCTCCCCAGGCAGTGTCCCCCTCTGACATCTCCCCATCTAATGTCCGCATCCAGTGTCTCCATCTGGCCTCTTCCACATTCAGCTTCACCATCCCCATCCAACGTCCCCATCACCTCCATCCAGCGTCTGCAACACCTCCCCATCCAATATCACCATCCAATATATTAATTCCAATGTCTCTCCATCCAGCATCTCCATCCAACGTACCTGTGCTTCTCCCTGTTCGGTTTCCCGGTCCAATGTCTCCATCCAACAACTCTCCATGCGGTGTCTCCATGTTCAGCGTCTGTCTCTTTGCAACACCTCCCCATCCAATATCGCCATCCAATATATTAATTCCAAAATCTCTCCATCCAGCATCTCCATCCAACGTACCTGTGCTTCTCCCTGTTCGGTTTCCCGGTCCAATGTCTCCATCCAACAACTCTCCATCCAGTGTCTCCACATTCAGCGTCTGTCTTTTTGCAACACCTCGCCATCCCATGCTTCCCTGTTCATCATCTTCTCTCCAATGTCTCCATCCAGCATCCCCATCCCATGTCCCTATCCACAGTCCCGTCCATCATCCCTGTCCAACATTGCCTCGTCCAGCATCTCCATCCATCTCTATCCAGTGTCCCTGTCCAACATCCTCCCATCCAGTGTTCCCATCCGGCGTCTCCATCTAAGATCCCCATCCACATCTCCACCCAGTGCTCTCGTCCAACACCTCCCCATTGTCCAACGTCCCAACCTGATGTCTCCATTGGATGCCTCCCCATGCAAGCTCCCCCACGCAGCGTGTCCCCCCCCAGCCCCGAGCTGTGGTTCTCTGGAGGCTCTCCCTGTGCCAGGGCCGGAGCCGTGTCTGTGTCTGTGCTGGGGCCGTGCCGGTGCCGTGCCGTGCCTGCGGTGCCATCACGGCTGCCCAGCCTGTGTCTCCTGCAGCTCTGCGAGAAGGAGGAGGAGGAGCTCACCGAGAGGAGTGAGCAAGACTCGGGCATCAACGAGGAGCCGCTGCTGACAGCTGATCAGGTACCCACGGGCACCCGAACGCCTGCCTGTCCCCCAAAAGCCAGGCTTTGGCCCCCCCCAAGAATGGCTTCAGCCCACCGCAGCCCCATGGCCATGTGGTGAAAGCACAAAAAAAAGGGCCAAATCCCGTTGTCTTGGGATGTGGGATGCAGGGCATGGGGTGCAGATTTGGATGTAGATGGGAGGTGCGGGTTGTGGGTGCCGATCTGGAATTTTGGGTGCAGACGGGAACGTGGGGTGCCAGGGCTTGATGCAAAAGGGTGGCGTGGGCTGAAGGGTGAAAACGCGGGGTGGGGAGGTGGGATGCGGCTGTGGGATACGGGATGCAGGGTGCAGATGTGGGGAAGGAGATGGGATGGGGATGCAGGGTGAGGGGGTGGCTGCTGGGTAGAGGGTGCAGGTGCAAGTACAGGATCCGGGGTGCAGATGGAGGACGCAGGATGAAGAGAGCAGGATGCAGCCATAGGCGCGGGATGCAGATGCGGATGTAGGTGCAAGTCCAGGGTGTGATTGCCCGCGGCGGGGGTGGGATTTGGATGCAGATGCAGGACGCAAACGGAGGGTGCGGGGTACAGATGGATGGGAATGCAGGTGGAGACGCAGGATGGAGGGAGCTGGATGCAGACGGAGGATGAAGGGGAGGATGAAGGGAGCAGGTTGCAGATGCGGGTGCAGGACACAGATGCAGGGTGTAGCTGCAAGATGGAGGTGGGACGCAGGTGCAGATGGAGGACGCTGGTGCCCTGCAGGTCATCGAGGAGCTGGAGGAGCTGATGCAGAGTTCGCCCGACCCGGAGGCCGACCCGGAGGGGGATGAGGATGAGGAAGAGGAGGAGGAGGAAACTGAGGCTGATGCTGAAGGCAAAGGCGGTGGCGGGGGCACGGAGCCCATCCTTCTGCGTGAGCTGCGTGCTTTCTCCCCTGCCTTCAACAACAACTGCTCCCATGAAGGTACGGCCAGCAAAACCCAGGCCAGTCACTTTTGGGGGGCGATTCCGGCCAAATTGGACAATTGAGTCTCACCAGGCTTCAGGGCTGGCTCACGCCAGTTTTTGCACGCTGTTTGGCCAGGAGAGGGCTCTTGGCAGAAACGGGAGCCCGGGTGGACCTTGCCGTTAGCATTGCTTTAAACCCCCCCTCCCCGGGTTTCGCCGAGCACGCCTGGCGTTTTGCAAAAACGCCTGCTGCATCGCCCCTAAAGGCGCTGTGCCTCTCCCTGAAGCGCTCCGCGTTTGGCAAAACGGTCATTAAACGTACGGCGCCATGCCCTGGCGGTGTCGTGCCCCGTCCCTCCTCCGCGCACGCTGAGCTTTTTGCTACGCTTGCCGGGGCATCGTGCAAAAGCGCCCCGCGTGCTTCGCGTTCTGCTGTTTGCAATCCCGCCTTGCAGGGAATGCGGTTACTTGGCGGCACCGTGCCCATCGCCGCACGCGCCCGGCACCTCCCCGAGCCGTGCAGGGCGCATGTCCCTGGCTGCGCTCCGCGTATGGCGGCGCGCTTCACTCCCCCCAGCACACCGGCGGCCGCTTAAATACGTGCCGTGCACCGGGCGTTTTCCTACCTCCGTGGAAAATACGGCAGCGCCGCCGTCTCGGAATTTCACTCCATGCCTAATTGCACATTATTTTACGTTTCCCTGCTTAGCATTGTGCCTTTCCGCGGGAGCGCCATGCGGCGTGCACTGAACAGGGCGCACCATGCGGCGCGCGGCGCCCGCCTCTGCGTGTGCCGCGCGCTGCAAAACGCGCCACGCACCCGACTTCTCGCTGATGGCGCGCTGGGCGTCGCTAATCACCCCCGGCGATTCCGTAGTTGCTCTGGGCACGTCCTTTCTGACGCCTGGCATTTCGGGAATTGCACAATGTATTTATTTATTGGTGGTCCAATAAATGCACCGTGCACCTCATTAATCACGTGATGCATTTTAACAGCGTCGGCGTGCATTTCACTCATTGCCCCGGGCATTTCA
Organism: Chroicocephalus ridibundus; assembly: GCF_963924245.1. Lineage (NCBI taxonomy): Eukaryota > Metazoa > Chordata > Aves > Charadriiformes > Laridae > Chroicocephalus > Chroicocephalus ridibundus. The sequence goes on along the minus strand of NC_086301.1, from coordinate 8,321,611 downwards.
TTAATTGCCCCCGGGGAGTTTCACTAAACGTAGCGTGTGTTCACTTGCACCGTGCATGTCACTAATTGCACCAGGCGTGTTGCTAATTGCATCAGGTGTTTCACTCCTGCACTGTGCATTTCACCTGATTGCTCCGGGCATGTCGCTAATTCTGTCACGTGTTTCCCTAATTGCACCCGCAATGACGCTTAACTGCATCAGATACGTCGCTAATTGCACTGTGCATTTTACTAATTTTACTGGCCGTGCCACTAATTGCGGCGGGCGTTTCCTTAGTTGTGCTGTGCCTTGCACTTACTGCGCCGGGCAGTACCGGGCAGCACGCTGATTGCCTCACGTGGCTTCCTAATCGCCATGCGCGCCTCGCTAATTACGGCAGGCAGTTTTGCAAACTTCAGCGTGCATTTCCCTAACCGTACTGCGCGCGCCGCTCGTTGCGCTGTGCGGGTCACGAGCTGCACTGGCCATTTCATTTGTTGTACCGTACCTTTCAGTAATTGCACGACACTAATTGCGGCAGGCCTTTAATTTATTGCACCAGGCACCGCCCTTAGCGCAGCGGGCGTTTCGCTTCCTGCGCTGCGCGTTGCACTTAACCGTGCCCAGGCATTTCATCCGTCGCCTCGTGCATCCCGACTAATTGCACCAGGTGTTGTGCTTCTTGCCCTGTGCGCGGCGCTCACGGCGCCGGGCGTCGCATTTATGGCACTGGTCGTTTTCACCAGTTGCGCCGCGGAGCCCACTAATCACCCCGTGCGTCTTAATAACGGCAGCGTGCACCTCCGCCTGCACGAAGCGTTTTGCAAACTGTAGGGTGCCTTTCCCCTCGTCGCGCCGCGCACACCAGTGAGGGTGCTGGGCACGTAACTGGTTGCAGCGGGCATTTCAGTAACCGCTGTCGGGGTGTGGCTGGTTGTAGCGCGTGCGTGTCACTGATTGCACCAGGCATTGCACTTTACGGCACTATGCGTTTCATTTATTGCACTGTGCATCGCGCTTACTGCACCGGGCGACGCGCTGACTGCCCTGGGTGTTTCACTGGTTGCACTGGACGTTTCATTTATTGCGTGGGGCCTTGCACTAGCTGCACCGGGCACGTCACCCGTTACACCGGGCATTTTATTTACTGCACGGGGCATTGCACTTACTGCGACGGGTGTTTCACTTACTGCACCGGGCATTGCACTTCTTGTGCCAGACATTTCGTTTATTGCATTGTGCATCTCACGAATTGCACCAGGCATTGCGCTTACTGCGCTGCGCGTTGTACTCACTGCACCGGGCATTGCATTTATTGCACTGGGCCTTGCAGCAATTGCACTGGGCGTTTCATTGATCGCCCTGTGCATGGCACTGATTGCACCGGGCCTTGCACCGATTGCACCGGGCCGCCCACCGATCGCCCCGCGCATCTCGATAATCGCACTGTCCGCGTCTCTGCCGGCACGCTGCACCTCCCGGCGGGCGCGGGCCCGTCTCTAACTGCGATGCCATGGCGGCAGGGCTGGGGCGGCTGTCGGCGCGGGAGCTGGCGGCGGCGGCAGGGCGCGCGGAGGCGGCGAGCCGGGCGCTGTCGGCGGAGCTGGTGGCCCAGCTGGCGCGGCGGGACGAGCTGGCGTTCGAGAAGGAGGTGAAGACGGCGTTCATCGGGGCGCTGCTGGCGGTGCAGGGGGAGCAGCGGGAGCAGCGGGAGGCTGCCCGTCGCCGCCGTCGTGACAGGGGGCTGAGCCTGCAAGGGGGGCGTCCCGAGCGCGGGAACCACATGCCCCGGAAGGTGGGGGACACCGCGGCCACGGGTAGGGGAGATGGGGACAAGGCGGGGGGGCACAGAGCAGGGGGATGGGGGGTATGGGACAGGTATGTGGGGACAGGGGAGGGGTGAACGGGATGGGGCAGAGGGACGTGGGACAGGAGGACACGAGGCAGGAGAATGAGGGATGGGGGCACGTGGGACGGCGGGGTCTGGGGACAGGGAGACATGGGGTGGGGATATGGGGGCGGGTGATGGGACGGGGCGGAGGGACATGGGGCAGGGACACAGGGCAGGGGGATGAGGGATGGAGGGACATGGGACGGGGGGATGCGAGGACGGGGGATGTGGGTACAGGGGACAGGGCAGGTGGATCTGGGACGTGGGGATGGGTGATGGGATGGGGCAGAGGGACATGGGATGGGGACACGAGGCGGGAGCATGAGGGATGGGGGGAACATAGGACAAGGGGGGTGTGGGGGCAGGGGGACACGGAGCAGGGGGATGTGGGGTGGGGGGGACAAGACGGGGACACGGGACAGGGGGTTTTGGGGACAGGGGACGGGTGACGGGAGGGGCAGAGAGACATGGGACGGGGAGACATGGGAGGGATGGGGACACAGGATGGGGGAACACGCAACGGGGTGATGCGGGGACAGGAGAGGGGATGGGCCGAGGAGACAGGGGGACATGGGACATGGGAACAGGAGGATGGGGGACACGGGTTTGGGTGGAGTGGGGACAGAGCCGGGGTCGGGGGGGGGGGGGGCGGGATGCAGGACGGGGGGAGGTGGATGGGACTCGGGGAGCCAAGGGGACGCTGGTGCCAAGGGAGGTGCCGCGGGAGATGTCCGTGTCCCTGGGAGGTGACAGGGTGACACGTGTGTCCCCAGCGCTTCAGCATGGAGGGCATCTCCAGCATCCTGCACTCCGGCCTGCGCCAGACCTTCGGCCCCGCTGCCAATGAGAAGCAGGTGCCCTTTCTCCCCCCCCCAAAATTGCCCAGATCTGTCCCTTTTCACACCCCACCCTGCCCCATCCTGCACACACCCCATTCCCCTACATCCCCCAAAACCTCTTTTAAAAAATTTTTTAATTTTACAGTTCTGCTCCGTCGCCTACACCTCGCTAATTCATCTTGCAAAAAAAAAAAAAAAAAAAAAAAATCACCCTTTTTTACCCCCCCAAAAAACCTCCCGAAGCAGAAGTTGGCGTTTGGGCGGGCTCTGCAGCATGCAATTAATTCGGTACCCCCTAAAACAACCTGAAAATTAAACGCAATCACAGCCGTATGCTGCTTTTGCGGCAATTTGGGGCGATTTGCGGGAAGGCGGTGCAAAAAAATAGGCAATTTTGTGCCGTCTGAGTGGCTTTTGGGGTGGTGTTTTTTTTGTTTTTTTTTTAATGCAGTACCTGAACACGGTGATTCCCTACGAGAAGAAAGGGTCGCCGCCCTCCGTCGAGGACCTGCAGATGCTCACCAACAGTGAGTAGTTCATGCAAGCCCCCCCCCCCCCGCCCCGTTTTGGGGCAGAATCGGCCGTTTCGCGTCGCCGCGGCGGGGCGCGTTTGGGGACGCAGAGGGGCGGCGGGCGTTGCTGAGCCATTTCGCAGTGTGGCAGCGCGGCCGGTTTGGGATGCGATCGCCCGTTTTGCGTCACTGCAGGACGGCGCATTTGCAGCAACCCGCCCCCCTCCCCCCCCCCACCCCCAGCCTTTTTGCACGTTACACCAGCGCCGATTTGGGGCTAAAACACCCATTCTGCGTTGCCGCGGACCGGATGGTTGGGCGTGAAAGTGCTCGTTTCGGATGCTGGCTGGCCTGGTGCATTGTGGGAAACTCTGGCAGTGGCTCCGTGGCAACTGTGGGGCTGGTTTTGAGGGGGAAAAGGGACGTTTGGGGGGCAGTGGGGCTGGGCTCATGGCTCCGTTCTCCCTCGCAGTCCTGTTTGCCATGAAGGAGGGGAACGAGAAGGTGCCCACACTGCTCACGGACTACATCCTCAAAGGTATCCGCTCGCCTCCTGCATCCCCTGCGCGTCCTTCACGCGCCTCCCGTGCAGCCCTTGTGCCTCTGTGCCTCCGCCGTGGATCCCTTCTGCGTCCTCGTGCATCTCCCTTGCACCCTCCGTGCCCCTCCTCCGTGCAGCTCCCACGCATCTCCCGTGCATCCCTCCTCACGCATCTCCGTGCGTGCCTTCACGCATCTCTCTGATTCCCGAGTGCATCTCCTGGTCATCCCTCATGCGTCCTTCATGCCTCTCCCGTGGATCTTTTCTGCGTCCTTGCGCATCTCCCTTCCATCCTCTGTGCATCCTCTGTGCATCCTTCACGCATCCCCGTGCATCCCTTGTGCATCTCCGGTGCATCCTCTGTGCATCCCAGGTGCAGCTCCTGGTGCATCCTCACGCACCTTCACAGGCCGCCGTGCATCCCCCCCTTGCACCCTTGGGTGGCCCGTCTGCTTCCTTCGTGCCGCCTCGCGGACCCCCGCGCGCCCCCTTTCCCCCCTCCCGCGCCGTCGTGCCTCCCTCCTGCGCGTCCCTCGTGTGTCCCTGTTCGTTCTCGGCGCATCTCCTGGGCACCCCTCACCTGGGCATCCTCGTGCATCCCTGGGCGCCTCCCGCGCAGCTCTCGTGCGGCTCCTCTGCAGCCTCCTGCCTCCTCGTACATCCCTCGGGCGCCTTTCGCGCACCGTCGCGCGCGCTTTGTGCACTCTTCACGCATCCCTTCCGTGTTCCTCGTGCATCCTCGGCGCCGTCCCGTTTGCAGCCGCTGGGCAGCCTCGTGCAGCCCGCGTGCGTGATGGTGCCTCCTTGTGCACCGCGGTGCCCTCACGCGCGCTCGTGCACCCCTTCTGCATGCTCAGGAATCCTCGTGCGGGCACGCTTAACACACCCCTAATGCATCCCCGTGTGCACTCGTGTATCCTCATGCAGCCCCCCGCGCGCCCTCGTGCATCGTTGTACACCCTCCCGCGTTACTGTGCACCCTTGCACGCCCGCGTGCATCCCCGTGCAAACTTGTGCATGGCTGTGCACCCTGTATGCGCTTGTGCGCCGTCGTGCCTCCTCACGCGGCTCCCTGCACGCTCGTGCACGCCGTTACGCACTTGTGCGGCACCGCGCATCCTCGCGCGTTGCTGTATGCGCTCGTGCGGCGTCGTGCACCCCCTTACACACTCGTGCATCCTCACGCGTCCCTGTACGTGCTCGTGCATCGCTCTGCATCCTCGTGCGTCCCCACGCACGCTCATGCATCCTCGCGCATCCCCGTGCACGCTCGTGCCTCATCGTGCATCCCCACGCGTCCCTGTATGCACTCGCGCAGCGTCGTGCGTCCTCCCGCGTCCCTGTGTGCGCTCGTGCACCCCCTTACACGCTCGTGCATCCGCATGCGTCCCTGTATGCGCATCGCTGTGCATCCTCATGCATCCTCCCGCATCCCCGTGCACGCTCGTGCCTCATCGTGCATCCTCACGCGTCCCTGTGTGTGCTTGTGCATCACTGTGCATCCTCCTGCGTCCCCACGCACGCTCGTGCATCCTCACGCATCCCCGTGCACGCTCGTGCCTCATCACGCATCCCCACGCGTCCCTGTATGCGCTCGCGCAGCGTCGTGCGTCCTCCCGCGTCCCCGTGCGCGCTCATGCCTCATCGCGCATCCCCACGCGTCCCTCTCTGAGCTTGTGCATCCCCGTGCGCTCTCGTGCACCATCGTGCGTCCCCGCGCCTCTTCGCGCATCCCCGCGCCTGCTCGCGCGCCCTCGCGCATCCTCCTGCGTCCCCGCGCGCGCGCGGCCTCGTGCACCCCCTCGCACCCCCGTGCGTCGCCGTGCCTCGGCGCGCGGCCTCGTGCCTCCCCGTGCACGCTCGTGTCCGTCCCCCCCCCCGCCCCCCCCCCATCCCCGGTGCACGGGGGTGCACACCACGACCTCTCTCTTTGCAGTGCTCTGCCCAACCTGATGCGACGCCGCCCTCGCGCCCCCCACCCCCCCCGTCCGACCCCTGAAAATGGGGCCAAACCCGAGGAAAACGGGTCGCCCACGACCCTGCACCCCCGCCCCGCGCTCGCCCCCCACCCCCGCAACCTTTGCATAGCTGGGAAATAAATAATTCGTTTCATTAATTAAGCAACCGGCCTCTGGCGTCTTCATCCCCCCCCCCCGCCTCCCCCCGCCCCCCCCCACTCTGCTCGCCGCCGCCGTTTTGCGACTTTTCGATAGGAAAAACGCGCTTTTTTGGTTTTTTGGTTTTTTTTTTTTTTGGCAGAAAATACCGGTGAGGAAATTTCGCTGCGGTGCTCGCGAATCTTCAGCGTTTTCTAAAAATATGCAAATTTCTGGCTAAGGAGGTGCTGGGTACGCAGGCAGCCGCCGCGATCCGAGGGGTAAAATTTGCCCGTAAATTCCGTTTTGAGGGGATTTTTTTTCCCCCCCCATTTTTAGCTTTTCCCGCAGCCCCATTTTCTGCTGAAGATGAGCAAAAATCACCTTTTTTTTTTTTTTTTTTGCCAGAAAAATCAACCCATTAATTAGCCTCGTTAGGGAATGGGCGGGGGGGGGCATCCATTTTGGGGAGAATTGCTCATTTTTTGGGGGGGGTTGTCACTTATTTTGGCCGGCGGGCACTAATTTGGTGGTCACTGCTCATTTTTTTGAGCGTCGTCCATTTTGTGGGGCAAATTCAGTCGGTTTGGGGGAAGTTACTCATTTTGGGGAGATTTACTCATTTGGGGGATCATCCCGTGCTTTTGGGGAGAGTTAACTCATTTTCAGGAGGTCGGGAGAGCATCGTTTGGGGTGAATTTCCCTTGTTTCGGGGAGCATTGCTCATTTTGGGGGAGGATTTGCGCGTTTTGGGGGGGGGTAACGTTTTGGGGAGCGTCATGGTTTTGAGGAGCTCAATCGTTTTTAGGGCATCAGTCCAAGAAAAAAAAAAAATAAAATAAAAAAAGCACTTAATTCTGGAGGAGCACCCCTCGTTTTGGGGGGAAATAGCACTTTTTTGGAGGCAGGACTTCAACTTTGGGGAGCGCCCCTCATTTCGGGGGGGAGCGGCCCACGTTTTGGGGCAGCGTCGCCCATTTTGAGGTAGGCCACTTGTTCTTCGGGGAGCATCCCTCCTTTTCGGAGAAAATAACGCATTCTGAGGCGAGCGTCACACCTTTTTGGGGGGAGAACCCTTCCTTTTTGGAGACCATTACTCGTTTTGAGGCGAGCATCACACATTTTGGGGGAGAACCCCTCCTTTTTGGAGAACAGAACTCATTTTGGGGCGAGCGTCACACAGTCGAGGCCCGCGCGTAACGTTTTGGGGGGAGCATCGCGCATTTTGGGGCTGGGTTGTCCCTTTCGGGGAACACCATTCCTTTTTGGGGAGCATCACTCGTTTTTTTGAGAATATCACTCCTTCGGGGCGGGGGGGGTGAAAAAAAATCACTAATTTCAGGGCGGGGTGCGTCATTTTGGGGAGTGCATCACCCATTTTGGGGGAACATCATTCATATCGGGTTAAAATCACATTTGAGGTCATTTTTGGGGCGGGGGGGGGGCATCACTCATTTTGGGGGGGAACATCACTCATTTTGGAGGAGGGGGGCATCACTTTTAGAAGTATAAAACCTATTTGCGCCGCACCGCTCCCTCCCGGTTTTGGGTCAATTCGCCCATTTTGGGGGCCAATTTGCCTATTTGAGGGGCGTTTTGCCCGTTTTGGGGGGTTATTCGCCCGTCTTGGGGCTTCTCCACTCGCAGGAAGAAGCTGCCAATAAAATACAGCTGCGAAACCTCATCTCGTAGCACTTTATAATAAATGGCCATGAATTAATACTAAATTACAATGAATCCTTTATGAAATTACAGATTACATTCACGCCAGATCGGTATCGAAAAATAGGCTTTTCTGCCCATTGCATCACTCGTTTGTTGGTTTTGTTTTGTGGTTTTTTTTCCCCTGGCTGCTGTTGGTTTGATTTTTTTTCTCAACTCCTCGAGACCCCCCAAAAAAAAAAAAAAAGGGGGGACACAAAACCGGCAAAAAGCCGCCAAAAAAAAAAAAAATAATATCCTGCGTTTGCCGGAGGAACCTGCAGAAGAAAATTCCTTTATTATTTTCGCCCCCGCATCACCCGCCTTCGCTTTTGCGTTTCCCCCCCAGCCCCGCCCGCCGCGCCACATTTTAAGGCGAAATTGGCCCTTTTGCCGGCATTTAAAAAAAATGCCAAAATACGTCGGTTTTTTTTTTGCAGAGCCGCCCTCCCCTGTGGCTCCTTTGGGGTAAAACTCCACCGTTTTCCCCCACAACATCAGGGAGAAACCATCTTGCCGGCAACAATATTGAATTTCCTTCCACCCGGGGGGTGGGGGGTCACCATTCAATTTTGGGTGGAAAACCTGCATTTTTTAAACCCATTTTTTCCCGACTCGGTGCCAAAAGTGCCCTGGGAAAGTCTCGCTCCTGGCAGCCTTTGCCCCAACCCCGCGTCCAGTCTCAGCCCTTAAGGACGAGGATGGGGGTTTTGTTTGTTTGTTTTTTCCAGATTCGATGGGTTTGTAGCACATAAATTAAAGGATTTGGGGGAATTTCCTCCCTTTTCCAGGAAGTTGCATCCAGAGTCACCAAACAACCGCAGCATCGGGATCAAAATGGGGAGGTTTGGGCAATCTGGTGGGTCATGAGCGCGAAAACCTCCTCAGATCCGACCTGAAGCGGAATTTGCACCTGATGATGGATCATTTTTTTCCCCGCGTGCTCGTATTTATGCCTGTGAACCGCCTTCTGGGGGGAAAAACCCAAAAAGCATCAGTCCTGGGGTTGTTTAGGGGTTTGTTTGTTTTTTTTTTTGCACCAAGAAATCCAAGCGATGGACGCGGTGGCCCGCAGTGAAAACCCGCCATCGCCCAACAGCATCCGAGCATCATCTGGGGAAAACGGCTTCCCCTAAAAATGCTTCTTCTTAGCAAAAATGAAGGGGAAAAGGGGAAAATAAGAATAAAACCTGCAAAAAAAAAAAAAAATTAATCTGGCCACAATATGTGCCTTGTAAACATGTGTCCTTCACTTCCACGCGCTGATGTGGTAGTCCCCGTGCTCCCGTGGGCAACCGGTCGTCTGCCAGCGCCCCTCCAGTTTGCTTTTTTCTCACCAATTTTGTTTTTGCTCTTGCCAGTTTTTTGGCATTTGGGGGGGAGTTTTGTTTCCGGTGCCACCAGTGATTTGGGGAGGGCGCAGGAGGAGCTATTCCAGCGAGTCACTGTGGTCCAAGCCGAGGTCGGCGCCAGGCGCTGCCGGGAGGCCACCGGGCTCTTCCTCCAACTCTTCCTCCTCTTCTTCCTCCTCCTCCATGTCCTCCTCGTCCTCCTCGTCCTCCTCCTCTTCCTCGGTGCCGTCAAGGGAGTCTTCGTGGGCCGCCAGCATGGCCTGCTGCATGGCCATGGTGGCGGTGGCTGACGAGAGGGGTTGCAGGTTGTCCATGCTGAGCGAGCCTGAAATTAAAAAAATATAGAAATCAGGACTCCCCAGCTAACATAAAAAGGACAAAAAAGTGCATAGAGTAACCCAAGCGAAAAGCTACCTAGACAGAGCACCCCGTATGGTGTCTCACCTGCCCCAGCCACTCCCCAAGGCCCAACACTTAATTTTTTTAGCTAATGTGTCTCCATTAAATGACAAGAAACCTTCATTTTTGAGCAAGTAGATGCCCAAATTGTTGGGCAGACCTTCTCTTCATCTTCTCTTAATTTCCGCCTTCCTTTCTCTTGACCTTCTCTGTTCTCATCTTGTCTAGTCCATTCTCATCTCTGCTCTCTTCACCTTCTCGTCATCTTCTCTACTCCTCATTTTCATCATCTGTTGTCTCTTCGTCTTCAACTTCTCTTCATCTTCTTTCTTCCCATCTTGTCTCATCTGTCTTCTCATCTCATCTTTTCATCTTTTTTTCATTTTGTCTCCTCTCCCCATCTCCCCCTTCATCCCTTCCCCAGCACTCAGGAAATATCCCAAGTGGGTGATGGATAAGGAACTGGCTGGATGGCTGCACTCAAAGGGTTGTGGTCAACGGCTCAATGTCCAAGTGGAAACCAGTGACGAGTGGCGTTCCTCAGGGGTCAGTACTGGGACTGGTGCCGTTTAACATCTTTGTCGGTGACATGGACAGTAGGATTGAGGGCACCCTCAGGAAGTTTGCTGGTGACACCAAGCTGTGTGGTGCAATCGACACGCTGGAGGGAAGGGATGCCATCCAGAGGGACCTGGACAGGCTGGAGAGGTGGCAGCATGGCAACATCATGAAGTTCAACCAGGCCAAGGGCAAGGTCCTGCACCTGGGTCATGGCAATCCCAGGCACAAAGACAGGTTGGGTGGAGAATGGCTGGAGAGCAGCCCTGAGGAGAAGGACCTGGGAGTGCTGGTGGACAAGAAGGCCAATATGAGCTGGCAACGTGTGCGCTGGCAGCCCAGAAAGCCAATGGCATCCTGGGCTGCATCAAAAGAAGCATGGCCAGCAGGACGAGGGAGGTGATTCTCCCCCTCTACTCTGCTCTGGTGAGACCCCACCTGGAGCACTGCGTCCAGCTCTGGAGTCCTCAACACAAGAAGGACATGGACCTGTTGGAGCAGGTCCAGAGGAGGCCACAAAGATGATCAGAGGGCTGGAGGGCCTCTGCTGTGAGGACAGTCTGAGAGAGCTGGGGGGGTTCAGCTTGGAGAAGAGAAGGCTCCGGGGAGACCTTCCAGCCCCTTCCAGTCCCTAAAGGGGCTCCAGGAAAGCTGGGGAGGGACTCTGGAGCAGGGAGGGGAGCCATGGGACGAGGGGGAACGGGTTTAAACTGAAAGAGGGGAGATTGAGATGAGATCTGGGGAAGAAATTCTTTGCTGTGAGGGTGGTGAGCCCCTGGCCCAGGTTGCCCAGAGAAGCTGTGGCTGCCCCATCCCTGGAGGGGTTCAAGGCCAGGTTGGATGGGGCTTGGAGCAACCTGGGCTGGTGGGAGGTGCCCCTGCCCAGGGCAGGGGGGTGGAACGCGATGATCTTCAAGGTCGCTTCCAACTCCAGCCATTCTGTGATCCCTGAGGGCTGTTCCCATGCCGAGGAGATGGCCATGCCAGTGTCCTTGTGATGGCCAATTGGAAGGACCTTCTCGCATTGACCACCTCTTCAACATGTTTGTTCCCTGCAGGGTGATAGAGGGCTCAAGAAATGCTTAATTACTAATTAAGGCCATAATTCGATGTGTGGCCACCCCATCAAGGAAGACCAGGAGCTGTCAGGGGTTTGTCCTTACCGTCTGGATTTGTCCCCGAATTGCCGCCCTGCTGCTGCAGGACCCCAGCAGCGATGGAGTTGGGCCAGAACCGCTGGGTGGGCCGGTGCTGAGATTTGATTTTCTTGGCTTTGGGGGCGGGGTCCGGGTTGCTGGCATCGAGCATTGGCTGCAGGATGCGCCGCCGGGCATTAATGAACCTTTCCAGGGAAAACGAGAGACCATTCGAGCAAATTAGAGTTGTTTTACATCAATTTCGAGTTAAAAAAAAACAGACATTATAACAATTCAATGAGCTGCAGTCTAAAACCCTTTTGAAAGTGGCCGCATGGTCCAAAAAGCTGGGGTTTTACCCTATTTTATTGGTCTGAGGCATGTTACACGTTAATTTTTCCAGCCAAGTGTTGGAAGCTGCTACATATTGGGTTTGCCAGGAGAGGGCACTGAGACATCGCAAACGAACGTTGCTAATTAAACACACCCGAGCCTGTCTCCCCGGAATCATCCCGAACCGCCCAAGTTACCCCCAAAAAAGCCTTAACATGGCACCGAAACAGCGCGAACGACATTCTAAAGCCAGCCAGAGGACTGCAGGGGCCACCGATGCGCTCACCAGTTGTTGACTTGCAAGAGGGTCAGGTTGGTTTGGGCGGCGATTTGCCTCTTTTCGTCCTCCGTGGGGTAGGGGTGCTAGAAAAAAAAATAAAAGAGAGGGGGCAGCGAAATGACATCCCTGTGCGCTAAACGTTGGTTTTTTTTCATTTTTCCCACCCCAAATTTGGTGGCTTCTTGCATTTACAAGATGCAAGGCTTAAGGGTGGCATTATGGTTTCCCTGGCATCCTTAAGGGTTTTCCAAGGTTTTCCATCAAAGGTTTTCCCTGGAAGAAAAATATTAGGTTTATTATTTATTTTTATTTTTTTTTTTAGTTTTAGTGATTTTCTAGCAACGGTTGTTGGTAAAGGTGGGATTCGGGCTTGAAAACCCACTGTCGCCCACAACGCTCCGTGTCAGGTGCATCGATCAAAAATGCTGAAACATCTGCGGTAAGAGGCTGCCGGCACCCAAAGCTTCAAGAACCTCCTGCCAACCCCGCTAAAATCCTCCTTTCCAACATTAAAAATGAAATTATTCTCAAAACAGCCCCACGTGTCATTTTTCGGCCCCCCAAGCTGGCACCGATGTTGATTCACGTGACTTGTGTTAAAGCCGTTTGCCCCCAAAATAGTGGGATTTCCTTGGCAAAACCACCCAAAGTCACATCATGCAGGAGACTCCTGTCCCGCCGGGACCTCAGGGATGCCAAAGTGGTCAAAAATGGCTCTTTTTTGGCAAAAGTATCCCCATTTTTGACATGTTATTTCCAGCATTCCTTCCTCCTGCGGGTGCTACGAAACTTCCAAACCCACCCAATAAAATGATGAGCATCAATGCTCTTGGGTTAAAAACCACATCGTCTGTGATGCCAGATGGAGAAATCCCACGGGGAAGCCCGAGCATCTTCTGACCATGAGGACCAGGCTGAGCAAAATGTCCAGCCATCCAGTAGAAGCACGATTTCTTCTAGTTTTTCGATCCAGTTTTGGAAATCTCAGACCATGAGGTTCTCCTGGCACCTGGCAGAAAGTTGCTCTTCAGTTTCTGGTCTCCTAAATCCTTATTCTGCTCGCAAATCTGCGGCCCAGCCCGCCAAAAGCATGGGAGTTGCAGGAGGCAGCCTGGGACGGTGGCCCAACACGACGATGCTCTTGTCCTCAATGCAATAAATCCCAAATTTCCCATGAAAAAAAAGGCTGGGAAGTTCCCAACCAGCTGCTGCTCCATGTCCTGAGTCGTGTTTTATGCCAAGTTGCTCCATGGAGCTGCTATTTTGCGTCTTGCTGTTAGCTGTGGTGGCTCTCCCGCCTTCCTGGAGACCCTCACGCAACTCTTTGCAACCAGCCTTCAAGGGATTTCTTGGCGAAATTATTGCGGGAAAAGGGATTTCTTTTTTTTTTTTTAGCTTTTTGCCGTTCTTGCAGCTCTGCGGGTGGGAGAGCCATCTCCTTGCATGAAAACATCCCGGTTTCATCCTCTGAGGTCCCTCCGTCTACTTACATCTCTACCACCGACCCCCCAAAATTGGGGGCGACGTTGCAATTCTGCATTTCTGCTGATTGCTGACGTGCCAGACCCCTACCTGCGGGGCAGCTTTCGCAACCCGCCTTGCTGGAAAACGGTATTTTGGAGCCGGTAACTGGAAAAAAATGCTCCATCACCCAACTGCGATAATTTGTGGAAGGCCACCTCTGGTTTTGTTGGCTTCTCCATGCGTTGAGGGAGTATTTTTGCCACCTGTAGCGAAAACGGTCACCCCCAAAAATACTCCCCAAATAAAAGCAAAACCACTTCGTGCCTCTGAATATAAATTCAGGCAAACCACCACCTCAATTTCTTTCATTTTGGGTTTTCTTGCCATTTTTCCCAGCTTCGGAAGGCGTTTTTGTGTCTATAGTGCTCACCATGAGATGCTGGAAGAGCCATGAGCGCATGATGTTGGTGGCATGTTTGGGCAGGACTCCCCGCTTATTCTTGGACTTCTTGTCCTCACCGTCGAGGAGGGAGGTGAGATCCAGGTTCACCTGCCAGGGGAGAAGAATAGGGAGAGAGAACTGGTTGAAAACGGCGACGGACAACCCAAAACCTGAGCAAAACCAACCCAAAACCTGAGCAAAACCAACCCCCCAAAAAAATGAGCAAAACCAACCCAAAATGGGGGTGGGGCGGATGCAAAAAACAGGAGCGTCCAAACCCCATTTTTTTTCCAAAAAAAAAAAATTTGCATTAAATTCCCATTTTCCCCCAGGATTCTCTATTTAACACCTCAATTTTTTTTGTTGCCAACGCTTTGCAAAGGGCAACCGGCTTTTTCTCCCCGCGGCGGCTCTGGCCCAGTTGGGAACTGGGGTGCTGACGCCGCAACCGTTTTCGATGGGCGAAGAAGGAAGAAAACACTTTTGTCTTAAAAAACAAAAAAAAAACCACCAACCCTGAAAAAGATGACTTTCTAAACCTGAGGTAAAAGCCCCGCCGCTCATTAACTCCTCGTAAACCCGCGTTCCTCACCCATCCGATCCCTACCACGAGGAGAAGCTAAATTTTAAACCATCGAGCTCAAATTCGCTTCCCCCCCCCACCCCCCAAAAAAAATAAATGTCTTGCTGCGAGAGAAGTTTTAATGAGGTGGCGGGAACCGGACTGAAATCTCGGCGCTTGAGTTTAAAAAGGGATTTTATTTTTTTTTTTCTATTTTTTTTATTTTTTTTTTCCCCCCAGCTCTTCATCAAAACACTTCTCCTGGATGAATTAAACATCAGGCCGGCAGGTCCCTGCGATTCCCCTGGGCTCCGCCTGAATAAATCATGCCAGCGGCACGGGAAGAGCATCCAGAGGTGCTTGTCCAGGGCTCTCTCCCTGCCCCGATATTCCCTGCGCGCATGTTTTTCCCAGCGCAGAGGGTTTTGCTGCAAGATTCGAGCCCGCCACGGTGAGATATTAAAGAAAGAAATCTAAAAAAGCATTGCACAGGCAATAAAACCTGCCGGGAAAGCGCCGCCCATTTCCAAAATGCCATTTATTCTTCTTTTTAAGAAACGCCATTAAATTGGGGTATTTCAGAAAAATATTTGCACGGGGGTATTTTTGCTGATCCGCCCTCGGGAAGCAGCATAGCAGAAACCGATGGGGTTTTTTTTTTTTTTTGCCCGGATTCCTGGGGAATGGGGGGTTTGGGAGGGATCACAGGCCAACGGGGATGGCAAGTTGCCCTTCAAAACCCATTTCCACCCCGGAATTGTTGCCTCATTGCGAGAACGCAGCTCTGCGGGGGGGAACTCCCCGTCGTTCGTGGCAATTACCAAAAAAAAAAAACCGAACGAAACCGGAAGCAAAGGGCTAAAAAAAAAATACCCCCGAATCCATAAAGCAAGGGAAAAAAAAAAAGGCGCCTTCCGGATGAGCCCCGTGGTTGCCGCAGCAGGCGGGTGACGCCGGGGATCCCAGATCCAGAATATAACGGCAATAATATATGTCGTGTCATGTCATATCACATCTAGCGTACAATATAATAATGTAATGTAATGTAATGTAATGTAATGTAATGTAATGTAATGTAATGTAATGTAATGTAATATAATATAATATAATATAATATAATATAATATAATATAATATAATATAATAATATACCATATAATATAGCAATACCATAAGCATCCCCATAATTTGTTAGGCGATTGCTCTAATTCGTTGGGTACCCCAAAGGCGCCCGGCGGTTGGATTTCCTCGGTGTTTTCTTGCTAATTCGAAATTTAGGATACTCCAAGGGCTAAATTTCCGGAGAAACAGGGTTTTGGCTTCCTGCAGCAGCGCAAAATATTGCCTGAACGGGAAACCGGAGGTGGGAAGGTCTTACCTGGGCGTTGGGGATCTGCAGGGCACCGGGGGCAATGGCTTGGGCTAGGACCTGGCCCTGCGACGTCACCATCGTCACGGGCTGGTACAAGGCTCCACCTGGGGAAAAAAGGCTCGTGGGGGTACCAAACCCCCAAATTTCTGTGGCGTGTCCCCCCCCCGCCCCCCCCCCCCCCCCCAACTTGGCAACTTCTCGGCGGTCCCTACCTGGCACAGCGGGTGAGCCGCTGCCGGCGCTCATGGCCAAGTTGCCCGGCGGTAACGTGGCCGCCGGCACCACGATGCCCGGCGGCGGGTTGGAGGCCGGCGGCAGCGCCGCGGGTGAGCTCTGCAGCATCTCCTGCGGAATTAAGAAAAAAACAAACAAACAAACAAAAAAATACCCCGCTGAAAAGGCGAATTTTAACACCCAGTGGAAGCACACGAGGTTTTCATTTCCCCCCGCTTCCAATAAATACGCCCCGTTGCCGTGGTTTTTTTATTCCTCTCTAGGTGGTTCAACCAGCAAAACTGCCGAAAAGGGGATTTTTTTCAGTTTGTTGCAATTGAAAAAAAAAAAAAAAAACAAACCCAAAAACAAACGGTGGAAAAATAAGGATTGATGCTTTGCAAACCTCCCACTTAGCGTCTTCCCCAAACTCCTCGTCTTTGTGCAGCCACTATTTCCCATAAGGAAAAAGGAGAGGAAAAAAAAAAAAAAAGAGTGTGGTAGAAAAGCGGGATTTTTTTTCCGGTCATCTTCTTTTATTCTATCAGTTCCTATTTTTCTCATGCTTGGACTGGAATTGGATGTTGCCAAAAGCTGGGGCGAGCGCCACGGTTTCCCCTTGCCAGAATGATAGTAAAATCATGAAAATAATAATAATATAACCCAATTTTATAGAATTCCTTGCAGCTTTAAGCCAAATTCTTGCGAAAGCGGACTTTTTTTTTTTTTTTTAAAAAAAAAAAAAAAAGCTGGGAATTGTAACCTGGCTCTGGAGTGGCTTCGGCATGTGAGAAGCAATTGGGAAAAGCCCAGATTGAATGATTGTTCGAATATTTAACACAACGTTTCGGGAAGGGGAAGGGAAGGGGAAGGGAAGGGAAGGGAAGGGAAGGGAAGGGAAGGGAAGGGAAGGGAAGGGAAGGGAAGGGAAGGGAAGGGAAGGGAAGGGAAGGGAAGGGAAGGGAAGGGAAGGGAAGGGAAGGGAAGGGAAGGGAAGGGAAGGGAAGGGAAGGGAAGGGAAGGGAAGGGAAGGGAAGGGAAGGGAAGGGAAGGGAAGGGAAGGGAAGGGAAGGGAAGGGAAGGGAAGGGAAGGGAAGGGAAGGGAAGGGAAGGGAAGGGAAGGGAAGGGAAGGGAAGGGAAGGGAAGGGAAGGGAAGGGTGCTGCGATGGAGGATATTGGGGAATTCGGGGCGATGTAGCACAGTCTCCCAGATGGGCAGAATTGTCGTGCGTTATGCCAACAATATTTAGAAAATTATCATTTCAAAATAAGCTCGCGGTAACTATCTATCTCTAACGCGCCCGATTGTAACAGAAATAAAACTAGGCTCGTTTCTTGCAAGGAAAATCTTTTTCCCCCTTTTCTACCCGTTTTCCCATTTCCCTGCTGTCCAGCTGGTTCTCCACTGTCGAACAAAATGCCAACGAGGGGGATTTTTTATTTCTCCTTTTTATTCAATTTCTCTTCATTTTGATGCATTTCTTCAAGAAACCTATTTCTTGGCTCAAGAAAAAAAAGGATTTCTCGGGAAGAGTGACACGCAATGACACCGGAAAACGTGACCACACGAACGCGGTCAGGCCGGAAAAAGCCACAGCTCCTCTTTCCCTCGCAATAAAACCACAGAGATGGTCATTTGAATTAAACAATTCATTTTACGTCAAGAGATGCTGCGGGCGCATCGTTCAGTGGGGAGTCAGGGTACCCTTGCGTCCAGGTTTTGCTGCGTTTTCCATGACTGGGGGGAAAATGTCGGGTTTGGGTCCGTTTTTGGGGGGTTTCCCCCTTACCTCTAGCAGCTTTTTCACCACCACCCACCACTGATCCGCCTGAATAAACTCCGATCCCCCTGCACGCTTTTGCGATTAAAATCCCTCGCTGCCTTTTCCCCTCCCGTGATGCCGAACCCAAAACGCTGCAACTGCTGCCTCTGCCGCGTGTCATTTTTGTCCTCTACGTTGATGATCTGGATATTCTTGACCTGGAAATTTTGCTGCGATTGCTGTGAATTTTTCCCTCGTCTTCCAGACATTCCTTTCCGCAGCTAAATTAATTTAAAAAAAAAAAATAAAATGCAAATGTGGCTACAAAATGCTGGTACTTGTTTTTCAATATCCTTTCCCCACCTCCAGCCTTGGGGGGGGAAATGGTTTTCGGTTTGAAAAACGAGGATTTCTCAGCACACAGAAAACGAAAAATCGGTTGCTTTTGCACGCGCTTGGACTTGGCTTTTGCTAAGCATCCGACTAACAAACACAGTGGAAATGGTCATAAGAAAACCAAATGTGGTCCCTGGAGAACCTCGAAAAGCAGCCAGATACGGCCAGGGGTGACCAGAGGCATGGACCGGCCTGGGGACCTCCAGCTTTCCTCTCCCGTCTTGTTTTCCCATGATACCTCCAAAAGAAGGGCATCCAGAAGACCATTTTTGGAAGTGCGCTGGGAAGAAATAATCGGGGATATTGGAAAACGGGAACAAAGAAACTGCCGTTTCCAGATATAGCGGTCAAAGCAATTCTCAGCAGCATTTATGACAAAAATTGCACTTTTTTGGTGGCATAGAGGAAAACTGTCCCAAAACACCAGCTCAGCGGTGTTCAAAAAGGCAGAATATTGGTAATTATCAGAAAAAAGACAGGAAAGAAATTCACGGTGTTTCTGCAACGGCACTGTGAAACCAAGGGGACCCAAAGGAAGTGGAGGCTCTGCCTTAAAATAAATATAGATATCTCCGAGAAGATTTAAAAAATACATTTTGCATACTAATTGCCTTGGATCGCAAATGTCAGCCAAATTATATTACGCTCGCGATTTCGCTACAGTGGAAAATATTTTATATTTTAGGACTCAAAGAAGTTTAAATGTTTCCAGCAATTTTGAAACTGGAGTGTAAAAAAACAAAAAAAAAAACCCGCATCACTAGGTGTCTCTGCAGATCCACATCTCGCCACTGACCTTCCATGGCTCTGTGGCAAAACACGATTTCTCTGACTGAAAAGTCACTTTAACGAAAAAAGTCTATCTCATCCTAACTTTGTGACATTTATTTGTGCTTGGGTAAAGCTGAGGGAAATGGGGGTTGGTTGGAGAAAAAGGAAACGCATGAGTTTGCCGAGAAAGAGTTGGCCAA
The DNA here is from genome assembly GCF_963924245.1 of Chroicocephalus ridibundus. Classification (NCBI taxonomy): domain Eukaryota; kingdom Metazoa; phylum Chordata; class Aves; order Charadriiformes; family Laridae; genus Chroicocephalus; species Chroicocephalus ridibundus. The sequence continues at coordinate 8,302,810 of NC_086301.1, read as the reverse complement.
ACTCAAACTCATGTAAGAAGATGCATAAGGCTCCTTCGTGGATGGATGGGCGGATGGATGGAGATGAGAAAAAAAAGTCGGCTTTAAATAAAAGAAAAATCCAGGCTTGTCCACACAGGCAAACGTTATACAGAGAAGTACTGCCAGGCCAACCCAACTGGCCGCCTCCAACCGCCGACAAGGTGGAGAAGGAATCTGAGAAGCAGAAATGCTGTCCTAAAAATGCCCATTGAAACATTGCCAATCTGCTGCACTTCTCACTCAAAAAGAGAGCTGAAAAATGCAATATTCGATCTAATAATTTGAACGTGGCTGGCGGTGCTGTGATTCCCCATGTGATTGGCTTTGCGGTGGGTTTTTTCTTGCAAGTTAAGTCAACCGGAGAGCAGTGAGGACCACTGGGATGTTGAAGGAAAGTTGAACCGATTCATTTTAAGCATTGGGTTAAATCGACTTTTTCTCCCCCCCGTGCCACAAGCACCTCCCCTCTCCTACCCTTGTCTGAAAATCTTGGAAAGTATGCGTTAAACGAAGGGAGGGAGTTAAAAAGGGTCCGATAAGGACTGAAGGGAGAGGAACGAAGCCAAGTGAAAAACCACCGAGAAAAACGGAAGAAGGGGAATAGCTTGGTGGACTTGCAGGCCAAAGAAGCTAAAGAGGCCAAAACTCCTCCACAAAACAAAGCGAAGCACAAAATGAGAAAGCGATGGAGAAAACTGGGTCGAAAAATGCCTGTAAGGCAACGAAGGTTCAGGGGTGGCTCACCGCATAGGAAAAAAACCTAACTTTTCACCCAAACTTGGCCAATGCCAGGAGTCATCTCTAGACTTGGCGACATGAGAAGATTTCTCCAGCAGCTGAAACACCTGTTGGGGTGCTCTCTCATCCGTCCGTCACTTCCAAGATTTTTACATTTCCAGAAATTCTTGCATTTTTCATCTTAGAAAGGACAAATAACACCAAGCCAAGGGGCATCCTTTTCGGATACACCAGGAAAATCCAACCACGATTCTTCTGCGACGACATTTTGACAGCTTCGGACATTGTTTTCTCAGTTTTGGTTGACGTCCCTGTTACTGCGTTATCCATAGTTTTTTAAGCAGGCTGTCCCATGATAAAAAACTTCGCAAAAAAATAGAGATATTTTGCTTTCATGACCAACCTGGTGTATCTGCCCATAAAATGATCAATGCCCCTCCCATACCCTGAGAAGACCTATTTTCTGAGAAACGTTGTTCATTGACATCAGACACATTTCCATTATTTACTGAAAAAAAAAAAATATCCTAAATGAGTGGCCCCTTAGCTGTTTTACCTGCCCTCAATGTGAGCTTAATAGGATGATAATTAACGAATTCATCCTACCTGCCATTTTTTAAACATGGATCCTGCGATTCTTCAGCGCTCTGGAGCATGCCCAGCCTTTCAAGCTCAACTGATGGATATAGAGTATTTCCACCCATTTTTTTAAGCCTTATCCACGCAAACTCAAGTATACTCAACAAATCGAAGCACTTGACATTGCTCAGTTGGTTAATTAGAAAAAAATTGCCATCGTACTGTCATCCTCACCCAACGACCAGATGAGATGGTGGCTCCTTCTGGTCTATCACTGTGAATATTTCGGCTCCAGCTGAAATAACTTTGTCGCTGGGCCAGCGTTTTCCCTCCAGTTGGGTTTTTCCCGGGCGAATTCCCGTTTATTTAGCAACTGCCTCCAAATCCTCACTTGAGTTTCTCAACTTTCAAGTCTTGCCCGGAAGGGAAACGTCGGCAGCCCTGGGTTTGCAGGAATCAGAGGTGCTCGGTACCTCTCCATGGGCCTGATTATTTCCCAAAGACTTGTGCTAATTTTCTGATACGATCCCCACCTCTTTGTGAGGCACTAAATCCTCATTACTTTTCCTGACCGATGCATTCTAATTAGATCAACACTTTAAAAAAAAAAAAAAGGAAAAGAGGAAAAAAAAATCACAATAGCCACAGGACGGCTTTCCATCTCATTAACTCCCTCACTTATTATTTTCATGAAAATTACTGATAAAAAACGTGCATCTCCATTTGCTGGGACCGGGAGTTTCGTCGGCTCGTATCTAACATCTCTCTCATCACCCGGGATGCGAGCGGTTGCCATGGCGACGCACAATAATAGAAACTAATAAATTACAAACGAGATGCTCGTTGAGCAATTATTGTTCTCTTTTATGCAAGTGTCTTGCTAATTTTGATCATAAGGAATGCTACCATAAAGCAGCGAAGGGATAATAAGTCCATTTCTAGAGATTATTAGAAAATAGAGAGAGGACGGGGGTTTTTTTTAGATCAGTGATTAAGTGGTTTGGTGCTTTCAGGAAACCCACATAAGAAATAAAACTTTTGGGGGGGGGGGGCTTTTCCCTTTTTCGTGCTGGGCCGCGAGGATTGTGTTGGGAGCTTCAAACTCTGCAGCACTTGGAGCCGAGTGGCTAAAAATGACGGTTTTTGGCCTTTCCACCACCCTGCGAATGCACTATAAAGCCCTAAAAAGCCCCCACCACCCGCCTCCTTTCGAGGGGAGAACCCCAAGAGCCGCCTGGGCCCTTTTGGGTCGGCTGCAGTTATTTTTGGCGGGATTGTGCGATCCCAAATTTCATTCCGCAACCACCCCACCCCCCCCGCCAAAAAAAAAATCGACTGTCTGAGAGAAAAATCCCCAAGGGACGCGCAATGTTGCATCGAGGAAGTTTTTTTGGGATGCAACCAGCCAACTTTTATTCCCCGCGCTGCAAATGCTAACGAAAACCCTAACCCACTGGCAACTTTTTTTTCGGAATATTCAGTTACAATCCCTTCTTTTGCCTCAGAAGCCACCAAGGGGCACTTTGGGTTGGCCATTTCAGCTGGTATTTCTGCAGTTCTTGGGCATCTCCTCGTACTTCCGCACTGTGCTTGAGGCACCCCATGTTTCCTTCTCACAGCTAAAGCCCAAATTATGCTGGAAAAAAAAAAGAAAAAGGCAAGGTGGGATGATGCTGGGGGAGGAGTGCGAGATGCGCCTGGGCAAAAAAAAGGAGTGGCAAAGCCAAAAAGGGTTATCCGAGTCCCAAAAATCTGTTGAGCTGCTTTAAAACAAAGACGCGAATGGGGAGGGAGGAAGCAGTGGAGAGAAAATCGTGGCGTTTCTGTCCCCCCCGCCAACACATAGTATTTTTTCATGGAAGAATGCAAATTTCTTGTCCATTTTCCCGTGCGCTTCCATGGCTTCTGCAACTCCTTCCCCCCACTTTGCCTTGCCGCACCGTAAGAGTTTAGAAGTCCTCATCTGTCCCTTTCGGGGAGGCACAAACCTCGGGGTTGCAGCTCTGCCCAACCCATGAAAAAAGAAAGGCCGTGAAAAAAAAAATTTAAAAAATAGGAAAAAAAAAAAATCACTGCAGCATCATTCATCGTGCCATACGGGCAAGATGCGGGGGGGGGGGGGGTGTTTAATGGTTTTCCTCAACTGGGGATGGGTTTTGATGAATTTCCAGGAGGCCACAAGAGCTGTAGAGCAACCCTGAAGCCTCGTCGGCCCAAACTCGCCCGTTGGCCAACGTGCGTCGACGGCGATTACAGGCGATTTTTTAAGGCATTACCTGGGGATGGAGGCTGATGGAGGAGGGGTTGGGGGAGTAGGGCCCCCCCAGGTCGTTCCTGAGTAGGTTGTCACTGTGCATCTTGGTTTTGAGGCAGGTGATGTAGCGGTTGCAAAAGTCCTTGCACAACTCGTTGACCTTCTCCAGCTCCAGGAGGTGGATGCGCAGCACCTGGATTGCCTTCACCATCTACGCAAGGACGCAAAACGGCAAAGTTAAAATCATTTTTTTCTGGACACATGGGGGGAAAAAAAAAAAAAAAAAACCCAAAAATCAATATTCTCACCCAAAATATAACATGGAACCCGTCCCTACAGCAGAATTAGATGCATTTCCTTTCTTGGCACACCAAAAAAAAATCACTGTTCTCGCCCCAAGAGCCCATCCCTCCGCACCTCCTCACTTCTCCCTCCCCATCGATCATACCTTTAAAATCCCAAGAGGGAAAAATTCCCCCCCAAATTCCCACTGCCTTCACCGGAATTGCTCCCTGTGCCCCAAAAAAGTCCAAGCCAAAGTCCTGGATGTCGAAAAGTGTTTGGTTATCCTCCGGAGGCCACTTCTTCTAACAAGATTATGGGGCTGCAACTCCGCCGTAAGCTGTTGCCGGTGCAAAGCCTGGGCCTCATTAAAACGTACCCCATAAACGTTAAAAAATTTACACATAAAACATTCCTCTCGCCGAGCTGAAACCTTAAGTTTTACAGCCGCTGTTTGAAATCTTGCATAATATATAAAATTTCAGCTATTCACTCCGGGGCAATAAATCCGGTTTTATGTAACAAAGCGTCTTTGCATTTCAAAGGGTGTTTTTAACTTGCAAATTTTAGTGGTCATCTTTACAAACTGCGAGTCGCCACGGTTGGGAAACATCCCGAAAAAATCCAGGGCCAAACTGGGGTGGCGGCTCCACCACGATGGAGAAAGTGAATTTTCGGTTGGCCAACAACAGGGATGATGACGGGTTGTGGCTGGAAAAAAAAAATCCCTTTTTATTGATTTTTTTTTTCTCTTTTTTGCCTTTTTTTTGCTTTTTCCCGCTTTTTTTTTTTTTTTTCCCCTCCTCCGCAGTTGGCGCCGGCAAAGCGCGAGGTGGAGGCGTCCGCGCCCCGACTCTCCGCATCCTCCCAGGGCTCAACGGCCATGAAAGTCAATATTCAAGGGCAAAGGCAAGAAGACCTGACACATATATGTATAAAAAATAAATCTCTCAATTATCTCAGCTCATTTGCTTAGGGTCTCATTTTATGTCCCTGCTCCGCTGCGCCGTATATCTGTCCGGATAAAGAGTTACAGTCCGACGGCGTACGTGCGCGGGGTTGTAAAAAATACAGATGCTGAATTAATTGACTGTGTGGCACTCGGCAGCTGATTGAGTTGATAATGGTGAGATCTGACCTTTTTCTAATTTCTAATTATGTGCATCTCGGCGGTGAGGAATACATGACTCTTATTCTAATGATGGCTAATGCCGCTGGCCTTTTCATCCCTACTTTGCCATCGCCGGTTTCCGGGGGATCGGTGGCGTTTTAAAAAAAAAAAAAAAAAAAAACAAACAAAACAAAACAACCCCCCCCCAAAAAAAGGACAATGCAAATCGGGAAAAAAACGCCAGGTCAAGACCACGTGGAAATGTTGAGTTTTGAATACTGCGAGACGTTTCCGTCCAGAATTCCCTCCAGTCGGCTCTTCCCACCAAGAGGAACGGTCCTTCTTCAGCATCGCGTTAACCATCTCCTGTGGCTTGACGGAGGCCAACCACGCTGGGCGCTTTGGGTGGCTTTTGGAGAAGTTTTGGGCATTAGATTAGAATATCTATTTGACAGCTATGTCCTGAAAATAGGTCAAAAATACATATAGATATACCTATATATGAATATAAACACATCCAGTGCTGCGAGGCCATCCATTGGACCAATGTGTATCTCCACAGTCAAATCTGACCTCGGCAGCAAGAGTTGCTCCCAAACAGGACATTTACGGCCCAAAAAACATGACTGGTGTGAGTTGTTTTGGAAGAAACCACCAAAAACCAGTCAAAATAGCCTCTGTGGACGCATCTCCTGCCCTTGCCGTTTGCTGGAGATGTTTCACACCTTGATATATGTAGGAATTGATTTTCCTCCCCCAAAATTTTAGATTTTTTTTTTTTAGCTTCGGCTGGCTTCATCTCTCTCCTCTTGCTAAGTCATTGCACCCGTTTTTATCTAATTTAATGCAATGGGGGTTTTTTTTTGGTGCATCTCAACTAGTTCAACGCGTATTCACTCCCAAAACTGAAATGATCCAAAATGTTGCTTTTTTGGTCGTTCATCCCGAAGCAATTTCTGGTCCTGGCTATAAGACATTGCAAAATGGGCTTAGTAATCTGCAAACGGGGCTTCGCATGAGCATGACCTGTAATTTTTTGGAGAGCTTTCCACAGGCTGCTAAACCACTCTTGATTTAGGGGATGTTGCAAAACTCTCCTCCATGGGATTTTTGGGAAAGTGGTAGTTTTCGCACTTGGGGGAGCACTGCTCATTTTTCTTCCCGTCGTGACAGGTTCTTGGACAAACTCACCTCTATGACATCTCCGATATTTGGAAAAAGCTGCCTGTGAATTGCCTGATTTTCTTCTTTTCTGGGATGGAAATCCCTCTGTGACACATGCCAGGGGGCACGCCATCCCTCGGGGAAGGTGTTTTGCTCTTTGCGTCATCGGAAGTGGGTGAAATTGCCTCTTTTGACCTTAAAAATCTGCTTGCGAAGCTCTGGGAGGGCGCACCAGGATGGTGCCGTGGACCTGTCCCCCCCACGTGCTTGCCACGCAGAGCGCGCATGGAGGCTTCCTGGAGAAAATAATGGGATTTGGGGATGTTTTCTGAGGTCCCTGCAAGACAAAAGCTCCATTCCAAGCAGTCTTCTGAGCTGCCTTCCAGTAGCCACGTGTATGGTGGGAAATTTGGATTGCTATGACAGGGAAGCCACCCAAAATGGTCCAAAGTGTCCCAAATCACTGATATGCACCATCCTTTTTGGAGAAAGCTCTTATTTTGCCTTGCTTCTAGGACAAGAGCTGGCCATAACGCTTGAAACAAGACGGTGCCAGACAAGAAGGCAGAGGCTATTGCGTGTTGCACTGAAGGTGGGACATCCTGTGGAGATGGCAAGTTTCGGGGCACAAACCAGCCACTGATCTTGACTGTTTCCAGGAATCACATTGACCCCACGGTGTTTGTGTGGGAAAACTAGCCAAAAATCAGGCTGGGGTTTGTTCTCACAGGGAATCTTATGGAAAAGGTCTCCGAGAAGGCCCTGGAGAACGTCTCACAGAGAGCATTGCCAACATGGCCAACACTACAAACGGAGTCCCAAGATGTTGCCCAAGGTGGTAGATCTCCATAATTTGTTCCTCACCCCCTACCTTCTCCTCACCCCCCACCTTCTCCTCACCCCCCAAAAACCAAGCCAAGCCCCAGCCGCCTCTACCAGGTTGTCCAGCTCGGGGTCATCGCTGAAGAAGGGCTTGTGCTCCTGCTCCTGCTGGTGGACGAAGTTCTCGATGTCGACGTCAAAGCTGGCCGAGGTGATGCACTCGGAGCCCTGCGTCGCCTGCTCGCACTTCTCAAAGAGGAGAGTCAGCAGCGGAAACAGCGGGTGCCTGCAGAGGACAAAGGAGACCCCCCCATAACTCCCACTGTTTTAGGTCCCATGTCCATTTTTACCCCACACCATCCATCCATTCTTTCCCAGCTTGCAAGAACCTGATGGTGCGCACCCCACTCCCAAGCCAGCTGGAAGTCCTCTCTCTAGACCTTTTCCAACAACAAAAAAAGCTCAAAAATTACAAAAGTCCTCATCTTCTCCCCCAGGCAATGACTTCTCCCAATATCTTGGCGCTTTCTATCATTGCACCAAAGCATTTCCAAAATGTTTTGCCATGAGCAAAAAGGTTTGGCTTCGGGGTGGTTGTCTTGGAGCCATCTGCTGTTCCTGGTGGCCGTGCGTTTTGGGGATCAACATCAGCACCTGCTCATCGATGGTATTATTTTACCCCAAAACGTCTTTCGGTCGGAGACGCTGGACGGGGATGGGCTGGTGTTTCTACGTGCCCGCAGCATCCTACGGACCAACCTTGCTACGGGTTCCTCCTCCACCAAGAGATGTCTGTGCACCTCTGTCAAGCATATCCACGTCCGCCCATGAAGGTGGGTCAAATCCCACTTCTTTCTTGCCACAAGTTGGCTTTTAGAAAGCAAAGATTCGCAATTCTTCTTGCAAAACCACCACGATGATGCCAAAATCGACGCAATTAAAAATGCAAAATATACGCAACGACAGCGAAGCGCGTGGAGAAGAAGGGGATGGAGACCATGAGTTAGCGCAAATTTCGACGAGCCTCTCCAGCCGCGCAAATTAATAATAACAAAAAAATAAATAAATAAAGTATTTACGGAGTCTTTCAGGGGAGAAATGCGAACCGGCGCTCCAGGGGTGGCCTCCCCCAGCCCCCCCCCCCCGGTTATCCCAGTGGGTTGGGATTTGCTCCGCCATTTTCTCTCCAAACGATGGTCCAGAGGACGATTACGAATCACTTCCCGCCCGTCTTTTCCGAGCCGGAGTCAGGCGAAGGGGTTAAACCCCTGGGCTAAGTCTTCATTTGCAGCTGCTAATACCGCAGCATATTATAGTTTAATCTGTCCTGATCCCGGTTTAATGCAAGATTCGCCCGGGCTGGAGCAGGGAACCGAGGGTTGAGGGCGGTGGGGGGGGGGGGTTGGGGGGGAGGGAGGAAATAATTTCATAATTTCGGCGGCCCCGCCGGGACTGAGCCGAGGGATATGAAAGGCAAATTCCAGGCGCGGGCTGAATTATTGGGACTTACGAAGCGGCGGCCCCGCGGCGGGTGCCCGCTGCCATTTCCAGAGCCGCTCCGTGAATTAGGAACGCCGGCGCGGAGTCACCCCAAGGATTGGGGGTGGGGTGGGGTGGGTTGGGGTTTGGTTTTTTTTTTGGGGGGGTGGGGGGAGAATTTGCAGCCCCCGAGCAATTTGTAGCCCTTTCGCTCGGAGGGGTTGCATCAGCCGAAGGGGGGATTAGGAGCGATGCTGGCATCACCCTGCGCTGCTCGGCATTAACAATCGGGGCAGGGACGGCATTGACACCCCCCCACCCCCCGAATGTCTTGGAGCGCTGGCAGGGAGGAGGAGGAGGAGGAGGGGGAAGCACACGGCTGAGGGGAGGACGGTTTGCTTTTCAGTTGGAAATAAATCAAAAATTAAAATAAAATAAAATATAAAATAAAATAAAATAAAATAAAATAAAATAAAATAAAATAAAATAAAATAAAATAAATAAAATTAAATTAAATTAAATTAAATTAAATTTAAAAAATAAAGAAAAGAAAGTAAGAAAGAAAAGAAAAAAGAAAAGAAAAGAAAAGAAAAAAAGAAAAGAAAAGAAAAGAAAAGAAAAGAAAAGAAAAGAAAAGAAAAGAAAAGAAAAGAAAAGAAAAGAAAAGAAAAGAAAAGAAAAGAAAAGAAAAGAAAAGAAAAGAAGAGAAAAGAAAAGAGAAAACAAATAAAAGAAAATAAAAAATAAAATAAAATTAATTTAAATTAAATTAAATTAAATTTAAAAAATAAAATAACAGAAAAGAAAAGAGAAAAGAAAAGGAAAGAAAAGGAAAGGAAAGAAAAGGAAAGGAAAGGAAAGGAAAGGAAAGAAAAGAAAAGAAAAGAAAAGAAAAGAAAAGAAAAGAAAAGAAAAGAAAAGAAAAGAAAAGAAAAGAAAAGAAAAGAAAAGAAAAGAAAAGAAAAGAAAAGAAAAGAAAAGAAAAGAAAAGAAAAGAAAAGAAGAGAAGAGAAGAGAAAAGAAAAAATAAAATAACAAAATAAAATAAATAAAAGTAAATAAAACAATAAAATAAATTAAACTCCGCAAATTAATAAAAGTTAAAATGAAACAAACCCCCCCCCCCCCGACACAACAAAAGAACCCCAACACAAAATACAATGAACTAAACCAATAATGAAATCGGAGGAGGCGCAGAAGCCCCCGGGGGTGGGCTGAGGGAGAGCGCCGAGGCCCTCTCCTTTCGCAAAAATCTGCGGTTTTTGCACAAAAAAAACCACCTTTTTTTTTTTTTTTTTTTTTTTTTTTGTCAGGGAATCGTCCAAATAACGGGGCTGAGCCGGCCCTGACCTTTTCCCGCAGGAGAGAGGTCGGTCGCAGCCACTAATAAAAAGGATTCGACACGGGCTCATAAAGAGAAATGAATTCCTCTAATGGCCTAATTTCGCACCTTCGGCCCGCCAGCCGCTCGCTGGTGGGCGCTTCACAGCAGGCGGTATTTTTTCTTACCGGCCTCAAAAAAAAAAAAAAAAAAAAAAAGAAATAAAAAAAAAAAAGAAGAAAAGAAACTTAACGCAAAGAAATCCAGCCGTTTCCCGCTCGGAAAAAAAACAAAAAAAAAAAACCAAAAAAAAACCCCAAAAAAACGCAGTTTGAGGCGTGGTTTAAGGTGGTTTAAGCCGTCGGGTCCCACGGGAGCATCGTCTCGACCGGTCCAAAAACCCGTCGGGGAATTCCCAGCCCCGCTGTTGATAAAGGGGATAAAATACTTTTGCTGGGAAAAAAAAACCAAAACAAACAAACAAAAACAAAAACCGGGAGCAGAGGCGGGATGCCGCTGGACCAGTCCCGGGGCAGATGCTCCCACGCCAAGCGAGGGAAGGGGAGAGGATGAATTTATTTTTTTCCTTTTTTTTTTTTCCCCCTTTTTTTTTTTTCCCTTTTTTTTTTCCTATTTTTTTTCCCTATTTTTTTTTTCCCTATTTTTTTTTTTTCCTATTTTTTTTTCCCCCCTATTTTTTTTTTTTGACGGGTGATAAACCTCCCGCTAGAGCATGAAACCCGCTGGGGAGGCTCGTCCGGCCGTTTTTATATTTCCCGGCGCGTTTTCCCGGCCATTTCCCTCCAGGTTGATCGACCGACGCTTACTGCCGTCCGCCCGGCTGCAATTATGGCAAATTAACCAAAAATCCGGCGGTTTGCGGGGGGGGGGGGGCAGGAGGGCTAAAACCCCCCCTGTGCGCCTTCGATGGCTACTGCCACGTACGCAATCCACCCCGACCGCTGGATCGGGCCAACGTTCACATCTTCGATGCAGCCAAAAACTCCTCACGGGCTGCGGTTTTCGAAAGAAAAACCCCATTTTGGTGGGCCGGGGGGCGGGGTGGGGGGTGGGGGGTGGGGGGTGTAGTTTTGGCTGGTCTCCAAAGCCGAGCATCCAGGTTTGGGCGACCGAGGGCACGAGTGGGACCAGCCAACAATTTTTTTTCTCCTCCTCCTTTTTCTGGCTGATAAATGCCCCCCCCCCCCCCCCCCAAAAAAAAAAAAGGTATTTCTGGCGTTTTTCTGATCTTCAAACGAAGGCTGTAAAAACTCCGAAGGGTTTTTGGTTTGGTTTGGGTTGGGTTGGGTTATTTTTTGGTTTTCTTTATCCCCCGAACGCTGCAAAAATCCCCGCCGCAGCGCAAAGAAAAGTTGGGTTTGGATTTTTTGGAGGTTTTTTTGGGTTTTTTTTTTGGTCTTGAATGACTTATCTTTTGCCTTGGAAAAAATATTGCCATCAACCGGAGAAAATCTTGAGACCCGCCGGGGGAAAAAACAAAAAAATCCTTCGCGTTTTCCCGGGTTTGGTTGGTTGGACTCGACGATCTCAAAGGTCCTTTTCCAACCACGAGGATCCCATGAAACGGGCGGGTTTATTCCCCGCCTTCCCGCGCCTTCCCGGACCTTTCGGACTTGTGATATCTGGATATTTGGAAGTCGGAATATTTGAATTCCTTCCTTTCCGAGACGCAGCTCTTTGGTTCCCCAGCCCCCATGGCCCTGGCCGTTAATGGGGGAGTAACCTTTAACCTTAAATCTTAATCCTAATTACGTTATAATATTGTACGTTGCTGTCACCGCATTACGGTATACGTTATAATATTGTAAATAATTACATATCACTTATATAATTACATATTACTTATATAATTATACTATTTACATAATTATAATGTTACTACGATTATACGATAACATTACTGCATATATTACAATATTATATATTATTATCTCCAATGCGCCCAAAAAAAAAAGGGAGCAGAAGGGCTCGTCCATCCCCCTGGACGTGCATCGACCACACGCTTCAGGTTAATCTCCCTGACTTTACTCCTTCCGGGTGCTTTTTCGGCTCCAAACCGCGTGGTTTTGCCAAAAAAATTTAAAAAAAAAGACGAACTTGAATATTTTGGAGAAGATGCTGCAAGACGAGGCCCACGAAGGAGCGCCGCCACCACGCGCCGTTACCCGTAGCTATCGCCAAACAGGAGCTAATCGCTAATCGCCCGTCCCTGCGTGCTAACGAAGGCATCAGAACAGCAGCAATTAACCAACGCGTTAGCGCACCGCAACGATTTGACGCCCAACGACACGTTCAACGCAGGCACGCAACGCAACGCATCGCCGCGCGTCAACCGCCAGCGCGTTCCACGGGCCTGGTGGCGGCGTGAAGCTGGGGGAGGGGGGCGTCACCGGTGGCGAAACGCCGCCCGCGCACGTTAGGGCGGCCGCTAACGGATCGCCGCGCCACCACATCACCTGTAGACAGCTCGTTTGTCGGCCTCCAGCTGCGCCTGGGGGTCACCGGCGGCGGCGGCGGCGGCGGCAGCGGCGGGTACCGGGGCGTTGGGGGCCGCCGCTGGCGTGGCGAGATGGACGGGCTGCGCCTTGGTGGGCTGCTGGGCTGTGGCCGTCATCTGGGAGAGAGGCGGGGGGTGGGGGGAAGGGGGGAGAAAAAAAAGGAAGAAAAGATAACAAAAATGGGGTTTGTTGCACTTTGCCACCGAGTTTCGCCGGCGTCTGCAGCGGGGTTTGTAAAACCTCCGGAGGGGGCAGCCCCGGGACGGGGCTGGGAGCGGGACGGGTTGAGGGGTGAGAAGATTTCATTTTTATCTTTATTTACATTTATTTCCGTTAGGTATTTACATTTCACCTAGAAACGGCAAGGTGAGGGGGGGGGGGGGTTTCCACTTTTTCCCCCCCCCGACACACACACGCACACGCACTTTTCCGGCTTTTTACTTAGGGAAAACACAGGGAGGGGGTAAAAAATAAATAATAATCCCGACGCCTCTATCACGCCGGCAGCGAAGCGAAGGCGGGGGGGGGGTAATTAACGACGGGATGCGCTTCGCCGCAATCCCAGATGAACTCGGCCGCTTTTTTTTTTCTTTTCCGAAGCAGGTATCATTGTCTAGACACGCGGGCGTTCCAAACTTCCTTCCAAAATCCAAAATTACGGGAGCCTCTTCCAGCTCGCCGAGCCCCGGGGCTGAGCCATTTCGGCGCGGCGAGAAACCGGCCAACCAAAAAAAAAAAAAAAAAAAAAAAACCCAAAAAAATAATTTTTTTTTTTTTTTTTTTTTGCCTTTGCCCCGAATCTTTAGCCCCGGCGCTGACGGGGGTTCAAACGCATCAGCAACCCCCACACACACACACACTCTTCCGAATCCTGCGGGTTTTTAGCTCAAGGGGATGTTTTCACCCGCTCTGGGGTGGAAATGTTGTTAAAAAAAAAAAAAAATCGGCGTTTGTCCGTTTTCACGGGGGAATCGTCGACCCTTCCTCGAGCTGGGCAGTGGAAGGAAACCTCTGTGTCTTGCTAAACATTATATATATATATAAAATTTATTTATTTGGCTAATATATAGTCCTTTCTGTGCTTAGTTCCGCATAGAGAAAAAAATATATCTATTATTTATTCATTCGCCTAATATGTGTTTGTTCACCTCGAAAGAAGATTTTTTTTTTATATTTTTCATCTCTCTAATATCCTTACATGTGTATTTCTGCGTTTATAGAGAGAAATAAAATGGTTTAATATATAAATAATAAATATTTTTATAGACTACGTTAATATCGATATATGTTCTATGTAATATATTGACAATATATAGTAATATATATAAAAATAGATGCACACCTGTACATTCCTAAAAAAATACCTCCGGATGCCACGGAAAAAGCCGATTTCTCACCGCCCTTAAAAGCAGCATAAACCCGAGCTGGGCCAAAACCGCGACACCTTTCGCTTTTAAAATATTTGACTTTAATATCTCCTGCCTGACCTTTTCCTGCCGATACCGAGCGCTTTTTTTTTTTTTTTTGCCCTTTTTTTTTTTTTTTTTTTAATTCTCCTTTATTGTTCATAACTTCAAAGTTTGGCTCCGGCACCTGTAAATTCACCCGGTGCCATTTAATTTCTCCTTCTCCCAACCCAGAATTTGATTTCCATTCCTCTTCCCGCCCCCGGTGCTAAACAAATTAGTGAAAATTTGGGGGTTCTAGCCCAGCAGTTTGGATTTCTCTTTTTTTCACCTCCGTTTTCGACCTAAAACCAAAACGCAAGCGGATTTTGGGATGCTCCAGCCACGCCGTTAAGCGCCTCTCCATCACCTTTCCCCTTTTTTTTTCTCTCTTATTATCTCCTGGAAAATGACTTGGTTTTGGTGGGAAAATGACGTTTTCCCCCTCTTTTTTCCCCATTTTTATTTTTTATCCCTTACCAGGACGCCAAAGCCCCCAAATCCTGCCAAGTTGGCCGTTTCCAGCCAAGTCTGCGACTAATTGGGCTGTTACCCCCCCAAAAAAAAAAAAAAAAAAAAAAAAAGCCCCCTCTGCGGCTGTTTCAAAGCCGTTACCTCACCTCGGACTAAAGAAAAGCGTAAAAAATAAATAAAAATAATGCCGAGTCAGCGGAAAGAGAGGCAAGAGGATGCTCCGATGTGAGTATTTGCAGCCGGACAGGGGGAGGAAGGCGAAAATGCAGCCAAAAAAAGGGCTTTACGGGGAGCAGGTGGGGACGGGAAAGGAGGAAAGAGGCAGCAAGTTTCTGGGTCGGGAGAACGAGAGTTTCGGCAGCGGGAAAATGGGGAAATATGGGGGAAAAAAGGACGGATTTGGGTATGGAAGTTGCAGGCATTGAAGAAAAAAAAAAATGGAAAAAAAAAAGAAAAATTGAAAAAAAATGAAAAAAAAATGAAAAAAAGGGTTGTGGTTTTTTTTTTTTTTTTGAGAAAATGGCCAAAACCAGTTGCAGAAGGGAAAACGAAATTAAAAAAAAAAAAAAAAAATTAAAAGTTTAAAAAAAAGGTTAAAAGAGTAAAAAAAAAAAAAAATGTAAAAAAAAAAAAAATGTAAAAAAGTCCACAACACGATGCAAAACGCTACCAAAAAGACGCCAACAAAGCCTTCAAAGGTTTTAAAATATGTCAAATAATTACGTAAAAAGACGTGAAAAAATAGAAAAATACGTAAACATGTAACAAAGCGTGTGTTAAGACGGGTAAAAAATGTAAAAGAGAAGTTTAAGACGTCAAAAAATTTGTTTAAAAAAGGGCAAAAATAAAATGGAAAGAGAAAGGAAAAAAAAAAAAGGGGGGCGGGGGGGGGAAACGCCGCCGTGTTTTTGCAAGAGTCCCAGACGTAGAGATTTTTGAGGCACCTCTTGCTCAGCGACGCGCATCACCGCCCGGTTATTTGTCTTTTTCTATGATATTTCTTTTTTTTTTTTTTCAGTCCTTTCGGAAGAAAATCCTTCGCCGGAGTTGGCGGCCGCTCACCAGGTGATAATTCCTCGTGCTTTTGGGGGTTTTTTTTTGGAAGACCATGGCCAAATACATCGACTTTCGAAAGCAACCGCGGTGAAGGTCTTGAGGGCAAGAAAAAATCTCCAAAATCAGCAATTTTTCCCGTGTTCCTTCGCATTTCGCGCTGAAATTTCTCTACCGCCGTCACCCACGCTGCAAACGGTGCTTCTGAGCCCAAAAAAACGCGCTGAGGACAATGTTCCCTTGATTCTACCGAAAAATCAACACCTCCCCCCCCATTTTTAATCTGCGATTGTTAAAAAAAAAATCCATTTTTAGAATTAAGAAGAAAAGATATTTTTGTCCCTCATTTAACCACCTAAAAAGCAGTTCGGGGGGGGGCGCGAAGCTGCTTTTATCACTTTCTGTGTTGAAAATGCTGAAAAACCTCCTTCTCCAGCCAATTTTTAAAAACATATTTAGATAATAAGTGAACAAATAGGAAAAAAAGTATCGTTTTTTTAAATTTTCCTCCAAAAAGCAGCTTTTCCATCATTTCTGCTTCACTTTTTGCACATTTCTGCCAGTGAGGGTGATCGCTTGCACAGCCTCTGCCGTAAAATATTAACACAAAGCTCCCCCAAACCCCTTTTTTAGCACTTTTCTCCCCCAGAATGATCCCCTGGATGATGAGGAGCCGGTCGTAGCTCTAATAATTGCTATTTTTTTATCTATCGCTGACCCTCTCCGTCTCTTCGCTGCCTTTGGGGAGAGGAAATTTGTGCCATTTGCTTTTCCAAACCCTGAGGAATCCCAAATTTTCAGGTGAAAAGCTCGGAGCGCTCAGCGTCGGGGCCGGAAAACAGAAAAAAAGCAACTCTTGGCTGCAGCTTTTTCTCCAAAACCCACTAAACCGAAGACAAAAACGCTCGAGCAGCCCCCGCCATAGGGGAAAAAAAAAGGAGGGATGTGGGCAACGATGCTCCGGAGGGTCCCCGAAATCCAGCGCATTAAAACGGGGGGCAGACGAGGGGCAAGGATGGGGAAGGAAAAGGGGGACATCGCCGTCGGACGCCGCGGAAAACCTCGGCTATTTTAAAAGCCCCTTAAATTGCCCGTTAGGACTAAAACGGCCTCGCGGCTCCCCGCCGCGTAAGCGAGAAAGGCGGCGCGTTTCGACGCGGCGAAGGAAGGAAGGAAGGAAGGAAGGAAGGGAAAAAAAAAAAAAAATTGGGAAAAAGCTCCTCTCGGAGCAGAGCAGCGAAGCGAGCAAATGATGGCACAGAAGTTGGAGGAGCCATAAAAACCCCACTGAGGTGTCATTTGCGAGACGTGACCTTTTCCCACCGAAGGAGACGAGCGGAAAGGAGACCCGGGTGGCTTCGGGGGCGGGGGGGGGGTGTGGGGGGCGCGTAAAAGTCAATTTTGCTTTAGCTTGCAGAGAATAGCCTTGATTTTTATTTTTTTTTTTCCTGGGAGGGGAGATTTTTCTGCTTCTGCAGCCGAGATTTGCAGTAAATGGGCGGGGGGGGGGGGGACGACGACTCCAAATTTCCCATATGAACCCCCCCCCCCAAAAAAACAAACCAAAAAAAACCAAAATAAAGCTGCTTTGGACACAGAGGTGATTCGGCGCTCAATCCGGATCATCCCCATCGGGTCACTTCCATCGGGAAAGCGGAAACGTGATGGCGATTCGCCCCCCCCAAAAAAAAATCTTGGGATGGGCTGCCGGGAGCGGGACCGTCTCTGAAACACAACCTCCAGCCCCACATCCAGCCCGTTGGGGTGCTCCAGCGGAGTTTCCCTTGGACAAAATCCTCTCCTTGTAACAACTCCGTAACGATGCTCGGAAAAGTTATTCGACCCCTTAGAGCAACATTTCGGATGAAGTCTTATTTTCCCCCCGCCACGGGTTGCCAAAAAACGCTGTAAAAATAAATCCAAAGGCCATTCCTACGGCTAAACCCACCCCGGGTTGAGCCAGACATTTCGTCTTTCCAGCTCGTTAACGTGCTCGCTGCAAACACGCCGCTGCGTCGGCTTTCTGAGAAGACCCCGTGACCCCAAAAAAAGCCGGAAAGGGGGAAAAAAACCCCATCGTTTGTCCCTAAGCCCTTCAATCCCGGAGATTGTATCAAGAAGGGTGTAAAATTTTGACAGTCGCTGATTTGGGGGTGAAATACTTTGTAACGGTCGTTACTTAGGCGGGCAGGGTAATTAATGCAGGAGTTGGGGGTCGCAAGGGGTCTGGAGGAGCCCATGGGTGCTGGTGGACACTCACCTGTGGGGTGTCTTGGTAAGGAGGAGGGGGCACCGTCTGGGTGGCCATCATCGTCAGAGCCGGTGCCGGGGAGACATGGTGCATCCTGGGTGGGAGTCACATGGAGAACCTGCGGGCGGGAGAAATGCCGCTGGATTAAGGGGGATCTGCCCCCCCTCCCCGCCCCCGAAAAAATCCCTCGGAAAGGAAAAATAAAGGGACAGAAAGGAGAGGTGACGTTCCTCGGACGGGCAACCCAGCACAGCGCTCCACCACCCAGTCCCTGGAAGAAACCCAAGATGTTTTGATGACCCTTTGACGAGTATTTGAGATGCGTGACTTTGGATAAGGAATGCATCGGGGGCGAAGCGAAGAGGGTCGCTGGCAAGGAGGTCTACCCTGGAGAAGGTGCACCCCCTTATGCCTATAACTGCAGTGCCTACATGGGGATTTCCATCCCCTTTCCGGTTATTCTTCCCTTTTGGAAGCAGGAAGACAAGTCATAACGCAAAACTTTCCGTTTTCTGAAATTATACACTAAAAACCCCCCAAATAATGCGTCTCTTTGCCTTTAGCCACCATGGAGTCACATCCTCAGGCACTGCATGCTCAATCCAGAAGGGACACCGAGTATCCGATCTTGGTTTGACCAACACAGTCGACTCCTACATTGAGTTGAACGACCCAGTTGACTTCTACCATAGAATCATAGAATTGCCCGGGTTGGAAGGGACCTTTCAGATCATCTAGTCCAACCATCAACCCAACTGTGACAAAAACCATCTTGTCCCATCGCCTGTTCCTTGGGAGAAGAGACTAACCCCCACCTCTCCACAACCTCCTTTCAGGGAGTTGTGGAGAGCAAGGTCTCCCCTCGGCCTCCTCTTCTCCAGGCTGAACACCCCCAGCTCCCCCAGCCGCTCCTCACAGGACTTGTGCTCCAGACCTCTCACCAGCTCCATCGCCCTTCTCTGGACACGCTCCAGCCCCTCAACGTCTTTCTTGAAGTGGGGGGCCCAAAACTGGACACAGCCCTCGAGGTGGGGCCTCCCCAGTGCCCAGTACAGGGGGACCGTCACTGCCCCACTCCTGCTGGCCACACTATTGCTGATACAAGCCAGGGTGCTATTGGCCTTCTTGGCCACCTGGGCACACTGCTGGCTCATATTCAGCCATCAGTTGACCAACCCGCCCAGGTCCTTTTCCGTTGGGCAGCTCTCCAGCCACTCTGCCCCCAGCCTGGAGTGTCCACGGGGCTGTTGTGACCCACAGGCAGGACCCAGCACTTGGCCTTGGTGAACATCACACCATTGGCCTCGGCCCGTCGATCCGGCCTGTCCCGATCCCTCTGCAGAGCCTTTCTACCCTCCAGCAGGTCGACGCTCCCACCCAACTTGGTGTCATCTGCAGACTGACTGAGGGTGCGCTCCATCCACTCGTCCAGATCTCAGTGATAAAGATATTAAAGAGAACAGGCCCCGGTACCGAGCCCTGGGGAACACCACTGGTGACCGGGCCACCAGCTGGATTGAACTCCATTCGCCACCACTCTCCGGGCCTGGCCTCCGGCCAGTTTTTTACCCATCAAAAAGTCCACCCAACCAAGCCACTGGCAGCCAGTTTGTCCAGGAGAAGCCGTGGGAAACGGTGGCAAAGCCTTCACTGAAGGTAGACAACACCCGCAGCCTCTCCCTCATCCACCAAGCGGGTCATTTTGTCATAGAAGGAGATCAGGTTCGTCAAACAGGACCTGCCTGTACTGGACCCATGCTGACTGGGCCTACGTTGCATTGACCAACGCGGTTGACTCCTACGTTGAGTTGACTGACGCCATGGTCATTGAATGCACAAAAATGAGGAAAGAGGGTTCAAACCCTTGCTTGATGTGAACCGGAGAGCAAACCCTGATTTTGCACATCCCATAGGGACATCCCTGAAGCCAGGAGGCAGCCTGAGACATGTCGCCTTCAACCTCTCTTGAAGTTGTTCTGCTTTCTGTAAACGCACAGAACAGACTCCTTTTTTGGTATCTTCAGGTCCCAGGAGATGGGGAAAAAATGGGGCACCAGGAAGGGACAAATTTGTAGAGGAGCTCTTGGCTGGATGCTGTCCCCAAGCTGTCACCAAGACCTGGTGGCGGATGTAACCACAAAGCAACTCTTGGCCCCAAAATGACTCCTCTCCCGTTATTTCACTGCAACTGTGTGGTTGCTTCAGAAGAAAAGCCAATAATATTGCTTAAATCCTCAAAAAACAACCCCGTCCTGAGTCCTCTCTGAGGCTCCGAGGTCTGTATTGAGCCACTTCACGAAGCCACCTGGCAAAATCTCCCCAGAGCTTCCAAAAGTGCATTTCTCCCTGCAATGACTCATTTTTCTACGAGATGCCATCTCTTGAAGGGTTCACCCCTTTGCAATGCCCATCGTTGCGTTGGGCTCCCCATTGGCTTCTCATCTGGAGAAGAGCTGCGGCACCATCCGATGAAGAAATGCAAAGAGTTACGTAAAGTCCTCCGACGTTGTGAGGAGATCTGCCAAAAAACCGCATCAGCATCACTTTTTCCATGAAACGGTGACATGCAGGAAGACACGCTCTCACACAAGGTAGAGGAAGAGGAATATCGATGAGCTCAGTAAAAATCAAGACACATCTAGGGTCTGCGGAACAGTCTCCACGGTTTTCTGGGGGAAGATTCGCAATATTCTGGTCTTCTCCGTGACGTCCACAGTTGACTGGGGGGAGATTCGCAACGTTCTGGTCTTCTCCACGAGGCTTTGGGCTTTACAGGAACCACCGGGCACCGAGCGCGCAAATGCACCGTGCCTGTGTAGAAAGTTAAGTGGTGTTTGCACGGGACGAGTGTCAACCACTCATTATTTTGCATGAATGAATTACCAAAAAAAAAGCAACGCATAATTGCTTTTCTCACACTTTGCATTAGCCTGGATGCCCTGTGAGCTGAATATTAAGAGAGCACATCCAAAATCCTACGCTTTGGGAAGGCGGACTGGAGTCCTGGCATGACGCAGACCTCTTGCAGCCAGAAGGATGCTGCATTTATGGGATTAAAACCCAGGCTTTTCATCTTTTTTCCCCAACAGCAAAATAGCGGGAGGCAAAATTATCTGCTCCTGAGTAAACTCGCGGCTTAAAATCTTCGGTGCCCGACGTCAAAATTCCCCTCACAGCCGCAGGCATGTCCTCGAGGGGTAACGCCAAGGGGAAATCTCCCCACCAGAAAGAGCCACGGCTGGAGAAAAGCAGAATTCAGCACCGTGATGGTCTAGACATCTCAGTCGGAAGCTAAAAAAAAGAAGGGATTGCTATTTTGGGGAAAAAACGCCGCTTGGCATCTATTGTTCGTGCCACCAGCGAGCCTACCTCTAGCACGCAGCAATTTATTGTGGGGTGCGAGCTTTCCGGGTGAATGTATTCCCAGAAGGTGGCAGTCCGGAGCCCAATTTAATTGCCAAATATCGTCTAACCTGCTAAAATCAAGCCGTTCGTCGAGGCTTTATGGACATTGATTTGTTTGGAGAACGGGACTCACAGTCAAATGTTTAAAAAAAAAAAAAAAAAAAGGACAAAATGAGAGACAGCTGTTGCCAATAGCAGTATATTTATCTGGGGGGAAACAAATGCACTCGGGTGCAGTAAATATCCAGGGAAGCGCCTGGCACCCACGGGAAAAGCCGGACGGGTGTTTCACGCAGGAGCCCCCGGCCATGAATCTTGGGATAACGGTGCAAAGCTGTCAGCCCCACGGATTTATCGGCAGCCAAATGCCGGGAAGGGTCGAAAGCTGCTATTTTACGCATTAATCCTTTCTTATTTTTCATATGTATTTTTTATTATTATTATTTTATGCACTAATCCTCTCCTTTTTTTTTCCTTCCCACCTCTGAAATCGATTTAGCCGCGTGAGCCCTTGACCGTAGGCATCCAGACGATGAAAGGAGCAGAGCATCGCCAAACCCTGCCATCCCCTCGCGGATGTGGGGGGTCAATGACCGAATCTTGAGCGAAGAGTGAATTTTGGGGGGCTGGGGGGTCAAGGAAGGCAGGAATCGCGGCCAACTCCTGAGTTGTTTGCAGAGGGGAAAGAAACGGCGAGCAATAAAACCCATAAAGGCCTTTTCATTTCCAGAAGCGGCAGTACTTCGGGTTTTGGCAGCGACCTGAGATCAAAGTATCCGAAATTTCTTCACGAAATAAAATTATTTCAGCTATCGCTGACTTATCGCCATCGAGTTGGAAATCTATTTCCTGAACGGCTTGCGTCTGCCTAAAAGAGTTGCAGATTTATAGGCTGCTTCTTTGCCAGCAATATATCACCTCCTCTTTCAAATAAAAATAATTAAAGACTAAGTTGAGGCGTTGATTTTTTTTTTTTTTTTTTTCCCCCCAGCATGGTCACTGAAGCC
This sequence comes from Chroicocephalus ridibundus, assembly GCF_963924245.1. Taxonomy (NCBI): domain Eukaryota; kingdom Metazoa; phylum Chordata; class Aves; order Charadriiformes; family Laridae; genus Chroicocephalus; species Chroicocephalus ridibundus. The sequence goes on along the minus strand of NC_086301.1, from coordinate 8,280,885 downwards.
TTAAAAACGTTTTTTAAAAAAAATTAAGTAGTGCAGGCAGTCGTCCGCCACCCCCCCAGGTGAATATGATCTCCTCGATTAATAGAACAGCCGTAAAACCGTAGAAAATGCAGAGCTGAATGCAAAAAAAAAAAATATTAATAATATTAGCTTCGCAAGGTGCAACTCTTGTTTCCAAAACCCACGGAAAATGGGGGTCGTTTTCACCTAGCTCATTCAGCAGCTTCTCCCCCGCAGCAAAACGTGCAATTGATAACGGAGGATTCAAGGTGAAAAATCCGAAAATCAGCTTTTCAGGTATTTCCTCTTCTCTACCCAAAGTTTCAAAAATTGTTAAATAGACTCGAGGATGATTTTCTGGCCACGGGAAGGTATTTTTCTGTATTAGGGGAAGATTGCCTTCTCTACAGGGTATTTTTTTATTATTTTTTCTGGTTAAGATTGGCGATGACGCCACGTCAGTCGTGCTCCCCCCCGCAGCGGGCTGCAAGTTTTTTTAGGCCACCGTCTTCACGGAGGGCTTGTGCGTGCGGAAGTTTATGATATATGCATTCATTATATGCATATATCTAAGTTAAAATGAAGAAATATAGCGGCGGCGGAAGGGAGAGGCCCCCCCAGAGGACGATACGTCTCGCTCTGAACCACCAGCGAGGACAGGTTCACCCTGGGCAGGCGATGCCGACCCTTCAACGGCCATGAAGTGAACCAGGAGCGACCCTCTTGCTCTCGAACGTCTCGTTTCTACCCACCAGTCTTCCCCCTTTTTGCTCGTTTTTACCAACTTACGCCACCCTAAACTCACTAAAACCAGGCATTGCTATTAAATGGTCAGAAATAGGGAAAAATCTTGAAAAAGACGTCGTCCGTTCTCGGTCGTTCCTCACATTTGAGGTTGCTTCCAAGTGATTCCTCATCTGAAGATATCAGGAGCAACTGTGCTAGAAATACCCCTGGGCCAGCAAATACATCTAAGGTTTTAGGAATATTTGGTAGGCAAATTTCCTCTTCCCGAGCTCGGGAGGGTTTTTGCACCGGGAGCATCCTTTGCTCTTGGCCAAGATGCCGGTTCCCTAAATGCTGACCTTCGTACCCTCCCCAGCACCCAGTCCTTGAGTTGTTTCCCAACATAAAAGCTCGAATCGAGTCTGCGCTTCTGCTACAACCAGGAGCTAAAGCAGATGGAGATTCGCTATTTCTGCAGGACAAACCCTGGTCCAGAGCAAACCCCTTTTCTATTTTTCTCCTCAATAAGCTCGTGGTCGATGCGTAAGGACCGGGGTAAAAGGCAGAGGGAAACGCCACGCCGGGGGATGCCAAAAAACTCTTGCCGAGCACTGGTTTGGTTCACCATCCGATGGGACATCTCCCCCGCACGCGGGGAAAACCAGCCTTTATTTATTTATTTATTTAATACTCGCGTTTATTTATCGACTATTTGCAAATCCTCCCCCAACTCAAGCTCCATAGAAAGCGGGGCGCCGCTACCGTGAATTTTCGACGAGAGCAACAATTACCGCTAAATATTTCTCTCCTCTCCGAAGATACCCATCCCTAAAAGGCTCCAGGGATATCTCTGCAACATAAACACGAGAATAAAACCTGCGAGAGGCAGTCAGAGCTGTAGCAGACAAGGTTAATGTACCTTGAACGGCAGCATTAAACAACTTTGTGCTTCTTTTTTTAAGTGGAGAGCTGATATACCTACATACTTTTTGAAGTGTTATTTTTACAGAGGGAGATCGCTAACGCGCCCTCCCGTATAAACTGGTGCAGGCAAACATCAAAGGAGCTTCTTCAAAGTAACCTGAAAATACTTGCATTTTGTGCAATCCAGCCCCCGGCCCAACAAAAGTTCCCCAAAGAGCAAATTGTGAATTTTTTTCGGAGGGCAGATCAAAAAGCTTTGAAGTGAATTCTAGCTGAGGAACCCAAAAACGTACAAACTTCCGCTTGCCGGACACGAATTGTCCAGGCAAAGTTTCTGATTGCCTTGAGAGCCCTTGCAAAAAAATAGCGAGCGGCTTAATTTTCCAACAGTTCTTTGCTGCGAGCAATTAACTGCGAATAATTTATGATCAAAATCTTGCCCGATGCTTTCAAACCTTGCCTCGCGCTCTTCGTTTTCCATCGCGACCTGCCTAATCCCACGAGAGAGGAATCACACGTTGCCATCGTGCCAACACCAAATCTCAATCCCACACCAGCCCTGCAATGGGAAGGTCCTGTCCCCACGGTCTCAGCCAGGTTCAAGAGGAGCTTCTTGGAGGGCAAAGAAGATGACGGTAAATAAACGTGATGAGTTTTGGAGCGACGGGCTGGAAGAAGAGGCTTAAATATGGGTCTGAGATGAATGAGGTGCTGGGAAAATGGGAGATTTGTAGGTTTTACACATCTTCTCTCCCACCGCAAAGGTGACATCAGAGCTGTTGCTTTGAGGATGGGCAGACGAGAAGGAACACGCTCCAAAACAGCCTCGCTCAGCAAAAAATCGAACCGTCAGCCACGTTTTTCCATCCCAAACTGACAACTGCGGTCCTTCACCAATTTCTCAGCCAGTGCAAGTATCGCCAAGCGCAAATCAGACGAACGCCAGCGCAAAACCCACCCGCCACCTCAACGTAGACCTGCGAATGATTCCAGCAAAGATCTCACCCCAAACTATTCAATGACTTCTTGCAACCACGGCTGCAGCCCATAAACACCCCACGAACAACACTACGGTTTTTAATAATGCCTTTTGGGGGTGTTTATTTCGCAAATCGAAGCCCATAGTAGGCTTCACGCGAACCTCCCGAGACCTGCACGAGTAAACCTGCCGGGTAAACGCAAACGGAAACCTGCTTTTTGGTGGGCTCGCAGAGGTTGGGCTAAAACCAGCGGACCTAACCGACCGCAGAAACATGGGCAAGACGTGCATGGGAGCACACAAAGATTTCCCAACCCCCGGGAAGCCCCCCAAAAACAGTGCAATGCTGCAGCGCACCTAATAAAACCCTCTCCTCCCTTAAATCTGCCTTGTTTCTTGCTATATCCTGCTAATACGCTTGCAAATTTTCCCTTCGGGAGAGGGAAAGAAATCCCTCTGGAGCCGGCTGTTTTCCTCTTTCCCATATGGCAGATAAATCAGAGCTCCCGACTCACTGACTTTCGGCTTCGCATCCCTCTCCTGCAGCTCTCCGGCTCCTCCTGGTCTTACTTCCCCGCTGAATTTCCTTTTAAAATGCAAAATTCCCAAGGAGAAACGACTCCACAAACCAGGAGACACAAACAAGGTCTTCCTTGAGGCACGCCGGCCTTCCCGGTATCAGCAGAGACTTGTCCCCATCCAGGCCCTGAGCCAAGACACCAAAGATCGCCATGTGAGCCACAAGATTAATCGCCCCAATTTAAACATCTCTTGTTTGCCCATTTGCAAGCAATTTTTTTTTGCCGTATTTCCAGCCTCAGTGACAAAAGAGAGGTTTGAGATGCGACGCAATGATTTATACAAGCTCCGGCGAGGGAGTCACAAACGGGTTTGAACTCTCTTAACTACACTTAATTACGCTGTCTTCTCCGTTTACTCTGAATGGTAGACCCTAAGATATGTTCAGCCTGGTCCGAACTCAACACAATGAGGAAACTGGGGACGAGAAAGGACTGGGAAGTATTTATGGTGCGAGACAGATGTGCCAAATTGTTTTTGCGACTCTTTTCGCACAGTGCCAAAAGGGACGAGCTGGCCCCTGAGGTGCGTCTCTGTGGACGTGTGGGCTTCAGGAGGAGGAAAGCTGAAATGGTTTAGTGCCTGGAAAATGGAAGGACCCACATACAAGGTGGAAAAGGCCAAGGGGAGCCAAGTAATTTCTCAGAAGACGTCTTCAGGAGAGGCAATTTCTATCATTAACCACTTAGAGCAACGCCAGTCTCCTGTTCCAGAAGGGAATTAGGTGGGCACCCATCATCATGTCTTTCTGTGCCTTTAGTGGGAGGTGCCTGGACTTTGTTGGCGCAGTTTGCTGAACAGGTTGAATCTGGTCTTCTTGCTGGAGATGCTCCCCAGGCCAGGCCGTGCTTGTGTCTTCCAAAGACATGTCCTCCATGGGCTCAGTTTCCTCCAAAGGGGACAACCCAACCTGCCCGAGGGACCTTGCAGGGCGCTGAGCCGTTCCATGGAAGCGCCAGGCAGATCCCATCAAAATACTGATTGGAAAGAGGGCATCGAGGCAGGGAGGATCTCCTGAAAAAGAAGTCCTTGTGGTGACCCCAAGCTCCCACAAACCCACCGGAGAAGTGGTCTGAAGGTGAGCCCAACGTGCGCCTTTATTAGAGCCAGGGCAAAACCAGCCTAATGAGAAATTCAGCCGCTTCATCACATCCTTAATCCCGGGGTTTTTTTGGTCGAGGGAAGGTCACCAGCAAGAACCAGGGCTGAAAGGGCAGCCTGGCGGAAATAATCCGGCCGTTATTGGCTGCTGTTTATTAAAAGGGACTTTCAGAGGAGTCGAGATGCCAAAAAAATGACTCAAAGAAGATACCCTGCTGCGCCGCGGACCGCATGAAGATTTTGGGTTTTCCCCTGAGACGTCCCCACCCCAAACATCACCAGTTTAGGAAGAAATCAGGCGCTTTTTCAGGATCTTCGCCCCAGTCGAATGCGGCACCTCCGTTTTCAGTGACCAAAGATTTCTCTCCGCTCCTTTAGGAGGAAAGTTGCAAGTCAACGAGGTTGTATTATTTTTTTTGTCACCTGCCGGGTGCCTTCGGTTTTGGCACAGATCAAGCACATTTGTGCCCTAATTTTAGCAATCGGGGTTGACTAACGGACTGCAAGACCCTTGGTTTCACGTACATCTTATTTTAAGCTCCGCGTTGCGGTTATTTTTATCGGGTGACCGTTTCTCCACATCCTACTGATGTGCCAAAATTTCGCAGTGATAACAGCCCGTGTTTCGGGTTATTTTTACAAAAATATATCTGTGTTTTCCTCCGGGCTGGCCACGGCTTGTGGGGCTCATAACAACACGTTTTTCAGTACTTGAGCTTTAAAGCAAGAATCCCTGCACAGCCCGATTTCTTAAAAAAAAAAAAAAAAAAAAAAAGAAAACACAGCAAAAAAAGTATAACTCCTCCCTAAACGCTTAGGGATGGGGCGATACGGTTTGAGTGTACCAGAAAAGAGCAGAAATTCCCCCAGATAAAACCCCGCCGAGGTCCCGGCTCACCACATCCTGCTCGGTCGGTATATATATTTGCACGATTAATATATATAATTGAATAATTAATCTAAAGCGAAGCCGCCTTACCGTTTGGGGGGTGCTCGGGGAGCCGCTGCCCTGCAAGCGTCCTCCCGCTGCCCCGAAAACAAGATTTTCTGGGGAGGGATCACAACCTGGGAATGCGACGGAGGAAATATTTGAATATAGAAAGAAAACGGTGGAACGAGAAGGCGAAATGTTAAGCAGGGGATGAAGCTTTCTGCTCCACGGAAGGTCTTTCAGCAGCGTCAGCGAAGCCGTGGTGGGCAAGTCTGCTCTTAATGCACTTCTTTTTTTTTGCAGGATAAGGGGGAAAATAGGAGGAATCGAGGAAAACCGCGGTGGGAATATCCCCTCGGAGGTGAAAGCAGGGCTGACGGCTGAGCTAGATCCCAGGGTTTTGCCCAGGAAGGTTTGAACAGCTCCAAGGAAGGACAAAAAAATAAATCAGGTTTTTAAAGGTCGAACCCAGATGTGTCCAGAAAACGAAGGCGCGCTCGTTGCCGGTCTGTCCACAAAGGATGAAGGGCGACACGATCCCGGCCCGGCCTTTTCGGCTCCCGGCGGGTGGCGAATCCCTGGCACGGGCTCTCACTGAGGGTTAGAGGTACAATCCGGGTCTGAAAAGGAGAAAAAAGGGAAAAAGCAATGAAAACAGCCTCGCTGTTGGCTGTGCCCCCATTTCGCGCTGGCTGTCGCCATCCCCCTGGTTAATTATGATCTTCGCTTGAGTCTAAATGTGCTTTTACACTCCGGCTCAGACGGCACGAACTCGGAAAGAGCCATTAACTCAAAACCAGGGGAGCGCCCAGCCGTTAGTTAACAAGGAGAAGTCCGCACAGACGTTAGGGACGGTGCTGCATCTACCAAGGATCTGGCCTGTAGGGAATCCGCGGTTGGGATTTCTAGACCCGTCTGAGCAAACCCCGTGGAAAAATGAAGACGGGTTGAGCGAGAACCAGCACGGCCGCCGGGGCGTTTTGTGTTTGACTTCAAAAAAAGGAATAAAAGAGAGAAAATCCCCCAGATCCCTGAATATACATTAGCTCTAGCGAGCCCCTCGGATCTCCAATATACGTCTCACAGATGTCCCTCGATATACATCTCCTCCAGATATTACCTCTATGTTAGGTGATAAACATCACCTGAGATCTCCGCTATATGGCTGATATATCTTCCTTGATACATATCACCTGGTAGAGAGCTCCTCAGATCTCCGATATACGTCTGATATATGTCCCTTGATACACATAATCTCTGTGGAGCTCCTCAGATCTTCAGCAAACATCTGATGTACCTACCTTGAGATAAATCACCTCTAGACAGCTCCTCGCCAATATACATCTGACATACATCTCTGATCTACGTCACCTGCCTGGAGCTCCCCAAATCTCCATTACACAGCACATACATCTAACACGATAGACAGCACCTCTAGAAAGCTCCTCAGATCTCCGATACATATCTGATATCTGTCCCGTGATACACATCACCTCTAGAGAGCTCCTCAGATCTTCAATATACATCTGATACATCCACCGTGATGTATATAACCTGGTACAGAGCTCCTCAGATTGCTGATACATGTCTCGTAAATACATATATACACCTTGATCTGCTGAGCTGCTCAGATTTGAATGTACATCTGATATATGCACCTCTGGATACACATCACCTCCAGAGAGCTCCTCAGATCCCCAGTATACATCTGATGGATCTACCATGATGTACACCACCTCCAGGGATCTCCTCAGATCCCCAATATATATCTATCTACCGTGACACACAACACCTCCAGAGAGGTCCTCAGATCTCCAAGGCATATCTGATATATCTACCATGATTCACATCACCTCCAGAGAGCTCCTCAGATCCCCAGTATACATCTGATGGATCTACCATGATGTACACCACCTCCACGGATCTCCTCAGATCCCCAATATACATCTGATGGATCTACCATGATGTACACCACCTCCACGGATCTCCTCAGATCCCCAATATACATCTGATGGATCTACCATGATGTACACCACCTCCAGAGATCTCCTCAGATCCCCAGTACACATCCGATGGATCTACCATGATGTACACCACCTCCAGAGAGCTCCTCAGATCCCCAATACACATCCGATGGATCTACCATGATGTACACCACCTCCAGGGATCTCCTCAGATCCCCAGTATATATCTGATATATCTACCATGACACACACCATCTCCAGAGAGCTCCTCAGATCTCCAAGGCACACCTGAGGGATGCATCTCTGCTGTATGCCAGCTGCAGAGAGCTATGCCTTCCAGGGAGATCCCTGAGAACCATTTCCCCTGGTTTTAATTCCTTCCCAAACCCCTTGAAGTAACAACACTCCCATTTTTGTGCCCTCACAGCCCGTATCCATCATCGCAGCCAGGAGCATGGGTCCAAAAGACAGAGGTATATCGGGAAGCCTGCATAGGAAGTGCCATTTCTGGAAACCTAGGCATCACCGAGGCCATTGACCAAGGAGAGATATGGAAGCAACTGGGTGATTTCAGGGCAAAACGGGGCAGAAACCTCCAAACATGGAAAATTTGGTGAAAGGGGCGAAAAGTCAGGATGCCCCTTGACATCCTGGGCAAGTGTAGGTCCTGCTGAGAGGCTTAGAGACCTAATCTGGGTTATGCTAAAGGCTCAGAAGGGGCTGGAGTCCAAAACTCTTCCACCGTAACAGCAGCTGAAATATCCTTACAGATATTCATGACAAAAAATAAAACAACAACCTACGGGCTCGTGCCTTGGAAGAGCACGCACAGGCCGATGCCAAAAACGCGCGGAGGACCGGGGACTTGCTTTGCTCTGGATTTCTTCTGACGACATGACGAAAAGCTCATGTTTTGCAGCAGTCCTTCATCCCGGTAAAAACTTTTCTCCGTCCTGTGGGAGAGACTTTTGTCATCTGGGCTCGCCATGTGAACAAACCATGAGGAGCGGAGGAAAAGGAGCAGACGAATAAGGCTCTGCTGGTGCTAAAAGAGCTCTGCTAGACCGATTTTTCATCCTTGGAGGTGATCAGGGCTGAGGTCTTGGATGCTGCATGCAGGTAGGACAAAAATAGGAGCTTGTGCAGCTTCTGCAACAAAGATGCCGTTTTAGTCCCCGTCACGGAGAGCACCAAGAGCCAACCCCACCGGGGACATCTCCCTGAACACCTTTGCAGAGGGAGATGAGTCTTTTTGAGCTGGAGCACACTTTTAGTGACTTCAAGAGGCATCCTTTGAAGTTCAGCAGGGGTCTTTGAAGTCCTCCCAACGCAAAAGGGGATGGAGGAGATGCCTCCTTCAAGATGCTCCACTGCGGGTGACGCAAGCCAGCAGGCTACACGGTGTCCCGGGCACTCATGGCTGTATGCAGCGGCCGCCCAAGGGTCATAAACGAGACGCCATTTATGACAAGCCATCAATCCCCCAAAATGCCCTCAATCCCGATCAACCTTGACCTGAATAACATCCAACAGCGGAGATGGGAACCTAGCATCCTGGGGCCTCAGGCTGTGCCCAGGTCGCAAAAAGCCAAGGGCATCCCTGTCAATAAAGATTTAATTAGGTGTAAGGGAATGCTAATCAGGCTGACATCTAGAAAAAAAGCCTAGGACTTTAAAGCAAGAAGGCTTTTCCCGTGGTGTCGCCCTGTTTCCAGTGTGAGCGGATCGCGATGCTTCCAACCTCGTCATACCGAGGCTGTTTCATTGCGACTCCGGTTTTTTTATAAATTTAACTCCAGCTCCGCTGACTTAAACGGAAACGAGGAATGGTGAAATCCCTCATAACGCTGCTGGGTTTGGCTGAATTATTTTTACCCCCTGCATTTACGCTTGCGGGGAGTCCGCCGCAACTCTTTAAGGAGCGCCAAGGGGCGATGGCGACTCTCCGAGCGCTTTGCCAACACCCACTGCCATCCGCCATGGGGACCACGGCAATAAAAACCTTGGGTTTGTCGGGGTTTTTCCCCTCCGCGGCGCAATTTCTGCAGCACCTCCAGCCTCTGAGCAAGGGCCGGGGCTGGATTTTGGGGATGCTTGAAGGTGCAAAGAGCGACGCGGTGTTTTCAGGCTTCCACCTCCTCAGCACCGCAAGTTAAACCCGGCGCTGCACTAACCCCATCCCCGCTCAAAGAGAGCGACAAGATTGAAGACGTTCCCCTCCACCGGCAATATTGCCGTATTTCTGCAAAAGCAAAGCGGTTTCACCTCAAAACACGGACCGGGAGAGACGCGTCCATCGGCGGAGCCCCGCTACAGGCGATTTGCGTTATTATCCGAAGGGGGTACGTATGGAAATATCGGACATCCCCTGCCTTCCACACACACACATCTCCCCCCGCCCCCGGACGCCCACATGTGCCCACATCTGGGCCCAGGGAACAAAAGCGGCCTCGCTACGCCGCGCCGATAAATAATGGAAAGTCAAAGTGCCCCGCAGAAGCGGCACCATACTGTTCGGCCTCGGGCGAGACAGCGGAAAATTCGGTACCCATGAGGCCTGGAACAGTGGGATTAATAACACATCAATTTTAATGCCGGGTGGGTTGCGGTTGGTTTTGGTTGGGGGTTTTTTTTCGTTTTTTTTTTCCCCTTTTCCTTCTTTTTTTTTTTTTTTTTTTTTCTGCTTCACAAACAGCAAAGTGAATGTTTGAGCATCTCGGCGGGGGGTTAATGAGGACTCTGATTAGTTATTCAGATTTGCCGATGCTGCTTCCATCCCTCCTCGGATGGGGGGAATAACGGGAAAGGGTTTGCAGAGAAAGCTCTTAAAGACGACCCGCTTGGCTTTCGCGGCTCAGATGGACCCAGGTTTTGGGGGGGGGCTCCTGCCTCAGGGGTCCCCAAAACTGAAATCCTAGTGCCAGCTTTGGGGAGGAAAAGCCCGTTTTCTCATCAGTTAGAGGCGGGGGGGACACGAAAAACTGCTGGGTGTTGGGCCACGCTGATTCCGTTAAAGGCTCAAGGGAAAACGTTTGGATTTGTGGGGTTTTTCAGGCGAAAAACAAATTCTCGGGTGCCTTTAATAAAATCTGTGCGCAATGATGGCCAGAGGTACGTGACCAAAAATGCAGGGATGCGTGGATGCAAGGACGCAGGGATGAACAGACACATGGACGCGAGGACGCGGAGAGGCAAGGACGCAAGGAAGAAGAGATGCACGGATGCACAAATGCGAGGACGTGCAGAGGCAAAGACGCGGGGACGGAAAGACGGGCCGTCCCATAAACCGCCACCGGTCTGCTAAGACGCAACACCTTTCACTGCCGCCGTATCTTACGCAGCATCCCATAAAAGTCCCAAAAGCTTTATGCCCTTGCGCAAAGGCGAGGAGCTCACCTCTTTGCTCCTTGGCCCAGCAATATTTTGAGCAGGTTGAGCTCAACCCCCCCGTGGGAGCATTTGGGGTTTTATTTCCCGATTTGGGCTTTTGCTCTCGACTGGCACCCAAAAAAAAGGCAACCTGAGGAAACAGATGGCAGGTATCCGAAAGGACGCAGCGAAAAGGAGTACAGGACGGAGCCAGGAGCGGCGCTTCACGGCACCGCGAAGGCGGCTTGTCAAAAAACCTAGGCATTCTTTTAGGATTCACTTTGGGATTCGTTATTTCTTCGCCAGGAAGAAATAACTTAAGGATGGATGGGGTGGTGACAGCGCTCTCTCAACAGCGAATTCATCCCAGCCATGAACGAACGTCAGCCCTTTATTTCTAGTTGGGTCTAAAGACCCAGTTGGGTCTTGCTTTGAGCATCCCTCAACGGGGTTTTGGGGGTGGGGGAGGATAAACTCCCCAGTATTGGCATCATTCCCCACGGATCTCGAAGGAAAGACAAACCGGAGTCAAACGCGGGGCTCTCCATCCCAAGCAGGCTCTTTTCCCCGGGACCGCCTCCATATGCTTTGTCTCTTGTTTTAAACGGCGCGTTAATCGTTCTGAATTAACAGCTCCAGCTGGAGGAGCAAACAAGCAATTTGCAACTTTAAGACAAGGCCCAACTTATCTCAAGTGATTTAAGTTGGGGGGCGGGGGGGGGTGGGTGGGGGCGGTTTGAGGGGAAATCTCGCCTTTCTGCTTGCAAATGCCACTTGCTCAGCGCTCGGCTGAAATCCCACCACGGTTAATGCCCCCCTTTCGGCAGGAGCGGCTGTTCACCCACAGCCACCCGAGGAGGCGGGATGGTAGGACAAAAGAGGAACTAAGGTATCTCCACATTTGGCTTTACGTTGGAGAGAGGAGAATTATAGTCCATCCTCTTCACCGCTGGGCAACCCAACGATTGCAGTCGGGCTCAGGAATATTTCCTCCCCAACCTGCTTTTTTTTTTTTTTCATATTGTATTTTGTTTCAAAATATTCTCACTCTCGGGGGGAAAAAAAAAAAATGACTTTCAAGCTTGATCCCTTTGCCCTCTTTCATCTCTTTTTGCCTTTTCCTTTTTCATTGGCAGCTAGATAGAGAGGAGGTGAGAAAGAAAGAACACGACGATTATTTGTTTACAAGTCCGGATCTTCAACATGGAGATTTTATTTTTTTTTTAAATTGGCGTTTTCGCCATATTAAATCCTTTCTGGTACCGCCCAAGGTGTGGGATTCGAGAAGCAAAGTCCATCTCCAGCTCCCCACCCTGTCATGCCTGGTTTCAAGAGGAACAAACGGTGCTGGCAGTGAAAAGAAGCCTACAGAAACGTTATATCCCCTCTGGGAATGCGTAAGCGCTTTGGAAATGCGCGAAAAGCTGTCTATGATTACGACCAAGTGTCTGCTGCCAGATCGAGTGGAACCTCCTCTCGCTACACCGGCCAAGGTTGAGTTGAGAGTCAACGGCCATCAACCCTCAACGGCTTCCCAAGAGCATCAAGGCTGGGTCCCACCAGCGTTGTGGATGGAGTCGTGGTCCTCCCCCAAGGTCTTCTGCTCAAGTCAGGACGGTTCGCCTCCATTTTACGGGGAAAAAGGGCTCTAATTGTGCCCTGAAGACGCTAACAAGGGACACCGGAACGCAGCAACGCATCCTTCTCCAGTGATGGGAGGCACGTCCGAAATACAGACCCGACCTTGGAGGTCACGGGCAACGCTGCTGGGACTCGGGGCAGCCTTGGATGCCTGGATCCCCGGAGCCGAGCCACGCTACCTGACAACCTCCTGGCTCACGTATAAAGTAACAAGGAGAAGCAATAAATCCCTCGGGCACCTTCCCTGGGAACGGCAGCCCTCGATAAAAACCCCAAATTCAAGGGAGGCAGCCTCACGCCACGCTATTCCCCGTGCACCCCCGTTACGCAGATTAATCCTTCTTGATGGAGAATTACAATTAGGGCTCGGTCTTAAGGAGATATCAGCAATCAGATATCTTATCAAATGCCACCTCAATTATTCAAATAATCCCTGGCTCTCAGATTTGGGTGCTGTTTAGGGAAAGCGGTCCGATTAATGTGCCGACACTTCCCCATCACGTCCGACATCCTCAACTTCACGTCTGATTACAGAATTTGCATTCAATTTAATTTTTTTTCCATCTGGAGTAAATGAATAATCCGAGTACCTACCCCAGCCTTAATTACATTTGTTAAATTAAAAACCCGGGATGTGAGAAATTTAAATGCACGCAGCTCCGCGGCCAGGCAAACCTGCGCGTTCAACCTGCCGCAGCCCTGCCGCCTCCTGCTCCAATTTCTCTGCCTTCCCCACAGCCACGCATCAAAGAAATTACAACTCGAAAACACAAAAAATTCTTTCTAAACGATAAAACAATAGATGATCTTTTGACATTTCCAGCGCTGTTTGCAGGGGAATGAGATAAAACGTAATAAATTCATATACTTCTGTGTGTTTCTTGGCTCCAGCAGCTAAAATTTCCATCTCTTTATGCAGGAGTCCTGGGGAGCAGAAATCCTTGATAATGCCAAACAATTCGACACTTTATTTTCTCTTTACTCCGCGCCACGCAAAACACAGGCTTCAAGCTGCCAGCTGCTGGGAGTGAAACCAGATGCCGCATCCCTTTTCCATATGGAAACAGGAATCGCCCCGTCTGGGGGTGCGCGTGGTCCCCTCGGTCGCAGCTCTCCACGACCGGGCGACCGCCAGGCGGCGAAACCTCGCCCCAACGGCAAAAAAATACGATGGCGACGGCGCGACTTGTCACTTCTTACCCTCGAGCGGGTTCGGGCCGGATCCCGGTACCATCGGCCCTAGAGAACAGCAGGGAAGATTTGCCCCGAGCCACCAAATTTCCTCATTTGGAAATAAAAAGATAAACAGGGGGATGGAGACAAAACCACCGAAGTTGACTTTTTTTTTTTTTTAAATAGCTTCGCAGAAGCTTGCGAAATCGCCTTTCTTTAGGAGAAGATGAAACTTAAAAGGCTGGCATTAATAGGGGGACTCCACGCGGTGGCCAGAAAAGTGTCCGTCCAAATAATTAAAGAATAACGAAGCATAAATGGAAGGTAACGCATTTCCAGCTCGGGACATCATAGGAGCGATAGTCCGTCCACCGCGTGATGAGAAATGTCGGATCAATGTATTTGGGTGTTGATCTAGACGTCAGCAACAATGAAAACGTGCAGGAAAGGCTGTTCTTAGCGCTGCCACGGACTGAATTAACTACCTGAGGCGTGAGTGAGCGCAATGACAATAATCCCCCCGGTCTGAGGCTTGCGAGACCAGTAATAAAACACGGCTAAAAATATTCCGGAAAGCCACGCTCGGGTAAAGTGAGACAGGTGAGAGAAGAGCCCAAAATAGCTTTTCCCTTCGCTCCCAGCACGCTCGCAGCTCGGGCGACATTTCTGAACTCCAGGGAAGCTGGGTTTGACTCCCCACCCCCCCCAAAAATCCCCTCGGAGGGGTGTAACGGAGCATCCCCCCCCCACCCCCCAGGCACAGTGGCAGGATCTGGCCATCAGAGAGATCCCCTCCAAGCAGGTGGCTCGGATGCCATCTGATGGATGTTGCGGTTCCTCATCTTTTCTGGCTTTCTTCTGCTTTGTTTTGAGTTAACAGTTATGGTGCCGGAGGAGAAAACATCATGTTTTAGCAATGAGGTCCCCAGTGAGGCTGTTTAAAAATTAATTAGTGCCATGCAACGTCTTAGCGATGAATAGTAATTTTAGCTTTTGTACCTACTTCGTCGCCTTCTACACCGCTGTTATTCCAGCTTTTCTCTGGTCCTCCCAGCCATCCGGGACCTACTACGGAGGGTACCCGAGAAACTGTTGCCTGTGTCTCCTGGAAATACCCCATTCAACAGCAAACACACCCCTCAACGTCTTTTCCGTGGAGCTTTTAAATAAACTAAGGTCATGTTTGCTGAGCTGGCTGGAAGGTGGGAACCTGCTCTGCTCACGGAGCTGGTTCCCATCATCCCAAAACTGCAGCTGTCCGAGGGTCTGAGCCTGCTTAGGCCCCCCATGGCTCCTGCACAAGGTGAGTGTTGCAGTGTGGAGGAGGTTGTGGGTCCTGGCTTCATCCAGGATGGAGGGTGGAGGTCCTCCCTCCATGGACGGAGATCCTCCGCGGGTGGAGATCCCCTAACCCTGAGGATGGAAAACCTTCAAGGATGGAGAACCTCCATCTCCAAGGACGGAGATCTGCCAACCCCAAGGATGAAGATTCCCCCCCAAACCCAAGGAATAAGATCCCCATAACCGAAGGATGGAGACCCCCCAACTCCAAAGGTGAAGATACCCAAGCCTGAAGGATGGACCTCCACGAAACACAAGGACAGAGATCCTCCTAACCCGAAGGATGGAAATCCTTCTAACTCCAGAGATGGGAATCCCCCCAACCTGAAGGATGGGGATCCCCCCAACTCCAAAGGTGGAGACCCCCCAAACCTCGAGGATGGAGACCCCCCCGAACCTCGAGGATGGAGATCCCCCTAGCCCCAACTACAGGGATTTCCCCAACTCTGAGGATGTACATCCCCAAACTCCAAGGATGGAGACCCCCCCCAAACCTCGAGGATGGAGATCCTTCTAACCCCAAGTGCAGGGATCCCCCAACACTGAGGATGTAGATCCCCAAACTCCAAGGATGGAGACCCCCCAAACCTCGAGGATGGAGATCCTTCTAACCCCAAGTGCAGGGATCCCCCAACACTGAGGATGTGGGTCCCCAAAACCCAAGGGATGGAGATCCCCCGGCCTAAGAATGGAGACCTCCCAAGGAAAGAGATCCCCTCCAGCCACAAGGATGAAGATCCCCCCCAAAACCCAAGGATGGAGACACCCCCCCCCCCCCTTCCCCAATCCCAAGGAGGGCGATCACCCCTTGGGACCTCACCGGCTGGATTCCTCACCCTCACGCTGCACAGGGCAGGACCTGGAGGGCATCACCCTTGCCCCGTGGTGGCCACCCCCTCCCCTCACCCACAAATTGCACCCCCAAATGAGCCACCATCCCACTCCTTCAAGCAGCGAGCGAGGCAGCGGGCGATGAGGAGCCTCGCTGCGTCAGCCGCCTTCAGGTGGATGGCGAAGGCGAGGGGAATTTGCCGGGACATCTGGAATATATTCGTTTTACGGCATGTTTCATATCACAGACAGGTACTTTGAAGCAGTTAAGTAGTAGCAGGGCGGCACGTCCCCATGGGTGGGCTGCGGTTTGCGCTTTCAGCCCGAGCTGCCCCAGCATGACAAAGGGGCTGGGGAGACGGAGCTGACGTTTTCCAAATACAACTTGGTGCCTCTGGGGGCAAATCCAGAAAGAAATTAAAACCCGAAAGGCCAAAAAATAATAATAATAAAAATATATATATATATATATATAAAAAAAGAAACCAACCCCCACGTCTAAGCGATGTTGATCCCCACATCAGGCTATTAACAGTCCCATCACAAATTGTAAATGACTCAGATAAATTAAATGGCTTAGCAGCTGCGAGGAAAGGCCCTTCTGAAGATTCATTTGTTTGGCAGAAAAGAAATTAGTCAGGAATTTAAAATCTTTTCCAGCAGCTTGACGCAGACACCCTGCCAAAGCCCACATGTTGCTGCTCGCGCAGCCCCGGGAGGCAGCTGGCCCCCAAAAGGAAAGTCCTCCACGAGCAGCCGAAAGCGGGGGGATGCAGGCACGCTCCCGTTAGCGCGCCGCTAACGAGGCTGCGCCTCCTCCCAGCAAGCCTGTTAGAAGCCCCAAGCTATGAAGAGGTCTGAAAACACCAATATTTGACCCAAAGCACCCCCACGGTGAGGGAAAGCCAGCCACGGCGCTGCAATTAAAAAATAAAAAAAAAAAAAACCACGGGGACGGTAATGCGGGGGGAGCAGCGCAAGAAGGTTGGGGCTGCAGCCCTGGGTGCAGTGAGGTGCAGTGATTCACGCCCAAACGCAGTGCGCCGCGCTGATTTACCCGCACGGGCAGCTGAGCCGCAGCGATTCACCCCAGAGGCGGGGAATTGCGGCGCTTTACCCCCAGACGCAGCGAGCTGCAGTGATTCGCACCCCCGATGCAGTGAGCTGCAGTGATTCACCTCCCAGACGCAATGAGACGCAACGATTTACCCCCCCACACACACACACACACCCCCGCCTAAAAGCAACGAACTGCAGTGATTCAACCCCAGGCACAGTGAGATACAACGATTCACCTCCCAGACGCAATGAGACACGGAGATTTACCCCCAGACACAGTGAGCTGCAGTGATTTGCCCCCGGATGCAGTGAGAAACAGAGATTTACCCCCAGACGCAGTGAGCTGCAGTGATTTGCCCCCAGACGCAGTGAGACACGGAGATTTACCCCCAGACGCAGTGAGCTGCAGTGATTTGCCCCCGGATGCAGTGAGAAACAGAGATTTACCCCCAGACGCAGTGAGCTGCAGTGATTTGCCCCCAGACGCAGTGAGACACGGAGATTTACCCCCAGACGCAGTGAGCTGCAGTGATTTGCCCCCAGACACAATGAGACACGGAGATTTGCCCCCAGACGCAGTGAGCTGCAGTGATTTGCCCCCAGATGCAGTGAGCAGCAGTGATTTACCCCAGTCACAGGGGGGTAAAGCAGGCGTTTACCCTCAAAAGCAGTGAAGTGCAGTGATTCAAACCCAGGTGCGGTGAGACGCAGTGATTTACCCCCCAAAGCAGCGAGCCACTGTGATTTACCCCCCAGATGCCGTGCGATGCAACGATCTACCCCCAAAAGCAATGAGACGCAGTGATTTACCCTCAAGAGCAGTGAGATGCGACGATCTACCCCCAAAAGCAATGAGACACAGTGATTTACCCTCAAAAGCAGTGAGACGCGACGATCTACCCCCAAAAGCAATGAGACGCAGCGATTTACCCCCAAAAGCAGTGAGACGCTGTGATTTACCCCCGGCTGCAGTGAGACGCAATGACTCCCCCCAGTTCCCCCAGTGATTTTACCTGATGGCTCCCCACAAACACCAAACTTCCCCGCTTTCCTCATGCTTCCAGGCAGGGAAGCACCGTGGCCAAGCTGCGCTCACCACAGACACCTTTTCTCCCGGGTTAACACATGGAAATAATGTGTTAAACCTCCCCGTGTTCACAGGCTTCCCTGGCAAAGACCTGCTCCCCATCCACATCCCTTTTTGCTCACGCAACATTGAAGGGGTTTTTTTCACCTTTAGACGCTATTTCGCAGGCAGCAGCGTCTCAAAACCCTTTTTAGTGGAAGTTCAGAGGTATAAAAGATGCAAAATTATTCACACGGTGTCCCAATCGGAGCCCCACAATGGGATAAAGGGAGGGATCTGGTGACGGAGCCACGACCCTGGGATGTCTCCTCATCTCTGCTTGGATGGAAAAACCCTTCTTGCATTTACTGGGGAGAAGGCAGTGGGGGAGAAGATCAAACAAGAGGCTTTCCTCCATCCAGAAAAGGGCTGGAGAGCGAGGAAACACGAGGAGCACCCGTTTTTCAGGTGCGTCCGACCAAAGCAACCCAGTTGCGTTTGCCCTTGGGCAACACTGAAGCTCTTCAAAACTTTCACAGAGCCAGAAGAGCAAAATTAAAGTGGGGCACGGGAAGAGAAACGGCAAACCAAGAAACCCCGCCCTGGCAAGGAGAGAGAGAAACCACCGGCAAAAAAAAAAAAAATGGTGAAAAATTAATAAGAAACTTGGAAGCGATTTTGCATTTCAAACACGGGAGGTTTTCAAAACGGAGAAAACCCCGGAAAATCTGTTTTCTTCCAGCTTTTCCTCTCTGTTTTGCTTCTTTCTGTTTCATTGAGCATCCAGGTGCTCCCGAGCTGGGATTTCCATTTCTCCGACTCCTACTCAGGGCAAAAACCCCAACAACCCAGCGCAAAACAAACCCTGAAAGTAGGACACTGAGCCCTGCTCAATCCAAACTCAGCTTGATGCTCACTAATTACCCGGTAATAGTATTTATATGCTGCTGGCACGCTCGGAAATGCAGCTCCTAATAACCGAGGTCCGCATCAATATTAATGTCCCGGCTTGACTCTCGATACCCGGGGACCGACGAGAGACAAAGAAACATCAGAGCGAAGTGAAAAGAGGGGCAGAAAATGAATTTTAAAAGTATTTTTCTGTGTTTGGCAGGAAGGGAGTGCTCGCGATCAAATGCCGGGATCCCCCCTCGGCGTGTATCTGCAATAAAAGCAAATATAAATCGTAAGTTCCCACCTCTGGGGCGCAAAAATCTTCCAGTAGCGGAAAATTTTTCACCGGCCGTTAAGCCCTGCCCCAGACTTGGAGTCTCCCCATAGGTAGGAGCCGGCTGGAAAAAACTCTTCTTCCCTTTTTACGGGAACAGATTTCTGAAATTCGGGGCTTTCCCCTTCCTCCGAGACGACCCGCTTCAAATATTCACCCCTGCAAACGCGGTCGCTCATGCAAAACCCCAGGCGTTGGGTTGGCGCAGCGTGAAATGCTGCTTGAAACGACCTCCTGAGAAGCATTTTTTTTTTCCAGTCGTGCTTCAATCCTTGCAGAAAAAGGGAGCGCATCCCACCCCCACCCCCCCCCCAAAATTCACCGATATGACATTGCGTGCGAAGACGCGCTCCGGCGTTTGCCGAAACGTGGCAACACAGAGCATGGCGTGGGTTGCAAACGTGCCCTGGCGCCACTCCGTAATTCGATTAAAACCCTCTTTTCTTAATAATTTCTGTGCAGAGACGCTCGGCACACCGGGAGCGTTTAGGCGGAGTTTAAACGGAGTTAATAAACTGCTAATAGCCTGCAGTAAGGCTGAGATAGATTTGAGCCGCACGTGCTCCGCACGCCCGGGTACGAGGCGTTATTGCCGGTGTCTGCGCTCGACACGCATCCAAAAAAAAAAAAAAAAAAACCACGGAGACCTTCCACGAAAAATGCAGTTCCAGACGTTTCGTGGGGAAAGCCGCGTACTTTCGGGATTTTTGTCCACCGAAATGAAACCTGGCAAGCTGAGAGTGAGCCGGGGGTGCGGGGTTTGCCCCGTGGAGTGTTGGGTGCGGCGTTAACCCGCACCGTTGACCCGTTAATTCGCGTTGATTAACAGTCAAAGAAAACGAATGGAAGCTCATCCGGAATCTCGACATTAGGATGTCCCCAGATCATCACCTTTCGGTACTTTCCATGGAAGTTGAGAACTTCCCTATTCATAGTCAAATTCCAAGGGAGAAAAGGGCAAATTCTGGCAAGACCTTGAAAAATCGATGTTCTGCTTCCCCAACAAACCACGGTTATGAAGCATTTACTGACACGGATTTATTTGACTGGTTATTAAACAACGGCAACGAGCAACACCTTGACCCTTCAGAGTACAAGTAACGTGGTGACCCTTCAGAGAAGAGCCGACCCTGCGTCGATGACTACGCTACGTAGACGCAGGACTCAAGCGAACTGCCGGAAGACTGCCATAAAAATCAAATGCCGCTATAAAGTGACTTCAGATATTGCAAGAAATCCCCAGAAAGGGACTATTTATAACCCCATTTGGCAATTTGGGCTGGAAACAGCGCTCTGCAGTTGTAGACTTGGCCATCAATTCTGGTCAAACTCAAGGAGATCTTTCTAAAGAGCCATTGAGTGACCCAGCGGAAACAGTAATTTTTCACGCAGAAATTTTCCCAAAGCTTAAATCACCTCTTTATTAAATATTTCCTAGTTCTAACTTGCGGAAAGAGGCCACGAGGTCTATTCCAAGAGGAGCCATCTATGAGAAGTCAGAGGGTAGAAATGAGCCGTCCTCAGGGAAAAAAGTGGATTTTCACTCAAGAGACACTGATGAGCGCCACTGGAGGACCCGAAAGCAAACCCTAAAGATTCTTCTGTCTTTCTGTGTTGGCGTGACGGAAGAAGAGCAATGAGAAGAACCATAAGAAGCAGCAAAACCTTCTTCCTACTTCTCCAGCTGCAGGTGCCCATCACCTTTTGCGCACTCAGCAACACCGTTTCTCCAACTAAAACCACATCAACCCACAGGAAGACCCTTCCCCACCGCTTCCAGCCTTGCCCCAACCCTTCCATCAGCACCAGAGAAAACATCCACGTCACCGCGACTTCCAAATCCCGTCCTGCCTTTCCCCCTCCCGAGGGCCGCTTTCCCCGCAAGGAACCTCCAAGACGCCCAAAACTCGCCCAAAACCATGACCTGCCAAAAAAAATAACCAAAACCAAACCAGAAAGGGAGCCAATTAATTCATTGGGAAGTGGCGCAAGTCAACACGCTGCACCATCAACTTGCCACATGGCCACCTGCACCGGACACGGTTGGTTTATTGACGCTTGATGCTGCCTCCCGTTTTATTTAATAACGGGAGCCGCAAGGACTGGGATAAATAAGAGTAAAAGCGATTTTGCGGGTGGCTGTGGCTTTTCGGCTCTCCTTTGAAATATTATTGGCTGGTCTCCTACACAGCTGCTCCCCGCTGAATAGACACATCCCACCTCCAACGCCGTTGGCCAACACCCAACATGGGAATAAACACGAGTGAGTTTTGGGGTGGGTTTTTGTTTTGTGGTCGATGCGACTTATTTGGGGATTTTTATATTTTTGAGGGAGAGGAATACGCAGTGATTTATCCAACAGTGGAATCAGATGGAAAAAAAAAAAACCCTGTCTTTCCCGTCTCATCCCCACCGAATGGGCAGCCGGAGGGGGTCCAGGGTGGTGACCACCATCCCACGTTACAGTGGGTCTGGGAGTATTTAGTACTAAAACTGGGGCAAAATACTTGATTTCTTCCGCAAGAAACGCTTCCTTTTCCAATGCGCTAGTTGAGAACGGAGGAAAAACACGAAGATTTGAAATGCCTGGATGAAATTTAATTTTTGGTTTGAATCAACAGCTTCACTTGGTGCCATTTTAATGCTATTTTAAGTTGAAATGTCAATTGGAAACTAACATTTAAAAATGTCAAAACATTTCATGTCTGCAGACGGAGCTGATAGTTTTTTGCTTCCATGTGTCCAAACACAAAACACTTTTGGAATTTTAACCGCGAAAAAAAAAAAATACATATATATATTAAAAAAAAAAAAAAAAATCAATATTTTGACTTCTTGGAAGGAAAACAAAGTTAAAATATAATATTTCCTCCAGGATGCAAACAATATTTTCTGACAAGCTGTAATCACCAAAAAGTAATCTGAACCAAATGTTTGCTACCACGGTCTGTTATAGCTACGCGGGAAGGGAAGAGAAACAGGGATTTTTGTTACCGTAGGCTCTCTGAACCCTTTTTTTGCCAGTTATTTCCCTATTTACACCGCTTTTCTCTCTTCTTATATCCCAACGGGATAAAATGAGGGTGCAGGAAGCCCCTTCCACCATCCCGAACCATTTGCAACGCACTGATTTTCCTTAATAGCCGGGGAGGGGGGGGAAAAAGATGGTTTTTCTCCTCTGGAAGAGACGACATTTGATTTCGGGGGGTTTTCCGCTGTATTTTGCATTAATGACACCCCCTCGCCCCCCTTCCATTTGGGAGATTTTGGAGGGGGGGCGGGAGGGAACAGCACCAGGAGTTTTTTCCCGCGCTCGGCGCCGGCTGGCGGGACCATGTGCATGGGGGGGGGGGGCGTTTTTTATCCCGTCTAAATGTAATTTTCCAGTGATCTCACCTTTTAAATTCCCGCCTTGGCCGCGCGTTGCCAAAAAAAAAAAAAAAAAAATTTAAAAAATGGGAAAAAAAAAGAAAAGAAAGAAAAGAAAAGAAAAACAATCCAGGCCGGGAAAAAAAAAAAAAAAAAAAGGAGTTTCACTGATTTTTTTTCTGGTTCCAGCGGCAGGGTGTAAAGACGCAGCGTTGCAAAACGGGGCGAAAACCAGCAGTTTTGGAGCCGCGCGAGGCTGTAAAGCAAATTTTCGGTCCCGAAGCTCGCACCTCCACCGTCACCTTTGCGCGTCTCCCCTAAATTTCTCTCTTTCTCTCTCTCTTTTTTTTTTTTTTTTTTTTTCATGCTCCGGCCCCGCACGGGGAATAAGCGCAATTATCTCGTCTCACCACATTTTGCCAGCCCTGCCTGAGGTTTAATTAAAGCCAAGCGAAAAACACAAGAGGAGGAAGCGCCCGCGTTTCGATATCGTCCCCCCCCCTCTCTTCGGAGGGGCTGGGGGAGGCGGCGGGGCTGGGGGGAAGAAAATCGGGGCAAAAAAAACCCGAAATGGGGCAAAAATAAAACATTTCTCGCAGACTTTTTAATTTAGCAAACCTTCCCGGGTATTGCGCCTTTATATTTACTTTAAAAAAATTATATATAAATATAAATATATATGGGCGTGCACGCACACATGGACACTCGGCCACACACGCACCCTCTCTATATAAAAAATATATATATAAATGTAGCCTAATCCCCCGTAATCTCCTTGAATTACACCTAAACCACCTTCCTCGCAGGTGACCTTTCCACAAAAGGCTGTTTCTATGCCAACAGCGTCGTTTTGAGTCAGGTGAGAGAAAAAAATACGGCCCCGATCCTCTTGATTTTTCGCTCGATTCGGCGTTTTCACCGACGGGAACCTGGGGGGGGGAGGGTGGGAAAAAGAAAAAAAAAAAAAAAGAAACAAACCTAAACTAAACGATGGTAAATAGCGGCCCCGAAATCCGAAAAAACCGCGGGGAGAAATTGTTAAAAAAAATAATAACGCGTCAGGCCCGCGGCGTAACGGCGGGGCGCGAGGTGGATGATGAGATTGGGCGGAGCCGAAGGCAGCTCAGGATCAACGATTTTCTGCGGACAACGGCCCGTTTGGGTGCGGATAATTTTATTCCATGGAAAATTTGGGATGTTTTTCCGCGCTTTCTCGATTCCCCCCCCGAGTTCCAACTCAGCCCATAGAGCTGCATCCCAACCCGGAGGCTTTCAAAAGAGGCAGAGAAGGAAAAAACGCGGTTTTTTCCAGCAAAAATTACCTATTTTCATTTATTTCTGGGGGGTTTTTTGGTGTGTTTTAGAGAGCGGCGCAAGGACCCGTGGCCCGTTGGGTTGCGGCACCCCGAAAATTGCCTTTTTTTTTTTTTTTTTGCTCATTGCGAGTGGGACGTCATCCAACTTCCCGCGTATTTGGGGTTTACTGGCGGGCGGGGATGTATTTTTATTTTTCTTCTGACCTGACCCCAACACCTTCACGGGTCTCGGGAGGGAAGATATTTCCCGACGGCTCCATCTCGCAAGGCGCCGAACCAAGAGGATAAAAATACTGGTTGCCATGGGAACATAAACTCCCGAGTTTGAAAATACCGGAATTAAACCTTGCACTAATTTCGGTCCTTAAACCCCCCCGTTTTTGCAGCCGCGCTTCGGTGGGTTCGGGGTGTCGGAGGAAAAATCCGCATTCTGAAGCAACCTGACCGAGGTTTAACATCCGTACGGATGTTTTCCCGCAGCTGGATGCATCCCCAAACCAAGAATTGATTTAGAAAGGATTTTTTAAAATCGAAAATAACGATTAATCCCGAATTGTGGAATCACTTCCTGCTCTCCGCCCTCAGAGCCATCGCTCTGCATCGGCCTCACGGATGCATCCTGGTGCCGGGGCAAGGAGCCCGGCATCCAGGAGCGATAAATATAAGGCGAATTTTTGCATCTGATGCGGAAAAACTCCTCGCGAGGCTTAATTTTCTTTGCTCAAAATATGCCGCGAACACTTTAACAAATAACAAATTATAATATTGAGGCCCCAGCACTAACGATGCTCAGGCAGAGCATCCCCGTTTCCGCAAACAGGCTGAAAGCCACTTTCGGAGCTGGCGCCCGCCGAACTGCTCGGCCCGAGCAAGGAAAAAAAGCACGCTCAAAGGAAAAGAAATCATTTTTGACTTCATAATAAGCAAGAAATTTGGGATCGCAGGCAGCACGTCACGTAAGAAAAGCTAAACAGTAATAAAGGGATTATGAATTAAAAGGGGGCATGGGTAATCCTCCGCGCAAAGAAAGATCCCCATCATTAAACTCGAGTTTCCAAAGGCAAAACAGACGAGGGAATTCATTCCCCGCCTCAGAAAAACACGGAGGTACTGGAACTAATTTGTTGGCGACGGCCATAAATCGACTCAACCTCGGCACCTGAGGAGCTCCGTGAGCTGGAAGGTCTGGCGACGCCATGCCGTGCGTTCGCTGGATTTGCAACGGGATCTCTTTGCGCTTTTGGCAACCCAACGAAATGTGTCTTCAGGTTTTTGTGCTGCAACGTGATGAGTTTGTAGGCTTTTGTGATGCACCGCGATGAGTTTGTAGGTTTTTGTGATGCAACGCGATGAGTTTGTAGGCTTTTGTGATACAACGCGATGAGTTTGTATGGTTTTGTGATGCAACGCGATGAGTTTGTAGGCTTTTGTGATGCAACGCGATGAGTTTGTAGGTTTTTGTGATGCAACGCGATGTGTTTGTAGGTTTCTGTGACACAATAAGATGCGTTTGTAGGTTTTTGTGATGCAACGCGGTAAGTTTGAATGTTTTTGTGATGCAACGCGATGCGTTTGTAGGTTTCTGTGACACAATATGATGCGTTTGTAGGTTTTTGTGATGCAACGCGATGAGTTTGAATGTTTTTGTGATGCAATGCGATGCATTTGTAGGTTTCTGTGACACAATAAGATGCGTTTGTAGGTTTTTGTGATGCAACGCGATAAGTTTGAATGTTTTTGTGATGCAACGCGATGCGTTTGTAGGTTTCTGTGACGCAATATGATGCGTTTGTAGGCTTTTGTGATGCAACGCGATGAGTTTGAATGTTTTTGTGATGCAACGCGATGCGTTTGTAGGTTTCTGTGACACAATATGATGCATTTGTAGGTTTTTGTGATGCAACGCGATGAGTTTGTAGCTTTTTACTATTCAGTGCACCGAGTTTGGAGGTTTTTGTGATGCAACGCGATGCATTTGTAGGTTTTTACTATTCAATGCATTGAGTTTGTAGGTTTTTGTGATGCAACACGATGCGTTTGTAGGTTTCTGTGATGCAATATGATGCGTTTGTAGGCTTTTGTGATGCAACGCGATGAGTTTGTAGGTTTTTACTATTCAATGCATTGAGTTTGTAGGTTTTTGTGATGCAACGCGATGCATTGGTAGGTTTTTGTGATGCAACACGATGTGTTGGTAGGTTTTTGTAATGCAATGTGATGCGTTTGTGGGTTTTTGTGATGCAAGGTGACGTGCTTGAAGGTTTTTGTGATGCACCGCGATGCGTTTGCAGGATCTGCAATGGAATCTGCACTCTTTGCAATGCAACGCAATGTGGTTTCAGGTTTTTGCAATGCAACCTGATGTGTCTGCAGGCTGTGCACTGCAACGCTTGTCGCTTTTGTGATGCAACGCGACGAGTTTGTACGTTTTTGTGATGCAACACAATGCATTTGTAGGTTTCTGTGACGCAACACGATGAGTTTGTAGGTTTTTACTATTCAATGCATTGAGTTTATAGGTTTTTGTGATGCAACACGATGCGTTTGTAGGTTTTTGTGATGCAACGCGATGAGTTTGTAGGTTTTTGTGATACAACGCGATGCGTTTGTAGGTTTTTGTGATGCAATCTGATGCGTTTCTAGGTTTTTGTGACGCAACATGACGCGTTTGTAGGTTTTTGTGATGCAACGCGACACTTCGGTAGGTTTTTGTGGTGCAATGCGACACGTTTGCAGGATTTGCAAGGGAATCTCTTTGCCCTTTTTGCACTGCGATGCAGTGCAATGCGCTTGCCCATCACGCGCTGCAATCTGCACTTTTCCAAGGCAATGTGCTGGCTGGGCTTGCGATGGGCTGCCCTGCGCTGTGTCTGCCGGCTTCGCAACGGCACGCCACACGTCTGCAGGTTTTGCGATGCTTTTACAGCTTTTGCAACGCAATGCAGTGCATTTGCGGGTTGTGCGATGCGACCTGCTTGCGGTTTTCCCATGCCACGGGCTGCGACGTCCTCGCAGGTTTTGCAAAGCCATGTCCCCCTTTAAATTTTTGGCAACGTGATGGCTTTGCCCGTTTTGCAACGTGACCTGTTTGCGGGCTTTTCCGACGCGACGCCGCGCAACGGGCGTGTCCGAAGTTTTCGCAATGCGACGCGACGCAACGGGTTCGCAGTTTCCCGTCGCATCCTGCTTGCAAGTTTCCCAAGGCAACGCGCCCATTGCAAGTTTTCGCACCGTAACGCAATGCGCTTGTAGGCTTTGGCCACCCAACGCGACGTGCCTGCAGGTTTTGCGACGCGACGCACTCCTTTAAAGGTTTCGCAACGCGACGCCAACGCCTCTGTAGGTTTTCCGGCGCAACCGCTTTGACATTTTTTCCAACTCAACTCGTTCCCAAGTTTTTCCAATGCCGTTCGCTTGCTGGCTTTGCGACGCAAGGCGGCTCGGCAACCCTGCCACACGCTGCACGCTTGCACTTCTGCAGATTTCCAGACAAGATTTCGCGGTTTTTTTGCAACCTGGCACTGCAACGCCCATTTCAACTTCGCAACGCAAGGCCCCTTTGCTTTTTTTTCGGGTTGGTTGGTTGTAGGGGTTTTTTTTTCCATTTGCAATGCTCCAGACGCACTGGATCGGTTCGACTGTCGCCGTTAACGCCGGTTAAATTTCCTGCAAAATCCAGCCCAAGGCTTTTGAACCGCTCCCCCCCCACTCCCGAATCCCGGCTGCGAAACTCCCGGTGACGGACAACGCGGCACAAATGACTATTTCCACTCGCTTTTTGCCCAAAATAAGGGGGGTTCTGCGTAATTTAATTTATCTGGAGCGACCAGGCTACAATACTATAGCATTTTGAGGGGGTAAAGCTCAGGTTTGGGGCATTTTGGGGTATTAGTGGGACATTCCATCAGGTGCGGAAGCAACCGCGGGAATTTACTTACCCGGGCGATGCTTTCCTTTTGCAGCAATATCCCCCCGAAAAAAAAACCCGAACTGGGGGAGAAATGAGCCTCCGTGCCCAAAAAGGGCGGTTTTCACCCCAAACTCCTAGCTGGGAGAGGAGGCCTAGCTACTTTCATGCGTCTGCAAAAAGAAAAAGCAAACAACAAAAAAAACAGAAGGAGAAGGGGGAAAAAAACAAAAAAAGGAAGGAAAAGCTAAAAAAAAAGGCAAGGAAAAAAGCAAGAAAAAGCAAAATAAAAGCAAGCTCGTCAGAGCAGTTTGGGGGAAAAAAGGTTGAAATCAGCTTCGCCGAGAGCTTCCCCCATAATCCCTCGCTGTCCCCCAGTGGGCTTGTGCAAACAGCATCGGAACGGCGAGCGGCCGGGCTCCGGCCACGCTCCCCGAGCCGGGATTTTAAATAAATAAGTTCCATCTGCCGCGGGCTCGGGGCAGGGCAAGAGGTTGAACCCCAGGGCCCCGTTCCGGCAGGGAATCTGCATTTCGGGGATGCGGAGAGGCGGATTTTGGAGGGGGGGGGGGGATGTGTGTGGGGAAATCTGTTGCTCCCCCGCCTCTAAAAACACGATTTTCCGGGTAGCACGGGAAGGAGAAACGCCGTTTTCCAAGCCCAGGCCAGCGTTGCGACTGGATCGCGTGTGGCCTATTCGGAATTAATTTGCCTTCTTTTTTAGGGACGGGGCCGGAAAATTCGAGGTGCGGGTACGTCAGGGGGAGAGGGGAAAGGCCACGAAGGCACCAAATTCCCTTATACGTCACGTATCACACATCGCCGATCGCAGTGTGCATAGGAATAATATATATTCGCTATTATTCCAGTAATATATCTCAATCCCATCCATTTTATAGACATCTATACGCTGTGTTATGTTAGATATTATAACATACAGGAGCAATGCGGTATTTATTCTCTAATATTCCCATATACGGTAATATATACGATACGATTGCAATGATATGTAATACATTATGTATTATTCCAACGTATATTATCTATTATTCCCATATATTATATTATATTATATGATATATATATGGTACGGTACCATAAAATACGGTACAATATATATGAGAATAAATAAATAATAATAGAATAAATAGAATAAATAATATATAGAATAAATAGAATAAATAAAAGAATAAATAAATAATACATATTATTCCCGTATACGGGAATATATATAATATAATATAATGGGAATAATACAGATACCGTATGTATTTTAATATATCTTTTTAGGCCGTTTATGCGAATTTATCTATATACCGTGGAGATGCATTTCTACCGACGCGAGCTTCACGATTTTTCTCGGGTATTTGGTGGGGGGGTGGGGGGGGGGGGCAAAAGGTCTTTTCACAGCGGTAACCTGACGAGAGACGGCGCCGCCAAGCCGGGACCCGCGAGGTTCCTGCGGGATGGGGGCAAAGAGCTACGGAAAGAGGATTTTTTTTGGGGGGGGTGGGGGGGGGGTGGGGGGGATTCGGCCCTCGCAGGACAGGCGAAAGACGATGCCGCCGGCTGTTTGCAACACCCCCCGCCACCAAACCCACCTCTTTTTTCCCCCCACCCCACCCCCCCCCCCAAAAAAAAAACAAAACCCACCCCGCTCCATCATTCCAGGGATGCTTTCAGCGCTCCAAAATAATTCAGATGCGCCCCCCCGGCAAAAAAAAAAAAAAAAAGAAGGATATTTCCCTTCTTGACCACCAGCCTCGCGAAAAGGAGCCGAAATTCGGTGCCTTCCCACCCCCCCCCGGCCCCGAGTTTTCACCTGGACCTGTTTTTCAGCCCTTCCCTAAGAAAAAAACAAGCCGATAAAGCGAAGATGAAAATCTATTCATTAGGATTGATAACGCTCATTAAAACCGGCTGCGTAGGAAAGCGCGACACCGCGCCGGCGAAGGGAAGGGGAAAAATGCAAATTCTTCTGCATGAAAAGAGGATATTTCCCTAATCGCCCCAATCAAACGCCGGCGCAATTATCTGTGGCCAACCCAACGGGTTAAAATTATCCTCTTCATCTCCGGACACAGTAAGGAGCCGAAAAATGTTTCATTTTAATAAAAATGAAATCCGGACCCTGCAGAAACCGGCTTCACTAATGACGTGTTTACATAGAAAAAGACAATTTCTATTTAATGGTGATTACTAGCGGGAAAGAAATTAAACTTCCCGGAGTATATGGGTTAGAGATAATGGGAAGAAGAGAAAGTTACGGAGGGGGCGTAAATCAGGAGAGCTGCGGCCGCGTGTGGCGGACGCCGAAACCGGGCAGGTTTCGCCCCGAGGATTTGCGCAGGCGGGTGGGTAAACGCGCCTGCGAACGCGCGCGGGCACGCGAAGCCGCGAGGGCACCCGCAAACACGCGAGCGCGCGGGAGAACTTGCCAACGGCCACGCGCGTGCGTGTAACGCGGGGTCCGCCCTGCCCACGGCGGCGGGGGAGGCAAAGACACGAGCGCAAACGCGAGCAAACGGCCAAAGGCACGCGCAAGCGCGAACCTGCACGCGCCAACACGCCGGCGCGCCTCCACGGACGCGCTGGCGCGCCCACGCCAACGCGGCCCCGCGCGCGCCGACACGCGAGCACCCACGCCCCACGCCAACGCGACCCCGCGCACGCCGACATGCGCGTGGCCCTGTGGACACACCAATGCGGCCCCGTGCAAGTCAACATGCGCGCGCCCCCACGGACACACCAACGCGCCCACGCCAACGTAAGCCCGCGCACGCCAAAATGCACACTCCGCTGTGGACATGGCAGCGCGCCCACGCCAACACGCCCATTCCCCCACGGACGCACCAACGCGCCCACACCAACGCGACCCCACAAACACAAACACGTGCGCGCCCCCATGGACGCACCAACACGCCCACGCCAACGTGGCCCCGCACGCGCCAACACGCGAGCACCCCCGCCCCTGCGCCAACGCGCCCACGCCAACGCGACCCCACGCGTGCATGCCAACATGCGTGTGCCCCCATGCACGCGCCAACGCACCCACGCCAATGCAACCCCACGCACACAGACACGTGCGCGCCCCCATGGATGCGCCAACGCGCCCACGCCAACGCAGCCCCGTGCACGCCGACACGCGCGTGCCCCCGTGGACACACCAACGCGGCCCCGTGCACGCCAACGTGCGCGCGCCCCCACGGACGCGCCAACGCACCCATGCCAACGCGACCCCGCGCACACAGACATGTGCACGCCCCCATGGATGCGCCAACGCGCCCACGCCAATGCGGCCCCGCATACGCCAACATGCGCGCGCCCCCGTGGACACGCCAAGGCACCCACGCCAACGCAACCCCGCGCGCGCCAAAACGCGTGCTCCCCTGTGGACATGCCAGCGTGCCCACGCCAACACGCCCGTTCCCCCACAGACGCGCCAACGCGCCCACACCAACGCGACCCCACGCACACCGACACGTGCACACCCCCATGGGCACACCAACGTGCCCACGCCGACACACCTGTGCCCCCATGGAGACTCCAACGTGGCCACGCCAATGAGATCCCGCGCACGCCGACACGCACGCGCCCCCACGGACACGCCAATGCATCCACGCCAACGCGACCCCACACATGCCGATACGTGCACACCCCTGTGGACGCGCCAACGCACCCACGCCAACGCGACCCCGCGCACAGCGACACGTGCGCGCCCCCGTGGACACACCAACGTGCCATCGCCGACACGCGCGCGCCCCCATGGACGCGCCAACGTGCCCCCGCCACCACGCCCGCAACACCACGGACACGCCAACACACACGCGCCAATGCGACTCCACGCACACCGACATGCGCACGCCCCCATGGACATGCCAACGCGCCCACGCCAACACACGCATGCCCCCAAGGACGCACCAGCGCGCCCACGCCAACGCAACCCCACACACGCCCACACGCGCACGCCCCCGTGGACGCAACAACACGTCCACGCCAACGCGACCCCGCACATGCCGACACGCACGCACCCCCGTGGATGTTCCAATGCGCCCACGCCAACACGACCCTGTGCATGCCGACACGCACATGCCCCCAAGGACATGCCAACGCGCCCACTCCAACGCGACCCTGCGCACACCAACAGGCGCGCGCCCCCACGGACACACCAATGTGCCCGTGCCAACACGCACGTGCCCCCAAGGACATGCCAACGCACCCATGCCAACGCGACCCTGCTCACGCTGACACGTGAGCACCCCTGTGGACATGCCAACATGCCCACGCCAACACGCCCGTTCCCCCATGGACACGCCAACGTGCCCACGCCAACGCGGCCCCACGCACGCCGACACGCAGGCGCCCCCGCCCCCGCCCCAACGCGCCCACGCCAACGCGACCCCGCGCACGCCGACACGCGCGCGGCCCCACGGACGCACCAACGTGCCCACGTGCCGACGCGGCCCCCCGCGCCACTGCACGACGCGCCCCCAGCCCTGGTAGCACCGACTCGCCCGTTTCCGCCCGCCCAGCCCAGCCCCAGCGACGCTCCCGGGCGTCCAGGACGATTTCGCTCCCGCCATGGGAGGCAAAAAAAGTGCAAAATAGGGTTCGACCGCGGGAATCCAGGTTTTTGGCTCGCCGGCTTCCCCGCGCTGCTCCTTCCTATTCATTTTTTAATTACTCTTTTTTTTTTTCGCGGGGTGGGGAGGGGGGAAATTATGACTTTTTCTCCCCCGAAAAAGCCAAGCCGAGGTCTCTTTGTAGCCGGCTCCTGCCGAGCGCGAAATAAGTTTTCGGGTTGGTGTCTGTGCCAGGGCCATTCCCATCCCGCGCCGACCTGTGCGAACCCATCCCGGGGCCAAATCATTCCAACGGCGGGCTTTAATGTCTGCTCTTTTATAGAGCGGAGCAAACATCTGCAGAACAAGCCCAGATGTGCGTCGGTCGGTCCCCCGTCTCCCCCCCCAGCTCGAATTCAGGAATTTCAGCTCGGAGGCACATAATAAGGCAGTGTCTGAGATGGTTTAATAATAGTAAAATTAAAATTGTTACCGAAGCATAATGAAGAACGCGCTTGGAAGGAGGTCTGCGGGGGGAAGGAAGGGAAAAAAAAAAAATTAAAAAAAAAAAAAAATTAAAAAAAAAAAAAAGCCCAACCCTGAGCCGAAGTCTCCGGGGAACTGTTGGTTCAGAGGAACGGTAAACAACGCGCAGAAATGCGACTTAATTATCTTTACAACCCGAGTCCGCAAGCGGCGGCTGCGGCTTCCCCGGGGCTGCGGGAGCCGAGAGGCGCCGGCAGCCCCGCGCTAAAGCCCGAGCAGCCCCCGACCGGCGAGAAAAACTCCCCTTTGGCCTGAATTTTAAGTTAAAAACGAGGAAGCGCGGCAGCTCCGTCTCAGCCCTGGGGATGCGCAATCCTGGTTTCTCGCTCACCCGGGCAAAACGCAGCGCATCGGGGTTTGGGTTTGGGTTTATTTTGCTCAATTTTTTTTTTAATTTTTAATCTTATCAGGGGCAAGAAAAGCTAATGCTTGGCTGGAACTTGGGCAGGTCTCACTGCGCACGCGACCACCATCCACACCGCGGCGGATGTGGGAAGGGAAAGAGCTTGGTTTGTGCAAGAGCCGCCCAGAGGACGCTGGGCGCCGCGGGCTGCACCGGCCCCATCGCCGCCGTCGTCGGAAACATCTTCATGTACAAATATTTCTATATTTACAGATATAAGTCGGAAATCGGGTTAAAATTGAAACCGAGGATGCCGGCGAGGATGTTGGCGAGGGGCAAAGCAAGGGTTAAAATCGAAGCATGGGGATGGCTGGGATTAAACCAGGGATGCTGGAGAGGACCAGGGCAAGGACACTAGGTAGGATCAAACCAGGGATGCTGGAGAAGACCAGGGCACGGATACTAGGTAGGATCAACCCAAGGATGCTGGAGAGGACCAGGGCAAGGATGCTTGGTAGGATCAACCTGGGGATGCTGGAGAGGACCAAGGATGCTTGGTAGGATCAACCCAGGGATGCTGGAGAGGACCAGGGCAAGGATGCTGGCTGGGATCAAGACAGGGATGCTGGAGAGGACCAGGGCAAGGATGCTTGGTAGGATCAACCTGGGGATGCTGGAGAGGACCAGGGCAAGGATGCTTGGTAGGATCAAACCAGGGATGCTGGCTAAAGTCAACCCAGGGATGCTGGAGAGGACCAGGGCGAGGACACTGGCTGGGATCAACACAGGGATGATAGAGAGGACCAGGGCAAGGACACTGGCTAGGATCAACCCAGGGATGCTGGAGAAGACCAGGGCAAGGATACTAGGTAGGATCAACCCAGGGATGCCAGCTGAAGTCAACCCAGGGAATGCTGGAGAGGACCAGGGCAAGGATACCAGGCAGGATTAAACCAGGGATGCCAGCTAAAGGCAACCCAGGGATGCTGGAGAGGACCAGGCAAGGATGCTTGGTAGGATCAACCCAGGGATGCTGGAGAGGACCAAGGATGCTGCTAGGATCAACCCAGGGATGCTGGAGAGGACCAGGGCAAGGACACTAGGTAGGATCAACCCAGGGATGCTGGAGAGGACCAGGGCAAGGATGCTTGGTAGGATCAACCTGGGGATGCTGGAGAGGACCAAGGATGCTTGGTAGGATCAACCCAGGGATGCTGGAGAGGACCAGGGCAAGGATGCTTGGTAGGATCAACCCAGGGATGCTGGAGAGGACCAAGGATGCTTGGTAGGATCAACCCAGGGATGCTGGAGAGGACCAGGGCAAGGACACTAGGTAGGATCAACCCAGGGATGCTGGAGAGGACCAGGGCAAGGACACTAGGTAGGATTAAACCAGGGATGCTGGCTAAAGTCAACCCAGGGATGCTGGAGAGGACCAGGGCAAGGATGCTGGCTGGGATCAACACAGGGATGATAGAGAGGACCAGGGCAAGGACACTGGCTAGGATCAACCCAGGGATGCTGGAGAAGACCAGGGCAAGGATACTAGGTAGGATCAACCCAGGGATGCCAGCTGAAGTCAACCCAGGGATGCTGGAGAGGACCAGGGCAAGGATACTAGGTAGGATCAACCCAGGGATGCTGGAGAGGACCAGGGCAAGGACGCTGGGCAGGATCACGGAATCACACACAGAATCACAGAATGGTTGGGGTTGGAAGGGACCTTAAAGACCACCTAGTTCCAACCCCCCTGCCCTGGGCAGGGACACCTCCCGCTCCACCCAGGGACGCTGGTTAGGACTTGAACCAAGGAGAGCAGATAAACTCAGAGGAAAGACGGTGGTGGTTCAGGGCAAAGAAAAGATGCTCCGTAGAACGGAACCAAGGGCTAGGACCGAAGCAGGGACGCTGGGGAGGATTAGCTCAAGGATGCCAGAAGCAGGCGGCGGGCGCTTATCAAACCAAGGCTGCTGGCTGAATACACGCCGAGGACGCCCGCGCGGGTCACAGCCAGGCTGCTGGCTGAGATGGCATCACGGACGCCACCTAAGAGCGCGTTGCAAAGGATGGCTAGGAGCGAGGTAAGCGAGAATCAAAGCAACGACTCGGGCTAGGATCCATCTACAGCCGCTAGTCAAAAGCAAACTGAAGACGCTGCTTAAAAGCCAGCCGAGGACGCCGGGGAGGATCGACGGGGGGATGCAGGCTGGGACCGAACCAAGGCACCACCGAGCTAAAAGCCAAGCGAAGATGCTGGCTGGGACCAAAGCGAAGACGCTGGCTAAAAGCCGAGCTCAACGACTCTTTATTTTGGCCTAACTTTAAAAAAAATTTAAAAAAAAAATTTAAAAAAAAAATGCTCATTTTTCCGTCTCCCCAGGCTGCCAGCAGCCCGGCGAGGCTCAGCCCCTCCGGCGAGGCGGCGATGCCTTTTTGATTAACCCGGTTGAACGAGCTGGGAAAAACATGAGCCGCTTCCTGGCCCGGTTTGGATCCCAAAAGCTCCGTCCCGCTCCTGGCTGCGGAGCCAAGGGCAGCCCGGGGCTGTCTGCGTCCCCGCCGCCTGCCTGGTCCGGGCATGCCTGTAAATCGGCTCAACCCCCCGAAACCCCACCGGCTATTCCTTACCGCGGCGCGCTTTATTCCGCAAAAATCGTTTGCTGCCGCCGTTGAACTCATCCGTACGGCCCCCGGCCCGCAAATTCGGCGATATTTCAGTCAAAAAGTGCTTTTTATCCCCAATTTCTTGCGGAACGCCGGCATTTTTCCGCGCCAAGCGCAGGGCTTGGCTGTGAAACGGTGACGCTCCTTTTCGAGGGATATTCAGCTTTTATCAAAGGCTTCCAGCAACCCCAAATCAACCAAATTCCCTCCCCCGCTCCCCGCCCCGAAAATCTGTATTTAGTTCCCGAGCTCATGAGAAAACCTCAAGATTCGGGGATTTGGGGGTTTTTTTGACACCTGCTTGCATTGGTAAATCACTGCAGAGTAATTCGGTCCAACCCACGTCCTTTACCCGCCCTCCAAAACAAATAATCTTCGTGCTTTGAAATTCGACAAACTGCTTTTTTTTTCTTCTTTTTCTTCTTCTTTTTTTTTTTTTTTTTTTTTTTTTTTAAATAAAGGCGATTTTTCCCCGAAACAACTCATTTTTCGGCACTCCCTCGGCACACCCGAGCTAGATTTAACCCCCCAGAAGTAACTCCAGGACACAGAAAACTGCAAAAAAAACCCTGATTTTTCCCTGCAATGCAACAGCTGGAGGAAAAATACGGTCCCCAACCACCCGCCCAAATTACACCCAGTTTCCAAACGGGACCGAAAATAATTCCTCTGCTGAGCTTTGAAGCCACTGAAGCCGCTTCACATCATTTTTCTGCCCCGGGATGAAGATAAAATTAAGGCCCGGGTGTCGCTAAAGCCCCGTCGGATGTTGCATCCTAAAAAAAATATTAATTGCAAAATGGTTGTGTAATTCTTTTAACGAGGACGCGGCTCCGGCATGAGGAGATGCGATGCCCTGCCACCACCCCGGGCTTTTTTTTTTTTTTATGCATTTGAGCGCCGGAACGTCGCAATCTGGGGCCGGGGAGGTTTGGACACGCGGTTATACGAGCTCTGTGCTTAATGAGGGGTGCCTAATTAAGGTCGGGGAGCGCTGGCTTTGCCAGGAGACCCTGCGTGGAGCCTGGCCTGGGTTTTTTCGGAGGTGAGCATCCCCGGCCGTCTGCTCGCTCATCCCGGCAAGGTCACGTCTGCAATAATCACTTCGGCTCGGCTCACGGCACCCTCGCACCGAAATAATCCCAAAGAATATCCCGAATTATTCTGCCGATCAAGGTGTTCCCCTTCCCATGGAAGGAAAAGCAGGTGGAAAACCATGGATGCTCTTCAATTCCTTGGAAATAAGGAAACGGGGTTGAAAGCTTGGAGGGATGCAACCCCCAAGCATGGACCCTAAATAGGATGAGGATCAAATAATCCCAAAAAATGTCCCGAATTATTCTGCCAATCAAGGTGTTCCCCTTCCCAAGGTAGGAAAAACAGTTGGAAAACCACGGACGCTCTTCAGTTCCTTGGAAAAAAGGAAACAGGGTGGAAAGCTTGGAGGGATGCAACCCCAACCATGGATGTCTAATAGGATGAGGATGAAATAATCCCAAAGAATATCCCGAATTATTCTGCCGATCAAGGTGTTCCCCTTCCCAAGGTAGGAAAAGCAGGTGGAAAACCATGGATGCTCTTCAATTCCTTGGAAATAAGGAAACGGGGTTGAAAGCTTGGAGGGATGCAACCCCCAGGCACAGATGCCTAATAGGATGAGGATGAGGATGAAATAATCCCAAAGAATATCCCGAATTATTCTGCCGATCAAGGTGTTCCCCTTCCCATGGAAGGAAAAGCAGGTGGAAAACCATGGATGCTCTTCAATTCCTTGGAAATAAGGAAACAGGGTTGAAAGCTTGGAGGGATGCAACCCCCAGGCACGGACGCTAAATAGGATGAGGATGAGGATGGTTGGAAAAGAAGGACGAAGGCAATGGCGTGCATCCGTCCCGGCCGGCCGCCGGCTGGCGAGGAGCCCTGCAAGGACAGGGCGAAAATTAGCGCGAGCCATCAGCTTAACGAAGTGGAGTCTGGTGTCGTCCCCGCACCGGGTTAATGGAGCTCCGCGGCAGCAGCTGGCGCCCGCCTCGGCGAAAAATGCAGGGTTTTGCCCCGAATCGAGCCACCGAAAACAGGATCCGGGCGAGGATGTGAACGGCTGCACGTCATCGCGGCGGGGAAAAGCCTGGCGCCGCTTTCCCCCCTTTCCGGGGGCACAAATTCCCACCGAATGGATTTAACGGATGGGTTTTCGCAGAGGCGGGGGCGGCGGGGGGGGGGGGGGGGGGCGCTGAATTCCCACCACGTCTCAGACGCTTCAGCATCCCCCGAAATTGGGCCATCCCAATTGTAGAGGTTTTTCTGCTTTCTAAACCTCAAATCGCGGCTCCGGCTGGTTAAAGCAAATCTAAGGTGTCCCATCCCCCCCCCGCCATGGCCAGTATGGGTACCTATACGCGTTTGCATGCCTAAAAATGGCATTTTTCTAGGAAAAATCCCGCTGCGCGCACCTCGCCGGAAGGGAAAGCTCGCGGGTCGGTTAGTTTCTCAAAAAGCTAAATTTCGCGGGCTTTTCTTAACTTTTTTTATCTCTTTTTCTCTCTTTCAGGGAATAAAGGTGAGCGGCCCCAGGCTGGGGGTAGCGTGCGGGAATTTCTCCCGGCTCCGCGAAGGATGCGCAGCTCAAGATTTCCATTATTATCTGGAAAGATAAATATACGGACAATGAGGAGCCCTTGTACCTATGGCAATAATAACAATGACAGTAACAGTAGTAAAAGTAATAATAATAATAATAATTATATCATCATCATCGTTACTGGGGCACGGGCAGTTTTGGGGGGACGGAGCTAAAGGAAGCCGTGGGACGCGGGATGCGATGATCGGCGGCGGATGCTTCCAGCGGCATTTTAAATAAATAAAAAAGGGATTTTCCTGAGCTACTGCGAGATTTGCTCCCCTGGTTTGGATGGGCAAATCCGTATTCCAGCGGTTCAACACCCGGAAGAGCTGAAGCTCTCCGGCACAACAAATACACGAACGGCACCATCCCGGCACGTATGTTATCCGGAATACGTATATGCGTGTCTTCATCCACGTCATTCAATTATAATAGATCCAATGGATGGATATAATGCAATATATCCAATATATCCAAAGTATATCCAATATATATCTAGAAAATATCCAATCCATCCCATAGAATAGATCTAATGCATGGATATAATGTAATATATCCAATATATCCAAGGTATATCCAATATATATATACTATACCCGCTATATCCATCCCATATAATAGATCCAACGGATGGATATAATGCAATATATCCAATATATCCAAGGTATATTCAATAGATATATAGAAAATATCCAATCCATCCCATAGAATAGATCCAACAGATGGATATAATGCAATATATCCAATATATCCAAGGTATATTCAATAGATATATAGAAAATATCCAATCCATCCCATAGAACAGATCCAACGGATGGATATAATGCAATATATCCAATACATCCAAGGTATATTCAATAGATATATAGAAAATATCCGATCCATCCCATAGAATAGATCCAACGGATGGATATAATGCAATATATCCAATATATCCAAGGTACATCCAATATATATATACTATACCCGATATATCCATCCAATATAACAGATCCAACGGATGGATATAATGAAATATATCCAATATATCCGAAGTATATTCAATAGATATATAGAAAATATCCGATCCATCCCACAGAATAGATCCAACGGATGGATATAATGCAATATATCCAATATATCCAAGGTATATCCAAGCTATATATATTATACCCAATACATCCATCCAATAGAATAGATCCAATGGACGGATATAATGTAATACATCCAAAACATCCAAGGCATATCCAACATACACATCCCACCTTCTGTAAGCGTTAACCCTTTCCGCTGCTGCTTTGCATCTCCTTTATCAAACGTCCGCCCTTTTCTCCAAAACAAACAAAAAAAAACCAACCCAACTTTTCTCAAGTTTTTGGCTTTTCCCCCTCCACCCCGATGGCGATAATTCCGATTCGTCCGTAACAGCTACGGTTGAAGCATTTCCCCTCTGTTTTGGGGTGCCCCTTGCACCGCGCTTCCAAGAAGAGCTATTTTTTTTGGCAGTCTGGGCAGGCGTGACGCTCACAAAAACGCCAAGGCCATTTCGAGCGGTTTCAACCGGGTTTTTACTCTTTTTTTTATTTTTTTTTTTTTTTTTCCGAATAAAACCCCCTGAATCCCAGCACCGGACTCCGCGTGGTACCGGCCCACATCCCTGCTCCATCCCAACACCTGGAACCACCCCTCCGCTTCCAGCGAAAGAAGGCAAAAGGCAGAGGAAGGAGTGGGAAAATGGGGGGAAAAAAGAAAAAACAGTAAATTTTAATTTATCTTTTTTTTATAATAGTACCCAGCAAGCTTTCAAATTGCAACCAAAACCCAAAAAACCTTTGTCACAGGCGGCTGGGCCAGTACGTTTGGGAGCAGAAAAGAGTATTTTACAGCAATAAATAGATTATATCGGTGTATAGATATAGCTAGCGAGATATATATTCAAATATATATTAAAAAAATTGGTTATATCGGTGTGTATATACGTAGCTAGCGATATATGTATTTATATATACATAAAAAATTGGTTATATTGGCGTGTATATATGTAGCTAGCGATATATCTATTTTTATATATATAAAAAATTGGTTATATTGGTGTGTATATACGTAGCTAGCGATATATCTATTTATATATATATAAAAAACTGGTTATATTGGCGCGTATATATCCACTAGCCATACATAAACCCCAATATAATCTATTTATTTATCGCGAAACTTTCATTTCTTTCTAGATATATATACAGCAACGTGATTACCGCCATTAGAAATACTCTGCGCTCTAGAATAGACGGCGACGTCACCATTATTCGCAATATATTATATCGCGATAATTACGTATCGATGGAATATATTGCTTATATCGAGCCATGTCTTATGTATTGCTATAAGACACAGTTGTAGAACGTCGTGGAAATATTTATAACTACACGCATGCATCGCATTAAGGTGGTGTGTTATACAGCATTATTACACTGCTCTATGTCCCGTATCTCTAGAATATATAAATGTATATTTCTAGCAATAAATAGAGTACATACGGCAAAAAAACAAACAAACAAACAAAAAAAAAAACCTAAAAAAGTCGGAGCCCGGATACGGGCCAAACCCGCGCCGCGGCCCCCGTCCGGCGTCAGCAGCACACCCAAACCCCTTTAGAGCGGGGAAAGTTATCCCGATAAAATAAAAGAAGTTGTTTAAATAGCTTTTCCCCCCCCGCCTTTTTTTTTTTTGGCCTTTTTTTTTTTTTTTTTTTTTTGCCCACAGAGCTGGAGCTGGGAATCCATTAGCCTTTAATGAAGTGAAACCCTCATCTTGCCGGAGCCACCTCATTTAGCGCAATTGTTTCGCAGCCATTACGGAAAGACAATTACAAGGAAGCGGCGAGAGTAATTGGAAATGCTGGCGGGAGCTGGGCGAAATGATAATAAATAAAAATATTCCCCCTAATAAGCTTGCCAGGAGGGGGGTGGGCTGAAGAAAATCAACATAATTAGAACTGAACCTCGGCGAGGAAAAACAGACAGCGGGGTGGCGAGCGCTCGGCGCGGAGACGGCGGCGAAAAGTGGAGAAAACTTCCATTTTTCGCCCCCAAAACAGCGGGGAAGGTGGGGGGGGGGGGGGGAGGGAGGGAAGGGGGGGGGAAAGACTTTTCCCACCTGTACGAAGCTACCGGGAGCGAAAAATGGTTGGAAAGGGGGATGGCTGCCCGCGGGGATG
This sequence comes from Chroicocephalus ridibundus, assembly GCF_963924245.1. Classification (NCBI taxonomy): domain Eukaryota; kingdom Metazoa; phylum Chordata; class Aves; order Charadriiformes; family Laridae; genus Chroicocephalus; species Chroicocephalus ridibundus. The sequence goes on along the minus strand of NC_086301.1, from coordinate 8,239,447 downwards.
CTCCTGCGGTACCCACCCCAGGGTGGGTTTGCTCCTCCATCACCCGCTCCGGGCTGAAATTAAAGGAAAAAAAGTAAAAAAATGCTTAAAATCAAGATGGTTTCGCTCGCGGGACGGCGCGGAGGAGCATCACAGGGTAACACGGATTTCTCCGCAGCGGAGGGGTTTTTTGGGGCGTGGAAAAAATGGATCGATTTTAACAAAACCTGGAGTATTTTAATTATCCTTAAGGATAAAAAAGGCACCGTGTGTGGGGATTTTTTTGGGGGGGGGGGGGGGGGGGGGCGTGTTTTGTTTGGTGAAGAAGGAAAGAAAAAGGGTTACGTCACGTTTGCAACCGTCGGCGGGTTCCTGCCTTGCTCCTAAAATCCTGGCTTTTCCCCCCAAAATAAGGCCCGTCTCCCCCGCCAGCAGCCGGGGCTCCGTCCCCATCCTCATCTCAGCCCGAGGCGGCTTCAGCTGCTCCTCCAAAGCGCTTTGCGGCCGAAAAAGTCCGACAACTTGGAGCTTTGCACCCAAAAAAAGTCATTCGGGAGGGCGCCGGCACCCAAAAAAGTCCTTAAAACAGGGGCTCGCACCCAAGAAAGTCCTTAAAACAGGGGGTTTGCGGCAAAAAAGAGGCACTTTATCAACGGGGTGCGCACCGAAAAAAGCTCTTCACGCAGCGTTTTGCACTCAAAGTCCTTCAAAAAGGGACTTTTTGGGGTGCAAACGCACCCCAAAGAAAGGCCACTCAAAAAAGGCTTCGCAGCGAAAAAAAGTACTTTAAACAGAGGTTTGCCCCCCCCCCAAAAAAGCCCTTAAAACAGAGGTTTGCGCCGAAAAAAAGTTCTTCAAATAGGGGTTTTCACCTAAAAAGGCCTTTCAAAAAGGGGTTCGGCACCAAGAAAAAGTCCTTTAAAGGGGGGTTGGCATCAAAAAAGCACTTTAAAGAGGGGTTTGCAGCAAGAAAAAGTCCTTCCAACGGGGGTTTTCACCTAAAAAAGGCCTTAAAACGGGGGTTTGCAGTAAAAAAAAAGCCCTTTAAACGCGGGGGTTTGCACCCAAAAAGCTGCCCCTGCCTCTTCCCTCTCCGCTGCCGTTCTCCGGGGGGGCTGGGTTAAACCCCCATCCCATCGTATTTTCCCGAATATTGGTGAAATGAGACCTGTAGGTGAATTATAACTGAATATAAAATGTAATTGAATAACGTGTTTCTTAGACTTTTGTTCCTACGTGGAATCTCCGGAATCCCACTGGGGCCGGTGGGAGAACGCCAACGATACTGGGAGCATCCCAATCCCCAACTGGGATGTTCCCAAAGAGCAAATACCCTCCTAAAGAATCAAATATCCTCCCCCCCAAACCCCCCAAATTAAAATACCCCTCCAAAATAATAAAACGCCCCCAAATAAATAGTAAATACCCCAAAAGAAAGAACCAAATGCTCGCCAAAAATAAGAAAACACACCCTGAAATAATAAAATAGCCCAAATAAATACTAAAACCCTCCCCCCAAACAGCAAAAGATCCCAGATAAATAACAAAATACCCCCCCCAGAATGATAGACGACCCCCCGAATAATAAAACACCCTCCCCCCAAAATAAAATAGCCCCCAACATAATAAAATTTCCCCCTCAACATAATAAGAAATCCCAAACGCGTAAGAAAATGCCCCAAATAAATAACAAAGGACCCCCCCAAATAATAAAATACCCTTCAAAATAATAAAACATCCCAAATGGATAATGTCTCCCAAAGTAAGATACACCCCCAAAATCATCTCCCAAATAAATAACAAAATACCCGAAATAAATAAGAGAATACCCCCCAAAATAATAAAAGATCCCAAATACATCACAAAATACCGTCCCAGAAGAGCAAAATACCCCCCCGAAATAATAAAAGATCCCAAATAAATAATAAAATACTCCCCAAAATAATACGATCCGCCCCCAAAATAACAAAGTATCCCGAATTAATACCAAAATACCCCCCCCAAATGTACAAAATCCCTCAAAATAATAAAAGATCCCAAAGAAATAACAAAACGCCCCCCCAAAATAGTGAGATATGCCCCCAAAATCATAAAGCGCCCCAAACAAATCGCAAAATACCCCCCAAAGCGATACAATAATCCCACAAAATAATAAAATATCCCAACTAGAGAATAAAATATCCCCCCCCCCCTAAAAAAAAGAGGAAAATCCCCCCCATCCGAGCCCCAGGAGCGCAGGCGACTTTCATTTAAAAACCATGCACGGTTTTTTTCCTCGCCATTCCGGAACTCCCTTCCCACCGTTATCACAGAACGCCATCGGAGATAAACCATTTTTATTTCCCTTTTTTTTTTTTCCCCCCCCCTTTACGGTGGGATTTTTCAGCGGCGCATCCCGCTTCCCCCCCCCCCCCCGTCCCCGCCCCCGCGGCCCTGGCTCCCATGGAAGTCAACTCACGTCGAGAGTTAATGTTTCGTTAACATATATTCTTTTTTTTTTTTTTTTTTTTTTCCCCCCGTTCACATACGTATGTTATTTTTTATTTTAATTTGCCGTATTCCTCCTCGGTCGCCGATTACGGTGCTCTCAAAGGGCTTGGCGCGATTTTCCCCGTAACTTTTTGAGCCTTTTCGCCTTCCCTACGCCACAGGTGATGCTCCCGCCACGATACCGTGGTTTTAAATAATATTAAATAATATTAAATAGTCTAAAATAGTCTTAAACACTATCACGTGGCATTAAAGGTTATTCGCTCCTATGACATATTAGTGATCATTATTAAAAATAATTAAATACGCGCGCACAAATATTTAAGAGCTGCAAAATGCCGGCGCTGCCGAGGCGGTACCAGCGGGGAGTCCCGGTGGGAAGACGTTGGGCAAAGCTCCCGCAAACTGGGGGGAACTGGGCTATTCTGGAGCTTTTTTTTTTTCTTAGTTCCCCGGCGCAGGAGGAGGGAAGAGGGAGGCAGCGGTGGGGGCTCGCTGGGAGCGCGCAGGGAGCATGCTGGGGAGGGCGAGTGGGAGCTGGTGTGTGCTGGGAAGCGAGCAGGGAGCGCGAGCAGGGAGCGAGAAGGGAACAAACACGGGAACACACACGGGAGGATGAATGGGAGCTGGAGATGAGCTGGGAAGCGAGCAGGGAGCGAGCAGGGAGAGAGCAGGGGAAGACACATGGGAGGATGAACAGGAGCTGGAGATGCGCTGGGAAGCGAGCAGGGAGCGAGCAGGGAGAGAGCAGGGGAAGACACATGGGAGGATGAATGGGAGCTGGTGGCGTGCTGGGAAGCGAGCAGGGAGCGAGCACTGGAATGTTCATGGGAGGATGAATGGGAGCTGGAGGTGTGCTGGGAAGCGAGCAGGGAGCGAGCAGGGAGAGAGCCGGGACCGAGCACTGGAACACACATAGAAGGATGAATGGGAGCTGGAGATGTGCTGGGAAGAGTGCAGGGAGTGAGCACGGAGCGAGCACTGGAATATACATGGGAGGATGAATGGGAGCTGGTAGTGGGGAAGGAAGCGAGCAGGGAGTGAGCAGGGAACGAGCATGGGAACACACATGGGAGGATGAATGGGAGCTGGAGATGTGCTGGGAAGCGAGCAGGGAGCGACAGGGAGCGAGCAGGGGAAGACACATGGGAGGATGAATGGGAGCTGGTGGTGGGGAAGGAAGCGAGCAGGGAGCGAGCAGGGAACGAGCAGGGAACAAGCATGGGAACACACATGGGAGGATGAACGGGAGCTGGAGATGTGCTGGGAAGCGTGCAGGGAGCGAGCAGGGGAAGACACACGGGAGGATGAACAGGAGCTGGAGATGCGCTGGGAAGCGTGCAGGGAGCGAGCAGGGAGCGAGCAGGGAAAAACACATGGAAGGATGAATGGGAGCTGGAGGTGTGCTTGGAAGCGAGCAGGGAGCGTGCACTGGAACGTTCATGGGAGGATGAATGGGAGCTGGAGGTGTGCAGGGAAGCGTGCATGGGAGCGAGCAGAGAGCGAGCAGGGAACAAGCATGGGAACACACATGGGAGGATGAATGGGAGCTGGAGGTGTGCTGGGAAGCGAGCAGGGAGCGAGCAGGGAGCGTGCACTGGAACATACGTGGAAGGATGAAGGGGAGCTGGAGGTGTGGAAGGAAGCGAGCAGGGAGCGAGCAGGGAATGAACATGGGAACACACATGGGAGGATGAATGGGAGCTGGAGATGAGCTGGGAAGTGAGCAGGGAGCAAGCAGGGAGCGTGCACTGGAACATTCATGGGAGGATGAATGGGAGCTGGAGGTGTGCTGGGAAGCGTGCAAGGAGCGAGCAGGGAGCAAGCACTGGAATATGAATGGGAGCTGGTAGTGGGGAAGGAAGCGAGCAGGGAGCGAGCAGGGAACGAGCAGGGAACGAGCATGGGAACACACATGGGAGGATGAATGGGAGCTGGAGGTGTGCTGGGAAGCGAGCAGGGACCGAGCAGGGAGCGTGCACTGGAACATTCATGGGAGAATGAATGGGAGCTGGTGGCGTGCTGGGAAGCGAGCAGGGAGCGAGCAGGGAACGCGCACAGGAACACACATGGGAGGATGAATGGGAGCTGGTGGCGTGCTGGGAAGCGTGCGTGAGAGCTGGAAGCGTGCACGGGAGAGCGCCAAGGGACATGCCCAGGGGCTTACGAGAGCGCTTCCCGGAGCGCGCACGGGAGCTGGAGGTGCGCAAGGAACCGCGCGTGGGAGCTGGCAGTAATTACGGGCGCAGGAACAGGAGCACGCAGGGAGCGCGCGCGGGAACTGGAAGTGTGCGTGGGGGGCGTGCGAGGGAGCGCGTCCGGCTGGGAGCCGGAGGGGTGCGAGGAAGCACGGCCGGGAGCTGGGAGCGTGCGTGGTGGAGCGCGCAAGGAGCGCGCGCAGGAGACGCTCCCAACTGGGCACCTCCTTCCCGAGGGAGTCTCGAGGCGCCCACTCCAAATCCCGTCGGATTGGCCAGAATTGGGAAAATTCACTATGTAATTAGGTATTAGCTATATTCTACGTTGCCTATATTTTCTGTTATATATATAATAAATACGCCGGAGTTAATATAGGTTATTATACGACGTATACTGTGCTACGTATAGTTATATAGAGAATATGGATTATATATTATCCATATATCAATGTTATCGATATATTACATATGATATATTCTGAATATGGAGTCTAATAGAGTTTATTCCATATATACACTATATAATATCGATATATGTATTTAATATATACACTATATAATATCGATAATACAGTTACTATAGTTAATACAGACAATATAGACGCCGTAGAGGATATAGAAAATATAGATGCCGTAGATAATAGAGGTGATACATAGAATCACAGAATTCTATATATAGGTGATATAGATATAATTATATGAGATATATATAAAATAAATATAGTTAATATGGAGTTAATATAGTTTTTTGTTCTTTACTGGAGCTCTGGCTAAAGGGACGGTGATTTTCTCGAGCTGCCTCTCTGGAAAACGATCATCTCTGTTAATTATTATCCATTCTATTCTATTAATATATTATATAAGCTACATATAATATAAGCTTATATTATAGGCATTAGATATATTAGATATATGGCAAGCCAACCCCCCGATTTGGCCCACATTTGATAAGACGCTACGGATTTATTTAGTATTTTTTGGGGGGAAAACAAACCCCACAGTTCAGCCCCCAAAAGCCACCCCCAAAAAAAGACGGGAAAAGCCCCCCAAATCTTTGCCGCCCGTCGCAGGAGATCCCCGGCACACACACCTCTCCCCGACCCTGGCCAAATTTGCCCTATTCCGACGCATTTTATGAAAGGGCTGAGATTTCATTCCGGCATCAGGATTCGGTGCCTTTATCGGGCTCGTTTCTCAGTTGATAGAAATCTCTTACAATAATAGTTGAGATACGTCCCGATCCTACGTCCCTAAATTGAGATATACTGAGAAAAAACAACATTTGAGATGTGTGAGACTCTCTCCTTTAGAGGGATCTATTCCAGTCCGTTCTGTTCTAATTAAGCCAAAGTGAATTTGCTCGGATTCCGGTGGGGAACGGTGGAACGAGGGATTTTGAGGTGAAAAACCGGCACCGTGCTACAGCGGTGCGCAGCCTTCCCTGAAATTGCAAGAATTTCCTTCCCGAATTCCCTGAATTCGTATTTCCTAAATTTCCAGAATTTCTTCAGTTCCTTTTCCGGAATTTGTGGATTTTGCAGGATTTCACTCTTTGGAGAAAATCCAATTTATTCTTCAACACATTCCCCTTTTTTTTGCCGCAACGCCCCGAGACGCCGCTGACGACGCGGGGGTTATTTGAGAGCCTCAAACCCCCGCTCGGATTTTTCCCGATCAACCGCCTCCGGCTCAACGCCAAAAACCTCTGGAATTTGGTCCTTCGCGACCAAGAAATACATCGATTTTTCTTTTTTCTTCGGCCGGGCGAGCGCGTCCTGACGCAGCAAAAAAGCGGGATGCAGGGAGCAACTCCGCTGTATTTTTTGGGGGGGGGGACGGAAAAGCTTTTGCTTTTTTTAGGGGCGACAAAAACGAATTAATTCGCCGCGTTCGCAGCCCGTAATCCCCACGGGGTTGGGGTGGTTGGGTTGGGTTGGTTTTTTTTTTCCGGTAGCCGAGTGGAAAGGTTTATTTAGCCGGCAGCGGCGATGGCTTCGCAAAACATTTTCCCCCTATCCTGCAGGGAGAACCGCACCGACCGAAAGGAGATTTAATTAGCGAAAATCTCGTTAGGCAAACGAAATTATCCGTAAGACAATACTCCTCTGGACAGGGGGTATGATTAAACAAAGCCATTAATTGCGAAAGGCGCTCCAACAGTCGTCTTGGCTCGAGGATGGGGTGGGGGGGGTGGGGATATTTTTTTGGCGGGGGGGAGGGGGGGGTTGTTAATGATAAGACCCCTCCGTGCTCATTAGCGCGCCTTGATTGCGTCGCGCAAATTGCAAAGCCGGCAGGCGCCGACCCGCCGTTAAGTCGGGTTTTTTTGTTTTTAGGGGGCTGTGGTTTCCTCGCCCCCTAAAAAAAAAAATAGGGAAGGAAAAAATGAAAAAAAAAAAAAATCTAAAAAAATAAAAAATAAAAAAATCGGGCATTTCAGAAAATTCCAAATTTGGGGTTCAATTTGGGAAATCCCAAACCGGGAGGGAGGGGGAGGAGACTGGCAGCCGCCAGGAGCACGCGCGCACCCGCGTCGCGCCGCCAAGCCGTGAAAACGCGATGGGTTTTTTTTTTTTTAAAGTTGTTTTAAAGATATTTTGACGTTATTTCTAGCCCGTCCTCGAGACGCGTTCACGCTGGTCCCTAACGACGGCCGGGAGCACCGCGGCATCCCCGCGTCGTTACGCTAACGGCGTTCGTTTAGCCGGCACGGCACTATAGGGAAAGCTAAAATAGCTGAGAGCGCGAGCTGCTGTACTTAATAATTCCCCGTGATTTAAAATCCGAGGTTATAACAACCGGCTGGAGAAGAGAAGGGAAACGCCGCCGTTCTTTTAACCTTTCGCATCGTGAGCATATTACGGCGCGACCTATAAAAAGCAGCGATTCAGGGCAAGAAGAGCCTTCCCTTTCCCAGGAAGTGCTCCAGGACGCTCGAAAAAAATGGAGAAAAATAGCAAAAAGCTCCTAAAACAGGCACCCAGCGAACGGTCAGGGATTTTTTTATATATATAAATATTTATTTTTTTTTATATCTCTCTCTCTCTTGTTCGAGAGAAATCGCGGGGCGTTCACGCCCCGGCGGCACGCGCTGTCTCCCATTTTCCCGCATCCCGAAAATGCCGCGCGTTTTCCCCCCAGCCGTCGGTTGCCAAGCGAAGCCTGGAGGAAAGCCGCCGCCGCCGCAAAAAAAAAAAAAAAAAAAAAAAAAGGGAAATTTGGAGGGTATTTTTAGGCGCTGAAAACAAACCGGGGACGCGTCGGGTACCGGGGAAGCGGGGGGGACGCGCTGGAAGGGGGCAACGACGGATGTCGGAGGAATGACCCACCTGATGCCAGCAGGAGCAGGAGGTAATTAAGAAATCCCAATTAATTCAATCCGGGCTGGCAGAGCCCCGCGACCGCCGGAGAGGGTTTTGCAGGCACCCTCGGCAAGAGCCCCCTCTAATTTTGGGTCCATTTGAGCCCCGTTTGGCCAAAAGCCTGGCAAACCCTTGCACAGGGCGGCACGGTTCAGCTCCCCGTAAACCCCTGCCGACGCTTAGATTAGATTATAATATATCATATATACGATATCTATATAAAATGGGGACGTATGGTATTATATATTCATAGTATTCCCCAATATATCTCTCGTATTCCCCAATATATACGCATTACAGATCGTATAACATATAATATATATCTTACGACATCATTATGAAATATTCCCCCGTATATACGGAGGAATATGTATATATTTCCCAAAACGTTACATTCGCAGTGCTTGATATCAATATATTCCCCAATATTTTTTATATATATATAAAAATATATCTCATAGAATCGGCGAATGCCGGGTTGGAAGGGACCTATATAAAATATATATATTATATTTCCGGAGAGAGAGAGAGAGACGTCTCGCCGATCTGGGTAACCATCCCATCCCGCCAGTCTTTGCTAATTGAGGTGCCACACCGGGCTCTTCGCTAACGAGCGCCCTGGTAGGGGGCTTTCATTAGGGTTCTTTGCCGATTTTGGGTACCATCCCATGGGTCTTCGCTCGTTTGGGTGCCACACTAGGGTCATCGCTAATTGGGATGGCCGGCGAGCATCTTTGCTAATTTGGGGTAGTCTTTGCTGATTTGGGTACCAACCCACGGTCTTTGCTAATTAAGGTGCCCTGATGAAGTCCTTCATTAGGGTGCCCTGCAGCGGACTTTGCTAATTAGGGACCCCGGCACGGATCTGGCTGGTCTGGGTACCATCTCATGGTCTTTGCTGATTTGGATGTCCTACTGGGATCGTTCATTTAGGTGTCTCGCGAGAATCTCCGATAATTTGGGTGCCACGCAAAGATCTTTGCCAATTTGGGTACCATCCCATGGTCTTTGCTAATTAGAGTGCCCTGTTGGGGTGTGTCATTTGGGTGCCCTGCATGGACCTTGGCTGATCTGGGTAACATCTCATGGTCTTTGCTAATTAGGGCACCCTCTTGGGGTCTTTCATTTGGGTGCCCTGCATGGACCTTGGCTGATCTGGGTAACATCTCATGGTCTTTGCTAATTAGGGTGCCCTCTTGGGGTCTTTCATTTGGGTGCCCTGCATGGACCTTGGCTGATCTGGGTAACATCTCATGGTCTTTGCTAATTAGGGCGCCCTCTTGGGGGTCTTTCCTTTAGGTGTCCTGCGAGCATCTCTGCTGATTTGGATGTCCTACTGGGACCGTTCATTTAGGTGTCCCACGAGCACCTCTGCTCATTTGGGGGCCACGCAAAGATCTTTGCCAATTTGGGTACCATCCCATGGTCTTTGCTAAGTAGGGCACCCTCTTGGGGTCTTTCATTTGGGTGCCCTGCATGGACCTTGGCTGGACTGGGTAACACCTCATGGTCTTTGCTAATTAGGGTGCCCTCTTGGGGTCTTTCATTTGGGTGCCCTGCATGGACCTTGGCTGGTCTGGGTAACATCTCATGATCTTTGCTAATTAGGGTGCCCTCTTGGGGTCTTTCATTTGGGTGCCCTGCATGGACCTTGGCTGGTCTGGGTAACATCTCATGGTCTTTGCTAATTAGGGCGCCCTCTTGGGGGTCTTTCATTTGGGTGCCCTGCATGGACCTTGGCTGATCTGGGTAACATCTCATGGTCTTTGCTAATTAGGGTGCCCTCTTGGGGGTCTTTCATTTGGGCGTCTTGTGAGCATCTCTGAGCATCACTTTCATTCGGGTGTCCTGCGAGCGTCTCTGCTAATTTGGGTGCCCCGTCAGGATCTTTTACTAATTTGGGTGCCCTGCTGGGCTCTTTGCCCATTTGGGCACCATCCCTTGGTCTTCACTAATTGGGGTGCCACAATAAGATCCTTGCTAATTAGGGCGCCATGCAAGCATCTTTGCCGATTTGGGTACCATCCCGTGGTCTTTGCTAATTATGGTGCCCTGCAAAGACCGTTGCTCATTTGGGTGCCCTGATGAGCTCTTCAATTAGGGTGGCCAGCAAGGATCTTTGCTCATTTGGGTACCATCTTTGCTGATTTGGGTACCCTGTTGGGGTCTTTCACTTGGGTGCCCTGCATGGACCTTGGCTGGTCTGGGTACCACCTCATGGTCTTTGCTAATTAGGGTGCCCTCTTGGGGTCTTTCATTTGGGTGCCCTGCATGGACCTTGGCTGGTCTGGGTAACATCTCATGGTCTTTGCTAATTAGGGCGCCCTCTTGGGGGTCTTTCCTTTAGGTGTCCTGCGAGCATCTCTTGCTAATTTGGATGTCCTACTGGGATCGTTCATTTAGGTGTCCCATGAGCACCTCTGCTCATTTGGGGGCCACGCAAAGATCTTTGCCAATTTGGGTACCATCCCATGGTCTTTGCTAATTAGGGTGCTCTCTTGAGGTCTTTCATTTAGGTGCCCTGCATGGACCTTGGCTGGACTGGGTACCATCTCATGGTCTTTGCTAATTAGGGCACCCTCTTGGGGTCTTTCATTTGGGTGCCCTGCATGGACCTTGGCTGGTCTGGGTAACATCTCATGGTCTTTGCTAATTAGGGCGCCCTCTTGGGGGTCTTTCCTTTAGGTGTCCTGCGAGCATCTCTTGCTAATTTGGATGTCCTACTGGGATCGTTCATTTAGGTGTCCCACGAGCACCTCTGCTCATTTGGGGGCCACGCAAAGATCTTTGCCAATTTGGGTACCATCCCATGGTCTTTGCTAATTAGGGTGCCCTCTTGGGGTCTTTCATTTGGGTGCCCTGCATGGACCTTGGCTGGACTGGGTACCACCTCATGGTCTTTGCTAATTAGGGTGCCCTCTTGGGGTCTTTCATTTGGGTGCCCTACATGGACCTTGGCTGGTCTGGGTAACATCTCATGGTCTTTGCTAATTAGGGCGCCCTCTTGGGGGTCTTTCCTTTAGGTGTCCTGCGAGCACCTCTGCTCATTTGGGCGCCCCGCAAAGATCTTGCTAATTAGGGTGCCCTGCGAGGTCTTCGCTTAGGGTGCCCTGTGAGCACCCTGGGCTGTTTCGGGTGCCCCGCGAGCGTTGCTGCTGATGCGGGCACCAGCCCAAAGGCCTTTGCCCGTGTCGGTGCCACGCCAGGGTCTTTGCTAATTAGCCGAGCGTCTTTGCTCGTCACGCAAACCTTCAGCAGCAGGCGGCTGCGAAAAGACGCCACGGAGGCGACATCCGCTCCTGCCCCCGTCCCAAACCCTCCGCCGGCGAGCACGGTCACGCCGCAACCTCCCGAAATCCTCCTCCGCAGGCCCCCCCGCCCCCGGCGCCCCGCGAACACCTCGTATTTTGCTAATTGTACAAACCTAATGGGGGAAGGAGCTGGCGGGGGGCGGGGGGGGGGTGGGGAGGGAAAGGGTAATGGCCATCAGGCCAGCAATAAACCAAAATTAATGGTCCGCGGGAAGAAATCATGTCCACTTAATACCAGCTTGGAAACTCTAATAGAATAATGGAATAGCGAGGGGGGGTTGCTCCGTGCGGGGGGTGCGGGAGGCGAGGGGGGAAGAGCCGCCGGGAAACGGCGGGAGAGGAGTCGGACGCCAGCGTGGAGGTGGCCGGAGGGGAATCCCGCGGGGAAACACCTTTGCCGGGGGCCGTGCCCGAAGCTGGGGGAATATTCTCTTTTTATTTTCTTTCTTTTAGTTATTTTTTACACTTTTTTTTTTTTTTTTTTACTGGCTCGCTTCGCTTTTTTCCCTCAATTTTCTTTTTTTTTTTTTGCCTTTTTTTTTTTTTTCGCTCTTTGCCTTTCACTTTTTACTTGTTTCGTTTTTCGGTTTGCTGGTTTGTTCTTATTTTCTTTTTCCTTCTTTATTTTTCAGTTTTCTTACTTCCTTTGATTTCCCTTTTTTAAACTTATTTTTCAAGTCTCTTTTTTCTTTCCTTTTTTCTGTTTTGTCCAGTTTTCTATTTTCTTTTTACTTTCTTTCGATTTTCTTTTTTCCATTATCTTTTTAACTTTTTCCACCTGTTTTCTTCTTTTTTAATCGTCTTCCCTTTTCTTTTCTTTTTTCCATTTTTATTCTTGCCCGTTTTCCTTTTTCTGTTTATTTCTTTTTTTCCGATTTTCAATTTTTTTCCTTATCTTTTTTTCTTTCGTTCTTTTTTTTCCAATTTTCTTTCTATTTTGGTTTTTTGGTGGGGTTTTTTTGGCCCCTTGAGAAAGGAAAACTCCACAATTCCCCTGCCACATCGGGGGGGGGGGGGGAAATCCCACCCAAATCTCTAGCCGCCCAGGCATTCCCAATCCCTATTTTCAGTATCTCCCATCCAACCCTTTTCCCAGCCCTGCTTCATCCCAGTAAAAAATTAAATTATTTCAGGATTTTTGCCCGCTCTGGGATGAAAAACCAAGTGTAGGAACACCCCCATTCCCGGCAGAGAGGGACGGGGAGGCGGCAGATCCCAAACTTTCCCTTCGGATTAAATAAAAAAAAAACCACCCCGACGCGAACAACTTTCGCTCGGGAAAGTTTGGGCGCGAGCAAAGCCCTTAATTCCAGGAAAACCGGGATTAAAAGCGGATGTGGAGTATTTATATGAAGTTGTGTAAATACAGACGCCGCAACCTGGCGGACGTCACCAGCGCTTTTAAAAATCCAAAATATGCGACGGAAAAAAAAAAAAAACCCCAAACCAAACCCCGCGTTTTCCAATCCCGGAGCCAAAAAAAAAACAGTAAAAACCAGTGGGTTTTATTAATGCCTCAAATCATACCGGCGATGTGAGGATGCCCTCTCGGCCAGCATCCCAAAACCAGGCTGTGATCCCCATCTCCAGCTCTGGGACGGCTCCCCTCCAGCGATGCCAGCCCCGCACCGTGGAGGCTCCAGAGCTTTTTTCCTATGGGAAAATCCCAGGGGTATTTTTCCCCCTCAAAATGCCAGAGGAGGGGAATAATTATTAAAAAAATGCTCCTGCTGTTGAGGAGCCGCTCGGGGATGGAGGAGGATGGGGATGAGGGATCATCCCGGGCTGGACCAAGGATGCTCGGGGATGCTCCAGCTCCACGTGCTCATGGTGAGCAAGGACATACGGATGATCCCAAGCTGGACCAAGGATGTTCCAGCTCCCTGGGCACGGGGCGAGCAAGGACGCACGGATCATCCCAGGCTGGACCAAGGATGCTCGGGGATGCTCCAGCTCCACGTGCTCATGGTGAGCAAGGACACACGGATGATCCCAAGCTGGACCAAGGATGCTCCAGCCCCCTGGGCACGGGGCGAGCAAGGACGCACGGATCATCCCAGGCTGGACCAAGGATGCTCGGGGATGCTCCAACTCCACGTGCTCACGGTGAGCAAGGACATACGGATGATCCCAAGCTGGACCAAGGATGCTCCAGCTCCCCGGGCACGGGGCGAGCAAGGACGCACGGATGATCCCAAGCTGGACCAAGGATGCTCCAGCCCCCTGGGCACGGGGTGAGCAAGGACGCACGGATCATCCCAGGCTGGGTCAGGGATGCTCGGGGATGCTCCAGCTCCACGTGCTCATGGTGAGCAAGGACATACGGATGATCCCAAGCTGGACCAAGGATGTTCCAGCTCCCCGGGCACGGGGCGAGCAAGGACGCACGGATCATCCCAGGCTGGATCAGGGATGCTCGGGGATGCTCCAGCTCCACGTGCTCATGGTGAGCAAGGACATACGGATGATCCCAAGCTGGACCAAGGATGCTCCAGCTCCCTGGGCACGGGGCGAACAAGGACGCACGGATCATCCCAGGCTGGACCAAGGATGCCCGGGGATGCTCCAACTCCACGTGCTCATGGTGAGCAAGGACATACGGATGATCCCAAGCTGGACCAAGGATGCTCCAGCTCCCTGGGCACGGGGCGAGCAAGGATGCATGGATCATCCCAGGCTGGATCAGGGATGCTCGGGGATGCTCCAGCTGCACGTGCTCATGGTGAGCAAGGACACACGGATGATCCCAAGCTGGACCAAGGATGCTCCAGCTCCCCGGGCACGGGGCGAGCAAGGACGCACGGATCATCCCAGGCTGGATCAGGGATGCTCGGGGATGCTCCAGCTCCACGTGCTCATGGTGAGCAAGGACATATGGATGATCCCAAGCTGGACCAAGGATGCTCCAGCTCCCTGGGCACGGGGCGAGCAAGGACGCACGGATCATCCCAGGCTGGACCAAGGATGCCCGGGGATGCTCCAACTCCACGTGCTCATGGTGAGCAAGGACGTACGGATGATCCCAAGCTGGACCAAGGATGCTCCAGCTCCCTGGGCACGGGGCGAGCAAGGACGCACGGATCATCCCAGGCTGGATCAGGGATGCTCGGGGATGCTCCAGCTCCACGTGCTCATGGTGAGCAAGGACATACGGATGATCCCAAGCTGGACCAAGGATGCTCCAGCTCCCTGGACATGGGGCGAGCAAGGACGCACGGATCACCCCGGGCTGGACCAAGGATGCTCGGGGACGCTCTAACTCCCGACGCGTAGGGGAAAAATAAGCACCAAGCATGGATGCACTCAATTCCCGTCTTTTTCCCCCAAGGATTCAGGCTATCCAGATAGAAAAAACAACCGGCCACGGTTTCAACACCCCCACCCCCCCGCAAAGCGAAAGGAGGGGCCGCTCCTCTAAATAAAGCCGGGATATAACCAAGGGATGCGCTGGACGGGCCGCGCTGGTGTGGCAGGATGCGGCCGCGGCGGCGGGGGGGGGGTGGTTTTGGGGGGGGGGGGGGGATGGCGGGGCCGGGCTGTAAAACGGCTATTTTAAGACGAGATATCGTTTCACCAACAATTTCCCTGGGTTTCAGGTGACACCGACCCAGCGTCCCGAAAATAAACGGGCGACCGCCCCGCCTCCCCCCTCAAAGGGAATAGAAATATAAACGTTAACCGTAATAACGCAGACGCCCCCCAAAAAATTGATATTCACGATTTTTCTTCTCGTCTGTTATTTACGGGGAGGGGAAGAAAAGCACGCCAAGGGCGAAGAGCGCTTTGGATTTCGGCAAATATTTGGAAATCCTCCTAATTAAAAGCACACCGGCCTCAAAGATGCGGCGGAGAGCTGGAGCTTGGGATCACGGAGGGATCTGGGGGATTTTTACCCTGACTTGGGGAGTTTTCCCCCAGAAACTAAAAAAAAAAAAAATAAAATAAATATGAGTTACCGCTCTCCGGGCAGGATTGGTCCCCGCCAGCCGCGCGCTTGGGGTTTTGGTGCCCAAAGCGGCAGCAAAAATGGGATGCTCCGCGTGCCAAAACGGCAAAAATCGTTGGAAAAATTACGGTTTGCTGATTTTTTTTTTTTATTTTTTTATTTTTTGATTTTTTTTTTTTTCTACCTTGCCGCCCGCAATGAGCCCAACGGGGATTTTTGTTGTTTGGTTCCAAAAACTCTCCCATTTCGGCTCATCCCCGTCCTTGCAGTCGTATCACTGCTATTGGACAGCAAAATAATTCCATATTATTTTATTATATTATATTATATTATATTATATTATATTATATTATATTATATTTATATTATATTATGTTGTATTATATTGTATTGTATTGTATTGTATTACACTACACTACACTATATTTTATATATAATAAATTCAAAGAATTTTGGGAAAACAGACCGATCTCTTGCTCGAAAACTCCCATTTCTCAGCTGGAAAAATGGCTCTGCACCTCTCGCGGAAGATAAAATATCACTTTTTGCAGCCAAAACTCGCTGGGCAGCAAGTCTGGGAGTTCTTTCGGACTCTCGTTTCCGCCATTCCCGGGACCTCAACCTCGGCGCTATTTCCTTCCCTCGCTCCCGAATCGGATGCAAAGTTTGAAATCCGTGTCGTAACCAAAAAAAAAACCCCCAAAAAAACCCCAAACCCCAGCACCAGGGCAAAGGGTTTTCCCAGGAACCTGAGCATCCGCGACCCTCGCGCCCTTGAACGCTGGCGGGACGGGCGGCGGGAAGCGGTGGTTTTCCCTGGAAATCGCCCTCGTACGGCGTGCCGGCGTCTTTCGCCCGCCCCCCCAAAAAAAAGTTGCGCTCTTTCGTTACGCATACCCGAGGGGGGGGGGGGCGGCGGCGACGGCCAGCTCGAAGCTCGGGCACGCGGGATGCGACCCCGACTTTTTCCCGCCCCCCCAAAAAGCGGGGACGACGGCGCACAGCCAGCGCTCGCTCCCGCTGGATAATTCCCTGCCACAAACCAATCCATCGGTGATTATCCATCAACCCATTGATAAGTCGCCACCATAAACGCCCCCCGCCCCCGATTTTCTATTACAAATCAATCAATCGATGGGGTTTGGGGTGTTTTTTTTTTACGGTAAGTCAATTAGAATTAAATCGAATTTAATTCGATTTAGGTTCGCTGGCCGCCGGGCTAAACGCCACCGTGCATTCCTCCCCCCCCACCCCCCCAAAAAAAAAAAAATAGCAGGTATTTATAGCCCGCGCGTCTCATCCCCGCCGCCCTCGGCCCCAGCGATTAATTAAATTAGCACAAAGAGGGGCTTGTTGAGCGTCTCCGGCCTCGCCAAGTCGAGCCGGCGAACAGGAAACAAAGGGTGGGATTCTGTCTGCGGGGGCTGAAGGGTGCTGCGCGTCCCCCCCGGGGGCTGCAGCCGGGACGGGGTTGGGGGGGGGGGGTTGGGGGGGGTGCCCGGGGGGTGCGACGTCACCCCACGGGGTGGGAAAAGGGACCCCCGCGGGATGTGGGGCGCAGGGGGTGAGGCGAGGCTGGGAGAAGGGGCTTGGCTGAGGGGGCTTTGACAAGGGGGGCTTTGCTGTGGGGGTCTTCTAAGGGGTCTTCCTAAGGGGGCTTTGCTATGGGGGCTTTGCTGTGGGGGTCTTCTAAGGGGGTCTTGCTAAGGGGGCTTTGCTATGGGGGCTTTGCTGTGGGGGTCTTCTAAGGGGGTCTTGCTAAGGGGGCTTTGCTATCGGGTCTTGCTAAGGGGGTCTTTGCCAAGGGGGCTTTGCTAAGGGGTCTTTGCTATGGGGTCTTGCTATGGGGGTCTTTGCCAAGGGGGCTTTGCTATGGGGGCTTTGCTATGGGGGTTTTCTAAGGGGTCTTGCTAAGGGGGTCTTTGACAAGGGGGCTTTGCTGGGGGGGGGCTTGCTAAGGGGGCTTTGCTATGGGGGTCTTTGCTGTGGGGGTCTTCTAAGGGGTCTTGCTAAGGGGGCTTTGCCAAGGGGGTCTTGCTATGGGGGCTTTGCTGTGGGGGTCTTCTAAGGGGTCTTGCTAAGGGGGTCTTTGACAAGGGGGTTTGGGGAGGGGGCTTGCTAAGGTGATCTTGCTATGGGGGTCTTGCTAAGGGGGTCTTTGCCAAGGGGGCTTTGCTGTGGGGGTCTTCTAAGGGGTCTTGCTATGGGGGCTTTGCTATGGGGGTCTTGCTATGGGGGCTTTGCTGTGGGGGTCTTCTAAGGGGTCTTGCTAAGGGGTCTTTGCCAAGGGGGCTTTGCTAAGGGGTCTTTGCTATGGGGGTCTTCTAAGGGGGTCTTGCTAAGGGGTCTTTGCTATGGGGGTCTTTGCTAAGGGGTCTTGCTATGGGGGTCTTTGCCAAGGGGGCTTTGCTATGGGGGCTTTGCTATGGGGGTCTTTGCCAAGGGGGCTTTGGGGAGGGGGCGTGCTGAGGCGATCTTGCTATGGGGGTCTTGCTAAGGGGGTCTTTGCCAAGGGGGCTTTGCTAAGGGGTCTTTGCTATGGGGGTCTTCTAAGGGGGTCTTGCTAAGGGGGCTTTGCTATGGGGTCTTGCTATAGGGGGCTTTGCCAAGGGGGCTTTGCTATGGGGGCTTTGCTATGGGGGTCTTTGACAAGGGGGTTTTGGGGGGGGGGGCTTGCTAAGGTGATCTTGCTAAGGGGTCTTGCTAAGGGGGTCTTTGACAAGGGGGCTTTGCTGGGGGGGGCTTGCTAAGGGGGTCTTACTATAGGGGTCTTGCTATGGGGGTCTTGCTAAAGGGGCTTTGCTGTGGGGGCTTTGCTATGGGGGTCTTTGCCAAGGGGGCTTTGCTGGGGGGGTCTTCTAAGGGGTCTTTCTAAGGGGGTCTTTGCCAAGGGGGCTTTGCTGGGGGGGGCTTGCTAAGGGGGTCTTGCTATGGGGATCTTTGCCAAGGGGACTTTACTAAGGGGGCTCTGCTAAGTGGGTCTCGCTATGGGGGTCTTTGCTAAGGGGGCTTTGCAAATCCCACCTGGGGGGTTCCCAGCCCGGGGGAAACCCAAACCCCTGAGCCCTTCCCAACTCATCCCAGGAGTCGGCAAGCGCTCCCGCACCCAGCCCTTCTCCGAGCGCAATTAATTCCGGGTGAAATAGCTCCCGGTAATTCCCGCGGGGATAACGGCGCCGGCAATTTCTCTGCCTTCCCCCCCCCGCCCCGTCGAGCCAAATCCCACCATAAAGGGTTGCAGGGAAAATAACACACACACACACACACACACACACACACACACCCCCCGGTGTCTACACCTTGAGATAACCTTGGCCACTTTCCAGACGTTCTGCTGTTAAAGATGCCACTAAATCGCTTTATTTGGTGGTTTTAGCGTAAATATTCTTGCCGGGTCCTTCAGTGAAGTTGTTTGGGATGTTAATTTTAAAAAGGGAGGAAAGGGGGAAAGGAACAACCTCTGGTTTCGGAGGTTGTTTAGGTAAGGAGCAACGATTTAGCGCGGCGCAGGGTGGGATTAAAATGGAAAAGGTGACGTTAAATAGAAGGAAAAGCTCCCCGGGATAAGGAGAAAATGCCAAAATGCTCAAAAAGAGCGAAAGGCAACGCAATAAAAAGCGACAGCGGGAATTGGAGGGGGGGGGGTGTCAGGTTTGCACGGGGAAAAAATATCGGGAATGGGGAATATACCCGTGATGGGGATTGGTTTGGGGTGAGTCGCTGGCAAAAGCTGCAGGAGCGTCCCTAAAACGGCACGAGCGTCCCTAAAACTGCACCCGCAGCCCTAAAACGGGACCAGCAAGCCCAAAATTGCACCAGCGCGCCAAGAATTGCACCAGCGTCCCTAAAACCGGACGGACATCCCCCCAAAATTGGCATAAGCACCGCTCACATCGCGCCGGCATCCCGAAAACTGCACCAGCATTCCCAAAATTGCATGAGGATCCCCAAAGTTCCACCAGCCCCCCTAGAACTGCAGCATCCCCAAAACCGGACCAGCATCCCCAAAATTGCACCACCATGCCCAAAATGGGACGGGCGTCACAAAAATCGGACGAGCGTTACCAAAATGGGCCAACCATCCCCAAAATTGCATGAACATCCCCAAAACTGGACGCGCATCCCCAAAATTGGACGAGCGTTTCCAAAATTAGATGAGCATCCCCCAAATTGCTCCAGCATCCCCAAAAATTGGACGAGCATCACCAAAATCACACCAGCATCCGTCAAATTGCGCCGGCGTCCCCAAAATCACACCAGCATCCCTAAAAATGGCACTAGAATCCCCCCAAATTGCATCCCAGCATCCCCAAAATTGCACCAGCATCCCCAAAATTGGTCGAGCATCACCAAAATCACGCTATCATCCGGGAAAATTGCACCAGAATCCCCAAAATCGCACCAGCGTCCCGAAAATGACACCGTTCATTAAGGCTAAAATTCTACCAGCATTCTCAAAATTGGATGAACCACCCCAAAATTGCACCGGCATCCCCAAAATCACGGCACCGTCCTGAAAATTCCACCAGTCTCCCTAGAATTGCAGCATCCCCAAAATTGGACCAGGATCACCAAAATTGCACCACCATCCCCAAAACTGGATGAGCATCACCGAAATCACACCAGCATCCCCAAAATCGCAGCAGCATCCCCGAAATTCCAACTCAATCCCCAAATTTGGACGACCATCACCGAAATCGCGCCAGCATCCCCAAAATTCCACCATCATCCCCGAAATTGCACCGTCATTCCCGAAATCGCACCACCATCCCCAAAATCACAGCAGCATCCCCAAAGTTGGACGAGCATCTCCGAAATTCCACCACAATCCCCAAATTTGGACGACCATCCCCGAAATCACGCCAGCATCCCCAAAATTCCACCATCATCCCCAAAATTGCACCACCTTCCCCAAAATTCCACCATCAACCCCGAAATTGCACCGTCATTCCCGAAACTGCACCACCATCCCCAAAATCACAGCAGCATCCCCAAAGTTGGACGAGCATCCCCAAAATTCCACCACAATCCCCAAATTTGGAAGACCATCACCGAAATCGCGCCAGCATCCCCAAAATTCCACCATTATCCCCGAAATTCCACCATCATTCCCGAAATCGCACCACCATCCCCAAAATCACAGCAGCATCCCCAAAGTTGGACAAGCATCTCCGAAATTCCACCGCAATCCCCAAATTTGGATGACCATCACCGCAATCACGCCAGCATCCCCAAAATTCCACCATCATCCCCAAAATTCCACCATCATCCCTGAAATCGCACCGTCATTCCCGAAATCGCACCACCATCCCCAAAATCGCACGAGCATCCCCAAAGTTGGATGAGCATCCCCGAAATTCCACCGCAATCCCCAAATTTGGACGACCATCCCCGAAATCGCGCCAGCATCCCCAAAATTCCACCATCATCCCCGAAATTGCACCATCATCCCCGAAATTCCACCATCATTCCCGAAATCGCACCACCATCCCCAAAATCGCACGAGCATCCCCAAAGTTGGACGAGCATCCCCAAAATTCCCCCGCAATCCCCAAATTTGAACGACCATCACCGAAATCGCGCCAGCATCCCCCAAATTCCACCATCATCCCCGAAATTGCACTGTCATTCCCAAAATCGCACCACCATCCCTGAAATTTCACCACCATCCCTGAAATCGCAGCAGCATCCCCAAAGTTGGACAAGCATCCCCAAAATTCCAACTCAATCCCCAAATTTGGACGACCATCACCGAAATTGCGCCAGCATCCCCGAAATTCCACCATCATCCCTGAAATTCCACCGTCATTCCCGAAATCGCACCACCATCCCCAAAATCGCACGAGCATCCCCAAAGTTGGATGAGCATCTCCGAAATTCCCCCGCAATCCCCAAATTTGGACGACCATCCCTGAAATCGCAGCAGCATCCCCGACATTCCACCACCATCCCCGAAATTGCACTGTCATCCCTGAAATTTCACCACCATCCCCAAAATCGCAGCAGCATCCCCAAAGTTGGACGAGCATCCCCAAAATTCCAACTCAATCCCCAAATTTGGACGACCATCCCCGAAATCGCGCCAGCATCCCCGAAATTCCACCATCATCCCCAAAATCGCACCGCCATCCCCCAAATGGCGCCAGCATCCCCAAAATGGGATGGGCATCCCTAGAAATCCCCCCGGGATCCCCCAAAATCCCCCCGGGATCCCCCAAAAGAGCAGGGCGGCCCTCAGCCGCAGGCGCCGCGGGGAGCCGGCAGAAGCCCAGATCCAGCGGGATCAGGCTGCGTTTCCAGCTCCCGTCCCGGGAAAAGCGCCGGATGGGGAGGTTAGTTTTTTTGGGGTTTTTTTTTTTTTAAAAAATTTCCATTATTTCATTTTAAAAATTCTTTCTCGAAGGGCGCGAACCAAGCGGGGCCGCCCTTCCCGTTATTCACCAAGGGGCTTGAGAAATCCCGGGAAAAAGGGGGGACGCTCCAGCCTGGCCCCGGGAAGGAATGTCGGGAGGAAAATGAAATCTTTCTAAAGCTTTCTAACCTTTTCCCGGGCACTTTGTACAAACCGGATTTTCTTGGGATGGAGAGAATAAAGAAGCGCTAAAATGTATTTATTGATTTTACCTCTTCCCGCAAAATTAAGGCGCCGAGAAGCCAGATTTTGGTCGGGGGTTTTCGGGGTTTTTTTGTTTGTTTTTTGTTTGTTTTTTTTTTAATAATTCTATTTCAAGCGGGTAAGGAGCGGGGTCAGGGAGAGGATCCCAGCTGGCGAGAAGGAGGGATGGAGGAGGCGGGATGCGGGATGCTCCGGAGGGGGAGTCGCGTGTGTGTGTTGTGTCCGTGTCTCCCCCCGCCATCTCCCGGACGATTATTTATAATTATTAATTATAAGCGTCAAGTGGCGTTTAAAAAACAACATTTTCAAGGCTTTATAAACCATAAAGTGCCGTCCGACAACGGATATATCCGTACCAGACCTGTCCCACCGCCCCCGCCGCCAAAAAAATCCGGGGAACGACCCGTCGCCGAGCAGATGAGGTTGAGATGGAACCAGTAAAATCCAATATTCTCCTCTCTTAAAAAAAACAAAAAAAACAAAAAAAAACAAAATTGGGGGGAAGTTTTGACTCGCTGCCTGATGGGTGGTGGGATTGCGGCGGCGTATCCGTCCGTCCGTGAGGTTTTCCCCCCTCCTCCGCCGCCCCCGGAGTCGCGGAGAAAAAAAGAAAAAAGAAAAAAAAAAAAGAAAAAAAAGGAAGAAAAGAAAAAAGAAGCTCCCGAAAGTGAAAAATAACAGGAAAAGAAGAAAGAAAAGGGGGGGGGGAGGGAAGAAAAGCGAAGAAAAGGTGAACAGGAAAAAAGGGGAAAAGGGAGGAAAGGGGAGGAAGGGGAGGAAGGGGGGGGGGAGGAAAAAAGGGGAAAAAAGGAAAGGGGAAAAGAAAAAAGGTAAAAAAAGGAATAAACGGGAAAGGGAAAAAAGGGAAAAGTGGAATAAGGGAAAAAGGGGGAAAAGGTGGAAAAAGGAAGAAAGGAAAAGGAAGGGAAAGGAAAACGGAACAGGAAGGAAGAGGAAGGGAAAAGGGAAAAGGAAAGGGAAAGGGAAAAGGGAAAAGGGAAAGGGAAAGGGAAAGGGAAAAGGGAAAGGGAAAAGGGAAAGGGAAAAGGGAAAGGGAAAAGGGAAAGGGAAAAGGGAAAGGGAAAAGGGAAAAGGGAAAAGGAAAGGGAAAAGGAAAGGGAAAAGGGAAAGGGAAAAGGGAAAGGGAAAAGGGAAAAGGGAAAGGGAAGGGAAAAGGGAAAGGGAAAAGGGAAAAGGGAAAGGGAAGGGACAAGGGAAAGGGAAGGGACAAGGGAAAGGGAAGGGACAAGGGAAAGGGAAGAGGGAAGGGAAGGGAAGGGAAGGGAAGGGAAGGGAAGGGAAGGGAAGGGAAGGGAAGGGAAGGGAAGGGAAGGGAAGAGGAAAGGGAAGAGGAAAGGGAAAGGCAAAAGGGAAGGGAAGGGAAAAGGGAAAAGGGAAGGGAAAGGGAAAAAGAAAGGGAAAAGGAAAGGGGAAGGGAAGGGAAGGTGAAAAGGGAAGGGAAAAGGAAAAGGAAAAGGAAAAGGAAAAGGAAAAGGAAAAAGGAAAAAGGAAAAAGGAAAAAGGAAAAAGGAAAAAGGAAAAAGGAAAAAAGGGAGAAAGGTGAAAAAAGAAAAAAGATGGGAAAAAAAGGGGGAAAAAAAAAAGAGGAAAAAAGCAGCTTTTCCCATGACGGACAATGCCGGGGGGGTCCAGGCTCTAAACTCAAGCCAAAGCCCGACGCCGGGCGCCGGGGGGGGGGGGGGGGGGGGCGGCATCTCTCACGTGCCAGAAAAAAAAAAACAAACAAAAAAAAACCAAAACGGGGCGAAATAAAATCGGAACCACTCCGACCGGGATTCTTTTTAATTGGCTTTATGGGATTTACTGCCAGGGGAAAGGCGGCCACGGGGAGAGCCGAGCAAAACCAAAAAAACGTGGGTTTGGTTATAAATTTTTCATAGTTTTTTTGCGACACCTTGTTAAAGTTGAAAGTTCCGTATAGACCATTAGGGGGGGGATTTTTTTGTATTCCCATCCATCCAAGTAGGATTTCACGGCAGTTTGCAAAACTCCTCCTCCACCCGCACCGAAATAATCGGGGATTTGGGGGTTTTTTTCAGCTTTTGGCACGAAACTTGAATTTTTTATGGCTTTTCGGTGGGGGCTACCTGGATATTTGGGATTTTCCTGCCCGGATTGTAGGCGGCGGAGGCGGGATGGGAGCGGCGGCACGGCACGGGATGCTGAAAGAGGGTTGAAGGGCGGAGAGGAAACTCGAATTCCACGGCGGGGGGGGAAAAAAGGAAGGAAAAAACGAAAGGAGACGCGAAACGGAGGAAAGAAAAAGGAGGAGCTCCATTTAGAAGTGAAAATTAAAATGAAAGTGAAAATTTAAATGAAAGTGAAAATGAAAATCATGAAAATTAAAATTAAAATTAAAATTAAAATTAAAATTAAAATTAAAATTAAAATTGAAATTGAAATTGAAATTGAATTAAAATTAATAAAATGAGAACTAAAATAAAAATCGATGTAGTAGCAAACTGGAAATTAAAAGTGAAGGTAAAATTAAAAAATCAAACAAAAATAAAAGGGAAACAAAACCGTAAGAATAAGGAAGTCGAACAAAAAATAAGGTAAAAAAAAATAAATAAATGAAACCTTGAAGGCGGCGGAACCTTTTTTTCTGGCGGCAACAAGCCCTTAAAGGGGAGTTTTCGAGCCTCGAGCCCTTCTTCCCCCTCGCTCCCCCGGCATCGGTCCCTCGCCGCATCTGCGTCTCGTTAGCCGCCAGGAGCATCATCCCGCTAGAGCAGCGCTGACCCCCCCGCACCCCCCCCCCAAAAAAAAAACCCAAAAAAAACCTCTTTTTGGCCTCTTAAAAAAAAAAAAAAAAAAAGAACCCCAAACAATACGCCAGCAGCTCGCCAATATTTCGCCAACGCTGATTTCACTGGAGGTGTGGAGCAACGAGGGTTGATTTTCCCTTTCGGAGGAATAAAATAAAAGTTTCTCTTCGGGGGAATAAAATACATTTTTTTTCAGAGGCCAAAAAATAAGATCTAATCGTATTTTTGCAGCGGGGGGAAGAGGAGAGGCCGAATTCCCGGCTTATTTATACAGCTGCAAACCACAGCTGGGCAAAGGCGACCTCATCCCGCCGGGATCACGGCTCCATCCCGCCGGCATCGCGGCTCCATCCCGATGGCATCG
The DNA here is from genome assembly GCF_963924245.1 of Chroicocephalus ridibundus. NCBI lineage: Eukaryota > Metazoa > Chordata > Aves > Charadriiformes > Laridae > Chroicocephalus > Chroicocephalus ridibundus. The sequence continues at coordinate 8,214,392 of NC_086301.1, read as the reverse complement.
CGGCTTCATCGTCCCAACGGGATCGCCGCTCCCTCCCAGCCCCGAACACTGTTTTTTCCCATCGGGATTACCTGGAGCATCACCTCCGTCCCGGCGAGGCTGGAGGATGCTCTAAACCAAGACTAAATTTAATCGGGGATTAATTCCCATCCCGCCGGATTATTATTTTGCGCCGGCATCTTAACGATCCGATTAATGACGCCGGGAAATCATTTATTTTTTGCACTAATTAGAGGACATTTGTTAACACCGTTCTTTGGTGGCGGGGAGAATGATTTGGGAATCGAGTTATTCGACGGCACGTGGGATATGAAATTTGACCCGGAGTTGTCCGGATCCACGAAATGATCCCGCCAACACTCCGAAAAAAGCAGTTTTTCCGCATCCCGGAGTAAAATAAGGATGGGGAATGATGGGGGTGGGATGCTGGGATGCACGAGGGGTACCCGCGACCTAAAAAAAAGAAGATATTGATGCTCGCTCCAGGGTCAGGGATGTCAAAGCTCCCCCATCCCATCGCCGGAACTAATTAAACTCATTATTTTAAGCCGGAGCAGCTTCCAGGAAAATAAATTAGGCAAAAGTGGAGGTGTCCCCGGCACCCTGGGTTATTTTTCTCCCCGTCCTCAGGAAACAGCCGGCGGGTATCCCCGGCGCAGCTCCATCCCCGACAGGGCACCCAGAGGCGCGGTCCAGCCCCCGCATCCCGCGGGATGAGGATGGCTGGGTGGAAGATGCTCTTCCCGGCGGGACCGCGCGGCGGTTTAACTTTCCTGGCAGGGGAAAAAAAAAAAATGCCGATTATTGCTGGGAGACTTATGGATGCCGGCGATCAACGTGAAAAGGAAAAAAACGAACGTGAAGTTAGTCAAAGTTTATCGGAAAAGCAAAAATTGCCCGAAATCCAAAGCTGCCCCTCTGCAGGGACTTGCTTTATCCAGGATTTGGGAAAAAAGGTGATTCCCTGGTGGTCCGGGGGGATAAAACCCTCCCCTCACAACACAACTTTCAGCGTTTACTTAAAAAGAAAGAGATTTCTTTGAAAAAAAGGGGGATTCCCTTTAAAAAAAGGAGATTCCCTTAAAAAAACAGGGAATTTTCTCAATGAAAAGGCGATTTCCTTCAAAAAAAGGGAATTTCCTTAAAAAAAAAAAAGATCTCCTTTAAAAAAAGTTTCCCTTTAAAAAAGGTGTCTTGGAAAAAAAAGCGATTTCCTTAAAAAACAAGGCGTTTTCCTTAAAAAAGGCGGCAATTTCCTTTAAAACAGGGAGATTTTCTTAAAAATTTAGATCTCCTTAAAAAAGGGGGAGATTTCCTTAAAAACGGAGATTTCCACTAAAAGAGGTTATTTCCTAAAAAAAAAAAAAAGGCGATTTCCTTAAAAAGGTTATTTCATGGAAAAGCGAGGGATTTTCCTTAAAAAAGTGAGATTTCCTTTAAAAAACGGGGAGATTTCCTTAAAGAAAGGGTAAAAAAAAAACAAAGGAGGAATTTCCTTAAAAAATGGGAGATAAAAAAAAAAAAAAAAAGATTTCCTTTAAAAAAAATGATATTTCCTTAAAAAAAAAAAAGGCCATTTCCTTAAAAAAAGGCGGTTTCCTTAAAAAAAAAAAAAAAAAAAGGCAAAAAAAAAGCTATTTCCTTTACTTCCCCCTCCCAAAAATGATGGAGGGAGGTGGGAAAATCCTTCCTGGAAGCCGGGCAGGGACGCTGAGCATCACTTCCATCCCCTTTTTGTCCCCCTACCGTGCTATCGAGGGATGTTTAATGTCATAGCTAGATAAAATATTACACGTATAAAGTTATAAATATATAAAATTTAAAATTCAGGGGGTTACGCCCCCCCCCCCTCCCTCCCCAACGCTGGCTTTGGGAGGCCAGGGCTGCAAACTGCCTTAAAAATCCCGATTTTGGGATGAGGGGGAGCGCGGCATCTCCCTCCCTGCCCCATGCCGCCAGCTCCCCTATTAACCTCTCCCATAATTAGCCGCGAGCAATTAACTTTTGCCCCTAACGAAGGAATCTCAGCGCGGCGACTTAAATAAAATAGGAGGGGGGTGGGGGGGAAATAATAAGGGGGAATCCCGATTCCCGTCATCCGTCTGCTCCGTACGCCTTAACCCCCCCCTCCCAAAAAGGTCTTATTTTTTAACCTAACTCACCCCAAATCCACTTAATTCAGCCAAAATCCACTTAATTCCCCCAAATTCCTCTCCGCAGCCGCCGGGAGGGCTGCGAACCGCCCCCCCAAAAAAATCTTTCGGGGGTTTTTTGGTTTTTTGGTTTTTTTTTTGGAGTCCTCACCTCCCTTTTTCCCCGCCGGGAAGATTCCCAAATAGACCGAGCGGGGACTTTGGGAAACGCGACGCCCCAAAGTTTCGCCCGAACCGGGTCCACTGAGCCCCTACGGTTTTTTTTTTAGGATTTTACGGAAAAAAAAAAAAAAAAAAAAAAGATGTAAAAAAGCCAAATGAAGCTGTTTCCCCTCGTATTTTCGGCGTCTCCCCGACAGACAGCTGCCCCCGCATCCCGGCCAAAAATAATCCATCCCCCCCCACCCCCCTCCCTCCCCTTTCCCTTAATCTAATCTCCCCGGCCGGGAGTTTGAAAATATCCCGCCGGGTTTAGGGTTTCCCGTTACCCGGAGAGTGGGAAAAAAGATCCCTGGGAGCCAGAAAAACCGGGAAGAGCCCGAACAAAGAGCCGGAGCCCAAGTTGAGCCTCGACGCCCCGGTGGGGACCATGGATGGAGCGTCTGTGTGTGTGTGTAGGGGGGGGACACGACGACGATGACGCCCCCCCACACACACCCCCTCAAATCCTTCCGTAAAACTTCCCGAGCTGCGCGATGCCGCCGGCGGAGCCACCCTCCCGCGGGATGGGAATACGCTACAAAAAATTCAAAATCAATTCCAAATAAATCCGCTAAAACATTCAAAATAAATTCAAAATAAACAGAATTATTTTAAACACACCGCACACACCCCCCCACCCCCCCCCCCCGCGGCGAAGCTGCTAAAATTGATTTTTTTTTTTTAATTTTTTTTTTTTTTTTTTTGCATTTATCCAAGCCTTTGGGTACGGGGTACGGGGCGGGGGGGGGGGGTCCTGGGGGTGTACTGGGAGAACTGAGGCGCACTGGGAGAAGGGGATGGGGGGGCTGGGGGGGGGTGCGTGTGGTGCCCGGCGTAGGGGGCCCTGAAAGGCGGCGCGTTGTGTTACAACCCCCCCCCCACCCCCCCAAGGTGGGTGCCCTGAGGGTGTTGGGGAGGGGGGGGCACCCCAAAACCCCTTTGGACTGGGGGTGGGGCAACTTTCCAGCTGTAAAATGCAATGAGCTGGAAGGGGGGGTGTGGGGGGGGTCATTGCAACCACTGGGGGGGGGTGGCTGCAACTGGTTGAGGGGGTCGTAGCCCCCCCCGAGGGTCATTGCAACCGGCTGGAAAGGGTGCAACCTCCCCCCCCCCCCCCCCCGCGGGGGGCATTGCAATCAGTTGGGGGGGCTGCAAACCCCCCAAATGGCATTGCAAGTGGATGGGGGGATTGCAGCCCCCCCCCCACCCCCCCCCACTCCCCGGGGGGGGTGCATTGCAACTGGCTGTGGGGGGGCTGCAAAGGGTATTGCGACCGGCTGGGGGGGCTGCAACCCCCCCCAAATGGCATTGCAACGGGCGGGGGCGGGGGGGGGGCTGCAGCAAGTGCGGGGCTATTGCAACCAATTTGGGGGGGGGGGCTGCAAGACCCCCCCCCCCCGGGGAGGCTGCAACCGGCGGGGGGGGGGGGTGGATCTGGAACCGGCCGGGGGGGGGGGTGTGCAACCCCCCCAGGAGCATTACAACCCCCGTAGGGGGGCTGCAAGCGGCCGGGGGGGGTCTGCAAGCAGTGCGAGGGCATTGCATCTAACGGGGGGGGGGGGGGGTGTGCAACCCCCTCGGGGGGAGCATCGCAGCCAGTGGCGGGGGGGGGGGGGGGGAAGGCTGCAACCGGCCTGGGGGGGCTGCAACCCCCCCGGAGGGGTCTGGAACGGGCCGGGGGGAGTGTCTGCGAGCGGTCCGAAGGCATCGCAACCGGCCGGGGGGCTGCAACCCCCCCGCCAGGAGCACTACGCACCCCCCCGGGGGGGGGGCTGCAACCGGCCGGGGGGTGGGGGGGGGGTGTCCGGAACCGGCCGGGGGGGGGAGGCGGCGGGCTGCAGCACACACACACACACACACCCCCCCCCGGGATGATCGCAACCGGTCCGGTATTGGGGGGGCGGAGGGTGAGCGCGGGGGGGGGGGGTCACCGCAGAGAACCGCAGCCGGCTGGAGGGCAGCCCGGAGCGGGGGGAGTTCGCGGGGGGGGGGGGGTGGGGAACCGGACACCGGGGACAGAGGGATACACAGGCACCGGGGAGGGGGAGGCGGTGCGGAACGGCAAGTTACTTCCCTCACCGGAGGGGATGGAGGTTGGTTGGGGAGGGGGGGGGGGGGGGGGCGGGAGGTGGTGGTGGTTGTGGGGGGAGGTTGGTAGGAGGTGGTGGGGGGGGGGTCCCCGCCGCCGCCACACGTGCCCCCGCCGCCCGGGCCGCTTTGTCCGCGTCGCTGGTGGCGGCTCCGCCCGCCCCCGCCGGTGAGTGACAGCCTACCTGCCCGCCAATCTTCATCACCGCCGCGCCGGCCCTGACAGCGCGGCCGAGCACCGCCGCCCGCCCGCCCGCCCGGCCCCGCCGCTGCCGCCGCCGCCGCCGCCGCCGCCGCCGCCGCCGCGACAGGCCCCGCCCCGCCCCGCCCCGCCCCTCCTCCCGCTCCCCCCTCCCACCGCCGCCACGCGCCACGCCCCGCCCCGCGCGCCACGCCCCGCCCCGCGCGCCACGCCCCCGCCCCGCGCGCGCCGCCCGGCGCCCCCTGCTGGGCCGCCGCCCGCGCGCGCGCGCCCCCCCCCCCCCAAGTCCTGCACCTATTAATTGTTATTAACTGGGGGGGGGGGGGGGAATTCTGGCTGCCCCCACCCGAGTTTTGGCCACGTGGGACATTGACAACCCCCGTCTGCCCGGGACATGGAGTGGCTTCCAGTGGGGGCACTGGGAGTGCTGGGGGCACTGGGGGCACTGGGAGTACCGGGGGCACTGGGGGCACTGAGGGCACTGGGGGCACTGGGGGCATTGGAAGCATTGGAAGCACTGGGGACACTGGGAGTACTGGGGGCACTGAGGGCACTGGGGGCACTGGGAGTACTGGGGGGCACTGGGGGCACTGGGAGCATTGGAAGCACTGGGAGTACTGGGGGGCACTGGGAGTACTGGGGGCACTGAGGGCACTGGGGGCACTGGGAGTGCTGGGGGCAGTAGGAGTACTGGGGGCCCTGGGGGCACTGGGAGCACTGGGGGTAGTGGGAGTACTGGGGGGCACTGGGAGCACTGGGAGTACTGGGGGCACTGGGAGTACTGGGGGGCACTGGGAGTACTGGGGGCACTGGGGGCACTGGGAGTACTGGGGGGCACTGGGGGCAGTGGGAGTACTGGGGACACTGGGGGCACTGGGAGCATTGGGAGCACTGGGCACTGGGAGTACTGGGGGCACTGGGGGCACTGGGAGTACTGGGGACACTGGGGGCACTGGGAGCATTGGGAGCACTGGGGGCAGTGGGAGCACTGGGGGCAGTGGGAGTACTGGGGGCACTGGGGGCACTGGGGGCAGCAGGAGCATTGGAAGCACTGGGGGCAGTGGGAGTACTGGGGGCACTGGGGGCAGTGGGAGCACTGGGGCACTGGGAGCATTGGAAGCACTGGGGGCAGTGGGAGTACTGGGGGCACTGGGAGTACTGGGAGTACTGGGGCACAGGGAGTACTGGGGGCAGTGGGGGCAGTGGCAGTACTAGGAGCAGTGGGAGCACTGGGAGTACTGGGGGGCACTGGGGGCAGTGGGAGTACTGGGGACACTGGGGGCACTGGGAGCATTGGGAGCACTGGGGGCAGTGGGAGCACTGGGGGCAGTGGGAGTACTGGGGGCACTGGGGGCACTGGGGGCAGCAGGAGCATTGGAAGCACTGGGGGCAGTGGGAGTACTGGGGGCACTGGGGGCAGTGGGAGCACTGGGAGTACTGGGGGGCACTGGGAGCACTGGGGGCAGTGGGAGTACTGGGGGCACTGGGAGCACTGGGGGTGCTGGCAGTACTAGGAGCATTGGGGGCACTGGGAGTATTGGGGGGCGCTGGGAGCACTGGGGGCAGTGGGAGTACTGGGAGTACTGGGGGCACTGGGAGTACTGGGAGAGCACTGGGGACACTGGGAGCACTGGGTTCTGCAGCCAAATTTCCCCCGTTTCCCTGCAAAAGCCGCAGGGAGGGTTTTTTCCGGATCAGCCCGGCCACCGTTTGGTTTCTCCCGATTTTCCATCCCCTTCCCTGATAAAAACTGCCGTTAAAAGAGGGTTTGGTACCAAAGGCTGAATTTCTGCCCGTTGCCTGAGGAGTGTTGGAAGGAAGCGGGAATCCCTTGGAACAGCCCCGGAATTCCATCGGCATCTCGTCTGCAAAGCAGCGAGAAGGGGGCAGGCAGGCACCGGGCGCGTTTCAAGCCCATCATGGCCAAAAAATATCCGAGGGCTCGGGATTTTTGGATTCTCCTGATGTGGTTCTCCCGGTGCCAGCAGCAGCAGCAAAAATCCCGTGTTCGCTCCTCGAGTATCCCGTGTTCGCTCCTCAAGCATCCCACATTCCTTCCTTGAGCATCCCAAGTTCACGCCTTGAGCACCCCACCTTCGTTCCTCGAGCATCCCAAGTCTATTCCTTGACCATCCGAAATTCACTCCTTGAGTATCCCAAGTTCATTCCTTGAGCATCCCCTGTTTGCTCCTCAAGCATCCCACATTCCTTCCTCGAGCATCCCAAGTTCACGCCTTGAGCACCCCACCTTCGTTCCTCGAGCATCCCAAGTTTATTCCTTGACCATCCGAAATTCACTCCTTGAGTATCCCAAGTTCATTCCTCAAGTGTCCCAAGTTCACTCCTTGAGCATCCCAAGTTTCTTCCTTGAGTATCCCGTGTTTGCTCCTCAAGCATCCCACATTCCTTCCTCGAGCATCCCAAGTTTATTCCTTGAGCATCCCCTGTTCCCTCCTCAAGCATCTCATTCCTCTTCCCCCGTTCCTGCCGCCGATGGCCAACGCGCTTCCTCGGCTGCTCTCGGCATCTCACGCTCCCCCTCTGGGAAAAGTAGCCGGGCCTGGATTTTTTCCCCCAAAAAAAATGCCAAAGCCGCTTCTTCCCTGCGGCATTTGTTTTCCGGAGGTTAATCATCATCCCTGGTTAAAACTTCCCAGCGGAATTGCCTCCGCTTCGGCACCCACCCGTGGAGTCTCGCTGTATTTTTTTCGGTGGTAAGTGAAAAATCTGTACTCAGTCTTGGGGGGGTTTCCCCACAAAAGCGTCTTTCAGCTCTACCGGGTCACCCCGGGTGGTCTTTTTTGGGTCAGATCTCGTCCTGCCGGCCCCCGAGCCCCCCAAGATCCGCCTGGTGGCACTAGGGATCCTCGGATGGGATGCAGAGCCCGGCTCCGGTGGGGGATTCCGGCGGGAACCGACCTGCATCCCCCCTCCCTGGACCACCCTCCGGCGCCCGGGATGCAGGCGGTACCCGGTTGGGCGAGATCTCCAAACCCAAACCCAACAGACTCCTCCATCACGCACCTCATTCCACATCCCCATCCCAAGCCGGCTGGAAAACCTCCCTGAAATTACACACGTGTCCCCCCACTCCCTTTTTGGGGGGGGGGGTCTCCCAAAATTCGGGGGTAGTGCCGTTCCCCTGCCCCAAAGCCGGGCCGTGGGCATCTTCCGGGGCGGGGGGGGATGGTTTTGGGGGTTTTTTTTTTTGGCGCGCTCCAAGTCATAAATATATAATTACCGCAAACGAATCGGCGCTCATTCGAGAGCGCACGGACGGTTCCTTCCCAAAAGCGACGAGAGCTGGGAGCGACTTTGCTAAAATATTAAACATTTGGCAAGAGCGGCGACGTATATAACCGGCGATATTTACATTTTTACATAACGGGCTTCGGGAGAAAACAAATTACACAAAATATAGCGGTTTAGTCTCCGTCGTTTGACTGCTCCTCCATAAATAATTCAATTCTCTTTCCAAGATTGCATTCTTGCTCGTGTCGGATTTCTCTAAGAAAACTCTGAGCGGGATAGTCTGAAAAATACATAAGAGCGAAGCCGGGTAAATTATTCAATGACGGATGTTAAAAACGAGACGGGGTTTTTGGGAAGCAGGCGGGGCCGGGGCTGGGCTCCCAGGGCTGAGCGATGGGTTGGGGGGTGAGAGGGAGAGAGTCACGGCGTCGTTTGGGTTGGAAGAGACCTTGAAGATCACCGAGTCCGACCGTTAACCCGACAACCGCCCAGCCACCACCAAACCCCGTCCCTCGGCGTCACGTCCACACGTCTTTTAGACACCTCCAAGGACGGCGACTCCACCACTGCCCCGGGCAGCCCGTTCCCGTGCTTGACAACCCTTTCCGTGAAGAAATTTCTCCTAAGATCCATCCTAAACCTCCCTTGGGGCAACTTGAGGCCGTTTCCTCTTGTCCCATCGCCTGTTCTCTGGGAGAAGAGCCCGACCCCCCCCTGGCTACCCCCTCCTTTCAGGGAGCTGTAGAGAGCGAGAAGGTCTCCCCTCAGCCTCCTCTTCTCCAGGCTGAACACCCCCAGCTCCCTCAGCCGCTCCTCACAGGACTTGTGCTCCAGACCCCTCACCAGCTCCGTCGCCCTTCTCTGGACACGCTCCAGCCCCTCAACGTCCTTTTTGTGATGAGGGGCCCAAAACTGGACACAGCCCTCGAGGTGGGGCCTCCCCAGTGCCCAGTACAGGGGGACCGTCACTGCCCCACTCCTGCTGGCCACACTATTGCTGATACAGGCCAGGGTGCTGTTGGTCGCCTTGGCCACCAACCGCTGGCTCATATTCAGCCGGCTGTTGACCAACCCGCCCAGGTCCTTTTCCATTGGGCAGCTCTCCCAAGCCTGGAGCGTCCACGGGGTTGTTGTGACCCGAGTGCAGGACCCGGCACTTGGCCTTGGTGAACATCACACCATTGGCCTCAGCCCGTCGATCCGGCCTGTCCCGATCCCTCTGCAGAGCCTTCCCACGCTCCAGCAGGTCGACGCTCCCACCCAACTTGGTGTCATCTGCAGACTGACTGAGGGTGCGTTCCATCCCCTCGTCCAGATCGGTGATAAAGATATTAAAGAGAACAGGCCCCGGTACCGAGCCCTGGGGAACACCACTGGTGACCGGGCCACCAGCTGGATTGAACTCCATTTGCCACCACTCTCCGGGCCCGGCCTCCAACCCGTCAAAAAGTCCACCCAACCAAGCCACGGGCAGCCAGTTTGTCCGGGAGAAGCCATGGGAAACGGTGGCAAAGCCTTCCCTGAAGCCTAGGTAGACAACACCCGCAGCCTCTCCCCACCATGCTAAGCAGGTCACCTTCTCCTAGGAGATCGGTCAAGCAGGGACATCCCGTCCAAATGGCAAGCCGGCGCCCTGGGAGGGTGTCCCACCCCCCTCAGAGTTCAAGGATGATAAAAAGGGGTCCCTAAGGAAAATGTAGGACTTGGTTCAGATCAGATGCTGCTCCAAACCGGCCCAGCTCGGACGGCGGTGGTACCCACCAGCCCTCCATCCCGCCGGCTCGGGCGCCGCGTTGCATCTGGCTTCACCCTGTCCCCCCGGCGCCGCGTTGCATCCGGATTTTTAGAAGACGTTCAGGACAGACGTATTCCTCCCCGCCTTTCCAAACCGCTCGACGAGTTTCAAGAAGAGAAAGGAAAAAAATCAACGTCACCCAACACAGCCTTAAGAGCAACATAATCAACCCGGGACCGGACACCCAGGCAGTTGTTTGTCCGACTCCGTGACGCTTGCTCCGAATCCGGGCTGAAATTAAGGGATTCCCCAAATTTTAACGATTTATCTCCTGGATGATTTCCATTCAAGCTGATTCCCCTCAGTTTGTGATACTGCAGATCCCCCCAGGACAACTAACTCCTCTTCTGAAATATGTTTATTTTTACCTCCGCGTGCGATTTTCCTGGGAATAATAAGAGAGAGAACCCAAAAAGATTTACGGCACCGGGGCGACGGCGTTATTTCTGAAGCCACCGTGCATTTTAAACGGTCTCGGAGACGCAACCGAGAGCAAGTAACGCTACGCAGGTTTGACAACTATTAATAGAGAAATACCCGGGAGAATAAAATTAAAGGCTTTATCGATAATCCATAGGCACGAGGAGGATGTATTAAGAATAAATGATCGATGCCGGGATGGCTCGATATTCCCGGAGGTTTCCCCGTGAAAGATTAAATAAGATGAAAGCTTATTTCTTGGCACGGGATGGATGTATCGGTAATAACGGAGGCTAAAGCAAAAAAATCCCCTACCTGGGATCAGGTAGGAAAATACCTGAAAAAACGGGATTTCTCCCCACCAGCCTCAACGCCGGCTGAGCGGGGGTTAAACGGTGGCTCATTAGCGATGACACTTTGGGGTCCTTGTGGAGGAAGAAAATGGGGGATAAGTGGCAGGTTATATATATATTTTGATTAGAAAATCCTCGCTGCCGACTTAACTCCTTGTAAATGTTTAATTTCAAAGAGTAATAAGGCCGCGGCTGGTCCCTGCTGCTCCTTCAGGCTCTCCTACGCAAAGTCACCGCGAGCATCCAATCGACCGATCCTTTCCCGAGCATTTCCAGGGATACCGGCCAAGAAAAAAAAAAAAATTGAGAATCTGGATGTTTAAAAGCCACTTACCTCCAGCGAGCTTTGGAGTCTGTTTTCCTGCAGGCGATACCCGGCCGGTTGAGATAGGGATGGGTTGGAGAGATACGCACCCGTAGGGGATAAAAAATGCTAAATAATCATAAAACTACCCCTTGTACAAACGCCGTGAAAATAAAAACTGGGGTTGATCAACGGGATAAGCCAGGTAAAGCAATAAAAAAGCCACCCGGCTTATGTTTTCCTTGGATATCTGCGGTAGCTGGGTACCAGCCAGCCGGCAAAAGCGCCGCCGGGATGCTGAATCCTGCCCTTTGAAATTTTGGCTCCACCTGAGACGTTTCTTCACCTTGGCTGGGCTTCAGCATCCCTTCCCCACCCTCGTCTCGGTTGGGTCCACCGTGGGAGCTCAACCTTCCGCCGCCGCCTCTCCTCACCCAGCGATGCGAGCGCGGCGCCAACCGCCGGCACCGGCCCGGCTTCGGAGGAGCAGGCGAAGGGAGAAGCGGAGAGATGGTCACAACTCTTTAAAGATGCAAATTGAGAAGCAGCCATCATAACCAGAGAGCTCTGTTAATTCTCTTCCGAGTATGCAGATTTCGACGCCGACTTTTCCTAGGCTTATTTGTTTTATTTAGCAATAAATTTAATACCGGCTCCCTGAAGCAAAGAGACAGATGGACTATAAACTTTGAATTTTGAGTAGCTTTACTTCCTTGGGTTAGTGTCATCTTTGATCTCTCCTGAAATTACATCTAGGAAAGTTCGCCGGGATTGGATTCTGGTTTTTTACAGCCCTCAAAGCCATTCGATTAGCCGCCTTTTAATATTTTTTTTTTTTTTTGCACAGGTTACCCAAAAGCATCTTAAATAACATCGAAATGATTCATGCCCTTGGCTGTTGGAATTATCTCAGCAACTTGCTAATGTATCTGAGAAAAGCGGAGCACTCCATAAACATCGCCGCCGCCGGCAAAAAAAAAAGGGAAATAAGTTTTCCGCATCCTTCGGGATGCAGAGCTGCCCAAGGGCCGAGGCCAAAACCCCAAGGCTGAAATCCCTTGGAGAACGTGGGGCAACTGGTGCGCGTTTTTGGAAGGACCGCTAAGACCTCTCTTTTTTGCCATCCACCAGCAATTGAAAAATTAGGTTGGAGGCGAGGAGTAACCCCCGGCCGGGGAGGTCAGTGCAGGCCAGGGAAGTCCCCGAGAGGCGGGTGATCTCCATCCTTTGGTTGTCCACGCGTGGTAGGAGGAAGCCATGAGTTGACTGAGCGTCGTGACGGCCAGATACACAAGAACATCCTTTTTGCCGACGACCCTGAAGTGTGTGAAAATCCAAAATTTCATTTTGGGATACAAAAGCCACATCCCACCCGCTCAGGAGTCGGGGAGAGGACATCTTAAGGGCAACGCTGTGACTTTTGAAGGAAGCTCCCAGGAGCCATGCGGTGCTTTGACCTTGCTGCTCCAGGCCCGGCCGTTGCCAACCACAACTAATTTCCCCGCCACCGCAGACAAATAAGGAAAGAAATTAAATTTTAAAACAACAACAACAACAACAACAACAAGAAGAGCCGCGTCGTTTCCAAGCTGCCGCCTTGGGAACAGGGGGAAAAAATCGATATATGTCAAATGAAAAAGGGCGAGAGCGAAGGTGTTGCAAGGAGCCAAGGATAAAACCGTAATTAAAACTGCAAGCAGGCTTGGCTGCCAAAAAAAAAAAAAAAAAAAGTCTTGGGGACTGTGGTGACAAATTCGGGCCGTTTCAGCAAACGTTGGTTGCTCGCGGCCACCCAACATCCTGCCACGGATGGACGTTGCCATTGCCCAGCCCCTTCCGATAAGGAGACGGTATCAACCCCTCAATTGCGATTGAATTACTACGGATGAACATATTACGGGCACATTAAAGTCTAACGAGCGGCCGGTGATTAATGCCATTACAAGGAATACCAAAAGAACTAATGATGATGAGCCACTTAAAGTGAAGTGTCGAGGGTTTCATTGGCGGTGATGACTCCTTGGTTTCTCGCCTCAAAACTCCTGGGTTGGAAGGAGGAAGAGGTTGACGTGGGTAAAGGCGAGTGGTTTCCAGAAGCGATGACACAAGGAGGCCCCATATTGAGACTCTTTTAAGGATAAGATTGATGGGAAATAGCATTTCTCGGAGAAATAGACGTTTCTTGGAAAAACAGCTCACCGTGGGCTTTAGCACCGTTGGGAATGCTGTTAGAAAAGCAAGTTATCATTTTTAGCATCTCCCCAGACCCTGCTCTTGCCTTCTTTTCTCCCCCCGACCCTCTTGTATTCGTTTTCCGTCAGTTCGTTTCGCTCCTTCCTTTAGCTTTGCCTCCGCTCCATCGCCCAGGGAGGGCTCTCTCTCTACAACCCGAGTCTCTCGGAAGGTTTCTCTCCTCCTTTCTTTACTCAGATACGCCCGGGCTGGCGATACAAGGGTCAGATTTTGCCACAATATCACCCAGGGGCTTTGATCCCATGGGGAAACGTCACCCCGTGCGGGCGTGACGGTAGTTAAGCATCCCCAGAAGACAACTATAGGGCCTTTTTTTGTAGGGTTTTTTAGGGAAACCCTCTGCAGTTGCTTTGACTTCGGAGAGCCTTATTTGTACTGATGTACAAATTTACCGGACCGAATTCGAACTGCATTTAATATAAAAAGTCACCAAAACCAGAAAACGACCAACTTCCACTCAGGAACGTTTTGAAGCGATCTCAAACCAGGACAACGGGTGATGACGGAGACACCCCGTCTTCCTCCATCCACTTTCTCCAAGTGCTTCTCGGTTGGGGTCGGACGCATCCCACCACGGGAAAGGCTTTTGCTCCTCCACCTCCCACCGACCGGAGCCTTTCGGGGCTTTTAGAGGCATCTCCTACTGCTGGGGTGGGATGATTTTTTTTTTTTTTATTTTAAAAGTGACTTCATATCCCATTTTATTATTTTTCGGACGTTGCAGGATTTGTTCTGTTTGAAGTCTTACATCCTCATTTCCCGTCAGGACGATTAAAATTGATTTCTGCCATCAGCAAGAGAAAGATAATCCGAAGCGGGTTCCTGTGAGAGAGAGCTGTATCCCCACCGGAGCCATTACAAACCCTCTCCTATTATTTTAAAATTCTTTTCTTAGGGATTTCTCTTCGGAAAAGGGTAACGTAGCACTTCTCGGCCATACTTCTCTCCGAGAAGTCGGGGGAGAACTATTTAACCTCATGTATTTCCAGCGCAGAAAGTGGACCGGGGGATTTAAATAGCTCTTGTTTACCATCGCCACCCTCCCGGAGGTATTTTTAGAGGGGTAATCGGATCTCCTCGACGCCTTGGCTTTGCTTTCTTGGGCTCCGCATCCTCCAACCCCGTCCCTGCACCTGTCCCGGTTTGTATCCGGGCAAACCGAAACGGGATGGGGTTTCTTTTTTTTTTTCCCATCGCATGAAGCTGGGTGGTTCCTGGTGCACTCCAGGGCTTTGCAGAAGGAAGACGGTGGGATCTGGGCTGGAAAACCATCTCCAAGGCATAAAACCTCCAGCCAGCAAAGAAGATGTGGAAATAATGGGCACGGAGGGCGAGCGGCACTCGGGGATCCAGCCTTTCCCCATCTCTCGAATCAATTAAATCCAAAATATCCTAAATAAAAAATCAATTAAAATAATTTAAATACATTTTTAAAGCCAATGAAATAAATAAATACAAATAATTCAATCGATTAAACCCTGAATATCCTAAATAAACTCCGAAACGTGCCAAAAACACCCCTAAAATTTATCTTTCCGGACTGGAGGATGGTAGGGCCCTGCAAGCGCCTGAGTCCTGCGCCGGTTTGCAGCAAACCTCCTAAGCAAATTTATGCAAATGAAGGGCTTTGGTGGTTCCTCTCCCACCTGGGGGAGGAAATGATGGGTTTGTACCAACGCTGCAAGAGCTCGGCTTTCCCTCGCCGCCATCCCCGGGGCTCCCAAGCCACGAGAAGCCACCCCAAAAAGGGGGTCCCCAGCCAGGTCCCCACCGTCTAACGGCGTCCCCGTCGTGAGACTTAAATACCTTTACAAGAGAGTAATTTAACGCCATCCCCAGCTTAAGCTCCATATCTACCGGGCGTGAAATTAGTTCCAGCAAGCTGCAAATTTGCCGCTAATAAAAATATTTAGCAATTCGCTAGTCTTTAAATCAGGAGCAGAATATTTTCTTGCTTGCATCAATGCCCGTTTCTTTTTAATTCTAATATTTGAGCGCTGGGGAGCTCCAGCCGTAAAACTTCAAGTTTTACGACTGCGCGAAGAGTTTTAAATCAATTTGCCCAGTGTTTCCAACTCCGTCGCCGAGAGTTTGATGATTTAATATCATTTGGTATTAGACCGTGTTGGTCATTTTGGCTACCGAGATGAGCTGGGCATGGTGGATTTGCAGTTTTGAACCTAAAAAAGACCATCTCAGCCCAAACCCGCCCTGTTTCCGGGGTCTGCTCCTCAAGTGGCGTCTTACAAAAGAGCTTTGATCCATGTGATCCTGCCTTGAAGCCCTTGAAGAAAGGTGACCTCTCCATCCTCCTGGGCCAAGCGTTTAATTAGCCTCGGTGCTAATTGCATCGCGCTGCCAAGATCATTTCGCCCAATTCCAACATCCGTATCTTTTTCATGCCTTTGCCAAGAAATGCCGCAACCCCCTTGTCTTTTTCTTGGGAAAACCCACCCACGGTGGTGAAGAATCATATCATAGAATCATTGAATGGTTTGGGTTGGAAGGGACCTTGAAGATCATCTCGTTCCACCCCCTGCCCCGGGCAGGGACACCTCCCACCAGCCCAGGTTGCTCCAAGCCCCGTCCAACCTGGCCTTGAACCCCTCCAGGGATGGGGCAGCCACAGCTTCTCTGGGCAACCTGGGCCAGGGGCTCACCACCCTCACAGGAGAGAATTTCTTCCTGATATCCAACCTCAATCTCCCATCTTTCAGTGTAAAACCCTTCCCCCTCGTCCCATGGCTCCCCTCCCTGCTCCAGAGCCCCTCCCCAGCTTTCCTCGAGCCCCTCTAGGGCCTGGAAGGGGCTGGAAGGTCTCCCCGGAGCCTTCTCTTCTCCAGGCTGAACCCCCCCAGCTCTCTCAGCCTGTCCTCCCAGCAGAGGGGCTCCAGCCCTCCCAGCATCTCCGGGGCCTCCTCTGGCCCCGCTCCAACAGCTCCGTGTCCTTCTGCTGTCGGTGCCCCAGCGCTGGAGGCAGCACTGCAGGGGGGTCTCACCAGCAGAAGGGCAGAATCCCCCCCCTCGCCCTGCTGCCCACGCTGCTGGGGATGCAGCCCAGGCTGCGGTTGGCTTTCTGGGCTGCCAGCGCACGTTGCTGGCTCATGTTGAGCTTCTCAGCCACCAACACCCACAAGTCCTTCTCCTCAGGGCTGCTCTTCATCCCTTCACCCCCCGGCCTGTGCTGATACCAGGGGTTGCCCCGACCCATGGGCAGGACCTTGCCCTTGGCCTTGTTGAACCTCGTGATGTTCACACACTCCCACCTCTCAAACCTGTCCAGGTCCCTCTGGATGGCATCCCGTCCCTCAGGCGTGACACCGAACCACTCAGCGTGGTGTCGTCGGCAAACGTGCGGAAGGTGCCCTTGATCCCACCGTCCATGTCATTGATGGAGATATCGAACAGTTCTAGTCCCACTGCGGACCCCTGAGGGACACCGCTTGTAACCGATCTCCATCTGGACATGGAGCCGTTGACCACCACCCTCTGGATGCGACCAGCCAGCCAATTCCTCATCCACTGAACAGTCCACCCATCCCTCAAATCATCCCTCAACAGGATAGCCTCTCCCATCCATCGGAGACCACCTGAACGATTCGTGTCCAAATAAATCCTTTGTGTTGGGTTTTGTTGGGCCACGAGCATCCAACAGCATCTGGGTGACTCCGCTTCTCCTTATTTAAAGTGCAATACCCCTCGAGAGCCTTGCCAGGAAAGGCTTCATGGTACCTAGATTGTTGATATCAAATACGTTGGACCTGGCATTAATGGTTACCACGTCGTTTGTCACCAGTTCGATGCAAGATGACGCCAGCCTGCCCAGAGCAAGGCTTTGGATGCCAGTCAAAAGTGAAACTGGGATCTGCAGACATCCCCACGTCAGCTGTTATCCCGGAAAAAAAACCCACCACAAACATGAAGTTTCTCCTAGACTCAAGCAATCACTGCAAACGGCACGAAAGTCCTCAATTTCTGCTGCCTTCCTACATTTTTGAATTCCCATCTTATATTCAGAATTGATTTTTTCTCCCCTTTCTGGTTTTGGGTGGGTTTTTTTCACAGGTACAATGCAACTCTGGCGCAGGCTGTAAATGACCGCAAATCCCAGTGGGTAAAGGCTGGGGAGGGGGGGGGGGAAACCTAATTTTAGGACCGCCGTAAATTATTCTTTGGCCACAAAACCTAATCTTCGCATTCAACTGACGCGCTGTCGGGGCAGTCCCATAAGGCAAATCCCCGCCGAGACATTTCTGATGCCAGGGGGAAGCTGAGAGGAAGAAGAGGGTGAGGCAGACGATTCTAAGAAGAGAAATTAGAAGATAAATTCTAAGAAGAAAGTAGAGAAATCTCTAAGGAAGGTTGTACTCGGAAGTACGACACCAGTAATACCTTCTCCCAGTTCCTCGGCTGTGGATTTACAGTTGCCTCCGTTGTACTCAAACGCATCGCCCTGCTGCAAGACCATATGTGCCATATAAAGAAATATTAGAGGGATATTTGGGAGTCTGTTGGGCTGCTGGGCATGATTTAATCTCCAAAACTTGAGTTACCGTCAACCCAGTTATGCTGGGTGCGACAGAGGGGATTAAACCCAACGAGCAACACGGCTAAAACCTGGCTGCTGGAGGTGGTTGCTGACGGGATATTTATTCCACCAACATCAGGTTTATCCGTTGACTTCTGGCCAAATATCTGGGACGCGGCGTGGTCCAGCGGCGGGTTCGATAGCGGGGTGATTCAAGCTCCCTGCCGCAACCTCTCCACCTTGTTGCGCTGCGACGTCGCTGGCATCGAGAAGCTACCGGGCAGCGTCAAGAGGAGATAGAAGAGATAACAAATAGTGAAGAGACCCAGTCGATATGGGAACGGGTTAAAGGTGCCGTGGTAAAAGCCGCAGACAAAAGGCAGAAGGGAAAATGCAATAAAGGAAAAGCGTCATTGACCGATGGACAAAAATGATCATTTTCAGACGGAAAGCCAAAGGGTGGAAGAGGAATGGCAGAAAGAGAAGGGTGGCTATGAAGGAGAGACTTGGGGTTTTAAAAACCACCACCCTCCAAAAATGCGAAGAAACGGGAAAACAGAGAACAGCAAAGGGAGCTTCTCAAGGAAGAGGAGCAAATTTACCATTTCTGATTGCCCAGGGGAGCAGGGAATAAGGGAAGAGAAGGGTTGGGAAAAGACAGACATCGCCAGCATGGGGTTTGCAGCGGGAAAAAAACACCCTTTTCAGTGGGACGAACAGCACGAGACACTCCGGTGGGACGAACGGCACAAGCGCAGGAAGTTTTCTATCAAACGTACGCTTTTAATATGTTGGCAGGCGGTTCCTACACGGTGCCAAGCAAAGGCAGGTGTCGGCGACGGTTTGCGCCCCGCTTGCCGGAGCGGTTGGTTGGTGTCACGCTGGCGACTCCGATTCCATCACAGGAAAAGGCAGGTCGGTGCGGCGCAGCGTCATTAACTCACCGGTTTATTCCTCCCCTTGAAAGGAATGACAGAAAGAAAACAGCGGTTACGCGACGTTTTCCGCAGTTGAAGCATCACCAGATTTCAAGTCGTCGGGAGGAAAAACTGAATTTATCAACGCATTTACTTTTCTTTTTCGGGTGAACTGGTAGATGAGCCGGCGCGTACCAGCAGAAAGTCGCCCAGCAAACCACGCCAGCCAGAGCTGTGAGGGGGAAGAAACGCGATTCAAAAGCAGGCGGAAAAATGGGCTTAAAGTGAAAATCGTTCTTATCTTGGTGCATTGACAAACCTCCTGGGCTCAGCTCGGAGGTCCTGGACCCCCGCTGTGCCTGTCCCACAGCAACGTGAAACCCTGCAACATCCAACTGCGTTTGTTTTAACCAAATCTGCCTGGTTTTGGCCCCAAATGTTTTAAGGACGCAAGCAGCTAAATTTGGGGGGGTTGAGGGTTGAAACCTTGCTCAAACAGAGGTGCTTGCCTGCAGCGGGGTGGGCAGGCGACCGGGGCCAGTGGCCCAGCCTGTGCAACGAGCAACACGGGGTTCATTAGGCACCGATACGTCAACGGGAGCGGCGGGGGGGGGGGCGAGAAATTCCCGTTCCACCGGGAGCACATCCAAGGACCGGGATGGGGGCGCTCGTCGCGGAGGGGGGGCAGCGGCTGGAGGAGGCTCCTGCGAGCTCCCTGCCGCCGGAAGAGCCAGGATGGGGACCGGGATCGGGATCGGGATCGGGATCGGGACCGGGATCGGGACCGGCGCGCGCGGAGCCCGCCGGCGCGCCCCCACCTGCCGCGGCGTCCCGAAAACCTGCGGCCCCGCCCCCTCGCCCCGCCCCGCAACCAATGGGAAGCGGCGGCCGTGCGTATGGCGGTGCTGATTGGCTGGGGCGCGGCGGCGCGGCGCGGTTGCTAGGGAGAAAGCGGCGGCGGAGCGGCATGGCGGGCATGGCGCTGGGCGTGGGGCCCGGCGTGCTGGTGCTGCAGCTGCTGTGGGGCCTGGCGCTGCTGCTCTGCCTGGCGCTGTCCCGCACGGCCGGCCGGGCCCGGTGAGCAGCGGGAAACGTGTGAGAGTGGTATGCGGGGGGGGTGGGATCAGGCGGGGCCCGGTGCTGAGGCCGCTCCGCCCGACTCTCCCCCGCAGGTTCGCCGTGGTGCTGGTGACGCTGGGGGCTGCCATCCTCAGCGCCGCGCTGCTGCTCTTTCCCCGGGAGGACGAGCACCCGGCCGCGGCCGCCGCCGACGAGGTGAGCCCACGCCGCGGCCTGCGGGGCCCAGCGGGGCCGGGGGTGGCGGGACGTTACCGTGGATGAGCCTTTACCTCAGCAATGGGCCCCAAGGGCTGCCCTGAGGCTCCACGGATGGGCTTTTACCTCAGGAATAGCCCTGAGGATGGGCCTTTGCTTCAGGGAAGGCCTCAGGGGCTGCCCCGAGGCCCTGGAGATGAGCTTTTACCTCAGGAGTAGCCCTGAGGATGGGCCTTTACTTCAGGGAAGGCCTCAGGGGCTGCCCCGAGGCCCTGGAGATGAGCTTTTACCTCAGGAATAGCCCTGGGGACGGGACTTTACCTCGGGGGTGGCTGCCAAGGGCTGTCCGGAGGCCCCATGTGTGCACCTGTACTTCGGGGTTGGCCCCCGTGGATGCCCCGAGACCTCGGGGCTGGGCCTTTATCCCAGGAATGGGCCCCGAGGACTGCCCTGAGGCACTGGGGATGGGCCTTTACCCCAGGAATGGCCCCAGGGATGGGTCCCAAGGGTGTCCAGAGGCTGTAGGGATGGCCCTTTACCTCAGGGATGGGCTCCAAGGTCCCAGGGATGGGCCTTTACCCTCCAGAATGGCCCTGGGGATGGGCCTTTACCTCAGGTATGGGTCCCAAGGGCCGCCCCGAGGTCCCAGGGATGGGCTCCAACAGCGGCCCTGAGGCACCGGGGATGGGCCGTTACCTCAAGGATGGGTCCCATGGGTACCCCAAGGCCCCAGGGATGGGTCTTTACCTCGGGGATTGCTCTGCGCTGCCTTTTTGATCTCCTGCGGCTCCTCCTTTGGCACAGGCTGCCATCAGTGCAGGCTGTGTCGCTTGTGGAGCAGGGATCTGTTTATTTCCTTAATAAAATTCCTTATTTACATGCAGTTATACGTGACCCGTGGGGTCTGGCTCCCATTCTCCCAGGCCCAAGGGGCTCCGTGCAGGAATTGCACTTGTAGTTTCATCCCTCCCAGCTCAGCCCTGAGCTCCAGCAGCTTCTGCTCCCCCTCTGCCATCCCCTTTTGTAGCTTTGTCCCAGCTCTCCATCCACCCCACCTGCCTCCATCATCCAACACGCCCCGGAGCACGCCGATAGCCACATAGTAGGTAGTTTTGATCGTTTTCCCTCAAATTCTGCAGCCTCTCACTTTCCTGCAGCTCTGTTTTCTATTTTAACACCCAGTAACGTAATTTTGGCTCTCTTGTAGGTGATTGCCGCGCTCAAGTGTGGAGCCATCTGTGTTTTCAGGCAGCCCCTTGTCTCTGTTGTCAGGCACTGGGATCTCCCCCGATTCCAGGTCGCATCAAGCTGCCTGCATGATCTTGAGCTTTCCCAGAGCGTTTTGGGCTTTGAATACACAGAGTTTTGTGGCATTTTAGGTGCCGTTTCCTCTGTTCTATTATTAACGCACATCAATTATTGCTCTTCTAGAGCTTGATCTGTGTAAATCCCTGCTAAAGCTTCTTGTAGTTTTTCTTCTCTCTGCCTTGCGTGGGACCTGCTTGTGTAAAGGTTGGAAGTGAGATGAAGGGCAGCCGAGCGCCTGTTTGTGCCCAGGAGGCCAACAGAAATGGAAAGCTTTTTTTTTTTTCTTTTCGGATCTTCAATTGGACTGGACCTGCCCTGACTATCAATAATACATGACCTGGGCTTTCTGCACCGAAACTCTGCTAATTGGCTAATTAAAAAGTGAAACGTGCAGAAGGAGCCAACGCGTCGCTCACAAGAGACTCTTTTTCTGCAGCAACACCGAGGCTGAGCGTGTGCTAATGCGATTTATCAAACCGAGCCGGGGGTGAGCAGAGCTCTGGGGTAGTCTCAGGAGCCAAGAGGATGATTTCATAGCCAGCCTTCTTGCGGTTGGCATCTCATTGTGTCTTGCCTTGCCGCTGTATCTTTCTTTTTTTAATCTTTTTTCCTTCCCCCCCCCCCCCCCCCAACTATTTTCCTTCTAAAAGGGAAGAACTGTGCGCAGTTCCTTGCAGCGCCAGGCGATTTGTGGCCAGGGAGAGCTTTTGACTCGTGTTTCTTCCCTGTGCTTGGTGCTGTGCTGCTCTTTTCCTCCACGTTAGCTTTCCCACCAGCAGCTTTTTTTCAGAGGAAAGGGGTTCTTCTTTCAATCGTTTGTCGCACACCCGTGTCAGGAATGAAAAGCGAGGGGAGAAATCTGGGGGAACCCCAAAGTTTTTCCTCCTGGGGTGATCTTCTCAGATAGTCCTCTTTTCCAGGATGCGGCGTGTTCCTTCCAGGCTCCCGGAGCAGACCTAAGCTGTAACGTGTCGGTTTTTTCCGTTCTTTGCAGATCGTGGACACCTTCTTTATCGGCCGCTTTGTCCTCCTGGCTGTGATGAGCCTGGTCGTACTTGGCTGCCTGTTCCTGCTCCTGATTTACCACCTCATGGAGCCGGTGTATGCCAAACCGCTCCACAACAGCTAGCAGCAACCGGAGACGGCAATCCCCACGAAGAGAAAAATCCCAATTTCATGGCAATAAACCAGGAAGGGAGACCAGGAGACCGCTGACGTCAGGTTTTTTCCAAGCTCAGAAAGAGCCGGCCAAGCAAGCGAAATGTGTCGCTCGCACCAGCGCTGCGTCTTCCATCTTTAAAAGCGAAGTTCGGACTGAGCACGAGCACCTTCCTCTCCAGGACTCCAGATGGAAAAGGTGCTTTAACCTCTCTCTGCTTTTCTCTTTTCCAAGAGAGCTGAAATCCACGCACTTTGTACTACCCTTGATTCAATGAACTGAACTGAGCCAAGATGGTTTGTGATCGTTGTCCGCACGAGACGGTTTGTTATCATTCCTTTTTCACCGTAGTTTAATAAAACTTTCTGAGAAACCCCTGACTCGGTCTTTATTTATTCTCCAGGATCGTCACCTTTTGCCGCCCTTTGGTGATAGCGTCTCTGAAAACCAGCTTTTCCTGTGGCAGGCGCGGGGTTTTTTTGGAAATTCAGCATTGTTGGGGACGGTCCCTTTGGCTGGGGACTGTCATCCTGGGAAGGAAGCCGAAGGCTCGCGGTTTCTGCTGCCCTAAAACATAAAAGCATTGCTCAGGCTGGTGCCGAAGCTGGTAGTCAGCTCCGATACCTTTCCACTTGAAGGGAAAGCCCATGGGGTCAAATCCCATTTTTCTCCCTATTTTTTTTCCATGGGAAGGGCCCCGCTGAAGTGCAGCGGGGAGGCTGGGCCGAGCTCTGAGCTGGCAGACGGCTCGGCCTCGTGCCCATGCGGCAAATCAATCTGTTGATAGCAGCGGCTCACACAGGCCGTCTGTCTGTACTAAACTAGCAATAACAACCGCTTTGTGCTGTCCGAGCGGTCCCTCGACCGCGATGGTTTGGTTTCTTGCATGAAATCTCACGTGGCTTTCAACTTCCTTGCAGGAGAAAAAGCGTTTCGGTGGCCCGGGGCGTGGCGTGAGCCTTCTGGAGCAGGGAAGGAGCCTTCACCATCCGTACTGCGCCGGGGAGAGGTTCCCACAGGCGCCCCGTGGTAGCCGGGGGAGGTGAGTTACGTTACAGCTCGTGCTTTTCTGGCCCCGGAGGGATGGAGACGCTCAGCCTTTCACGGCGGAGTGGGCAGCAGGTATTGCCGGGAGGTCGAAGCCGAGTGCAAGACGGTGCCGCAGCCCTGAGCTGTGTTCAGGGGCAATATAGCCCAAAAACCCGAGGGCAAGAAACTCATAGCTCTCACGCAGATTTTATTCCTTTTTTTCCCATTTTAGAGAATCGGTCTTGTTTTCATTTGGAACTGAAGACGGTGAACGGGAGATAAAAGAACCGCCTGGCTTCTCCCAGCCCTGTCCTGCCAGCTGTCAGTCACAAAATATCGCTATCAGGACATGAAAGATTAATAAGGCAGAGCTAGCGACGCTTCCCCTGCAGAAAATGCCCCAGCACCCAGGAGCCCTAACTCGGTCAGCTAAAAACGTGTAAGTACATTTCAAAAAAAAGGCAGAGGAGAGGTGTCTCTGCTTTTCCAGCCGCGTAAACGCTCAATCCCTTCCTATCCTGAAGCCTATGTCCAAGGGAGTCGAACTATCGTGTTCAGGAACACGCCGAGCATTTATGCAACACAAGCGTGTCGGGTCTCTTGGTGATTTTGAAGTTACGCCTGAAACAAAATTCATATTTAATTCATCATCTTAATAACATTTATGAACACGAAGCTAGTCTTGCAGCTCGCTCCGGCTCCGCGCCTGCCGTCTCTTTATTCCCCGCGCTTGTGCGAGAGCAGTGGGCCGGTTCGCAGACCCTCGGTGAGGCCGGGCTGGCAAGCCGTGCCAGCCGGAGACGGCGGCGTTTTGCCAGGCTTTGAGTCCGACGAATGGGGAAGCCGTGGCAAAAGCAGCTGGGGGGCGCTAAAAAAAAAAAAAAAAAAAAAAAAAACAAAAACCCAACCCTAAAAGCAGAAATGTGAAGCTTCTTCCAGTTTTGCGCCGTAAATAAAGCCAAGGTATTTGCTTTTTCTCTCCCCTTAATCCTTTTGTAACTAAAATCAGTCAAAAGGCTCATCGTGCGGGGGAGGATTTTGGGGAGAGTGGAAAGCCGTGCTGCGGGAGGGACGCGGTGGCTCTTGCACAAGGAGGCCATTTCAGCGCTTTCCCCAAAATCCCGTTAACTGGGGAAAGAGACCCATGTGCTCTCGCCCCCCCCCAAAAAAAAAACCAAACATTTTGAGCTCCATCCTCATCCTTCGCCACCCTTGGCAGCGGGGAACAACCAGCTGGATGAACTCAGCCCGGGCTCTCTCCCTGTATTTATTTATTCTGGGCAATTCTGCTCCTCCCCGCGCAGGGGCTTTCCAGACAGTTCCTGTTTATTTTGGGGAGGGCGGGGGGGGGGGGGGTGGGGGGGGAAAGGACCACGTCAAGGAATTGGTATGAGCCGGAGCTGCTTTCCAGCCGGTCCCAAACGCCGAGTTTTGTTGCTGTCCCCCACCCAAACCTTCAGCTCCTGGAGAATAACCTCTCGCTAGCACATCCGCCTCCGTCCACCACCCTGATGATTGGGGGTTTTTGGTTTTTTTTTTGCAATTAATGTGTAGCAGGAGGGCGGGTTTGGCTTAAATCCCAACTTCTCAGTCGCTGGCAAAGGTGTTGGGAGCTCGGGAGATGTTATAGCCGAGGAGCCCTGCTCCGGCCCAGCTTTCTCCCAAAACTGCGAGCGAATGAGCCCAGCTTTCTTCTTGCAGGGTGGCACTGCCGGGTGTTCCGTGTCCGGAGGCGACAACCCCGTGCGGGCGAAAAATCCTGCTAAATCCCAGTGACAGGAATCCGCCGTGCCCAAAGGGATGTTTGCACGAGATACCGCGCGCGCTGGGAGGAGAGCGGCCAAGCTGCTTTCAGGTCAGGTGGGAAAACAGCCCTTTTACCTCCTAAATTCCCGACCTGGCTCGTTAGGGATGCTCTCACACCGGGATGCCGCCGCCCAGCTCATCACAGGCTCCCGGGACCCGAGGACGGCTGCTTCCCTCCCGCCGGTGGCCAAGTGGTGCCGGAGCGGGAACGGAGGGAGAACAAGTGTCTGCAGGAGAAACTTCTCTCCTTGATTTAAGGTCCGTGAATGACGGCAATTCCTCACGCCTCGTGCTGCGCTCTGCCGGCACTTAATTACCCTCGCTGGTAAAAGCTGGCCTCTTATTTCCACTTTGACTTTGCTGACTTCAGCTTCCCTGCCGTTGAATCCCGCTTTGCCTTTGGCTGCTAATTAAAAAGCCCTTCAGCGTTCACCGGCTGCTCCTTGCATAGGTAATTACGGCCCGTGCCCCAGCCACCTCTTCACCTTCACAGCGGCCTGGTGGAGTGACGGCGTTCCTCCGAAATATGTGCAACCCTTTCCCAGGCTACCTCAGCCGAAACGGTAATCGCCGCGCTGGGGGCCGGGGTGTCACCTATGGAAAACCACCCAGGCTCTGCGTTGACCCAACGGGCTCCTAATGAGCTTGTTTCAGGCGCGATGGTTTGTTTGGGTTTTGTGTTGGGTTGGTTTTTTTTTCCCCCCTATCCGCAGGACAGCAGCAGGAGCGTGTTCGTGTTCTCCTGGCTCACGCAGCCCCCTCGCCGCGCCGCAGGGGCTCATGGCGGGGCGGGGGGGGAAAAGCAGCGGCCCCTTCTCCGGCGGCGGAGGAACGAGGCGAGGTGAGTTGTGCAGGCTTCTCCTGGAGGAGCTCGGCTCCGTTTAAACAGTCCTTTGGCCGGGACAAACCCAGGGGATCCCCCCCCTGCCTTCCTGCCCACCACTCAGTCTCTAAAATCTCAGCGAGATCTGGGGTTTTCTTTGGCATTTGGCTCTTTTTTCTTTTTTTTTTTTTAAGGTTTCAAACTGCCGTGGGCCGTCTGCCCTTTCTCCTCGCTCCCGGCAGCGCAGCCAAGGCTGCTCAGACTTTCCAAACACGAGCGGGACGCGGCCCAGGCCTAAATTTGTCCCGGAAAAACTATGAGCAGCTGAAAGAACAGGCAGGAGGTGGCGGGGCGGGGGAAAAAAAAGGAAGAAAGGGGGGGGAAAAAAAAAAAAACCAACCACCAAACCAACTTGCTTTTGCAATAAGCCCCTGCGTGTGTCAGGGTTTGTGGGATTTTTTTTTGCTTGAAAATGTATTTTCAAGCCCTCCCCTGGCCTCCTCCACCAGGTGGATGGCAATTAAGCAAAGCGAAAGCTCAGTCACGTGTGCGCCGAAATTATCGTTCTCAGCCGGGTGCGTGGCATCGCTCCGCTGGCATCGTTGGCCCGCGTGCCATCAGAGGCCACGTTTGCCAGGAGCCGCACAGCCCGGGGAGGCTGCGGTGTCAGCCCCTTGTCTCTGCTGAGGACAGACCCTGCCGTACCCTGCCGTGATGCCTCTCCCTAATGGCTCCGTTGGGGTTTGCCCCAGGGGAAGGTTATTTTCCTGGGGGGGGGGGAAAGGCAATTGGGGATTTTGCTTTCCTCCGCCTGCCCCGTCATTTCTCCTGCATTCTCCCCCAGGGATCCGCAGGCAACCTGCGAATTTGCAAGCCCCGTCGAGCCGCTCCGGTTCAGCGTGGAGAGGACCGAAGGCCATCGCCATCCAGCCACCTCGAACGTGTGGCTGCCGTTCTCCGAGTTGCCTGTCCCCCCCTCCATGCCGCTCCATCACCTCGCAGGGGTTTACAGGGAGCTGATCCAACTGGCCAGCAGGTTTTCTTCTTTAGATTTTTTTTTTTTTTTAAATTTTTTTTCCCCTTCGCTGATGAAATCAGCACTTAATAAAATCACATCGGGCCCAGATGTTTGCTCCTCAGGTTAAGATCCAAGGAGGTGAAGTCAATGAGAGTTCAGATTTATACCGGGCGTAAACGCAGCCCCGGGCACCCGGCGCTTGCTCTCCCCTGGGCGGAGAGCCGGAGCCTGCCCGGGCGCGATCCCTGGATGGCGAACAGGCTGGGAAACGCACCCCACAGCTCGCGAATGCCCCGTGCGCCCCGGCTCCTCGCGCATCGAAGCCCCAGCGCGCAGCTGGCCCCCCGCCTTAACCAAGGGACGCTGCTGGGGCCTCCCAGACCCACCCCCTCCCCGGGGGATCCCGCATGGCCGGCAGGTTTCACCTCCCCGGCGCTCGCAGGCGCCCGTCACGTGGCTCCTCTTAATTAGGAGGCGTCTAACGAAAGACCATCAGCCACCTGCACTGAACTGCACAGCGTGTGAGCGGCTGTTTGCCATGGGGCAGGGGCTGATAGATGCCTATGGGTCCTTCTTTTCGGGCCAAATGGTACAAATTAGGAATCGTCATAATCGGGGAAAAATGCTCTCTTGCTTTTGGTTGGGTTTTTTCGGTTGGTTGTTTTTTTTTGTTTGTTTGTTTTTTTCAGTGGGATGAGACGAAGAACAACACCAGCTTAATTAGGGCTCGGAGAAAAGCCCGGGGATGTTCTCTATGTAGAATAAGCGGCGCCTCAAGTGACCTGGCACAGCCCTCCTGGTCCAGTGTCCTGAAATACCGAGCGCTGGGACGGAGCAGGCCTGCACGAGAGACTGCCTGTGGGGAAAAGCGATCATCGCCCCCGAGTCCACGCAGACCTGGCCGAGCCCCACCAGGAAAAGGCGTGGAGTGGCAACACAGGTTTTGCATGTTTTTTATTCATAAAACGGCCAAGGGTGAAGAATCGGCCCAGAAAACCGGTCGGCCAGGGCCCTCGGACTGCTCCTTGCCGCTGCCTCCCTCCGAAGCAAACCCGTGGTGGCGGTACGGGCTCGCGGGGCCGTGCCTGAGGCCAAGCCTCGGCTCTGCCGAGAGGAACACGCTCCTGGCGTGCCCCAGCCTCTGTCTTCCCTCCGGGCCTCTCGGCTCGGAGCGGCTCGTGGGGGACGCGTCAAAATTCCTTAAACCTGCAGGGAGAGAAGCGAGCCGGCTGAGTGCGGTGGGCACCGTTCGGCGGGTGTTGGGATCAGTGACGGGAGCCACCGTGCTGCTGGCGAGATGGAAAACGGCTCTGACAGGCGACCCCAGCCCCATCCGCGCCGTAAGACCAGAGGAGAAGCAGGTGCAAGGAGGAGATCCGGCCACCGTTTTGTCTCCGGCCAAAGCTGAAACGTCCCCAGTAAAAACCCCCCCGGTGTTTGCACCTCCTCTCCAAGCTGCTCCAGAGACAACGCGCTCCCCAAAGCCCTCTAAGGTCTCGCAGTTTTCCCACAAACTGAGCTAGCGGCTTTCCCCCGGCACAAACCAGCCGGATTTGGGTGCAAATGGGGACGGTGGCAACCTGGCCAGGACAGTCCTCGCCCCAACCAGCCCCGGCACAAGAGAGCAGAGCCTGACAGCCCTCCACCGGCGGCTGGAGAAGGAGATTTGGGCCGCACTTACCGCAGCGCGAGGCCCAGACTATTGGTCTGTCACCTGCAAACACAAGACATAAAGGACCAAACGTTTTCGCAGGGCGGTGCGGGACCTGGCACCCCCACCACCGGGCTGGCGGCAGCCCCTTCCCCCGTGGTGCTCGCGGCTGGGGCTTCGGTGGCAATCGGAGGCAGGCCGGTGCTGATTTGGAGATTATTTACACCCTCGCTGCAGTGATTCGGCCACGGATTTGATTAGCGAGCTTGCACTCTGTGTAATCAAGCTCATTAGCGCGGGTGGGCGAGTCAGCCTACGGATTCGGTCGTTTCAAGTGCATTAATCATTGCCAATCAATGGGGCATCTGGGCTAACATCTCGGAAGTCGGCCGGAGACGAGGACGCGCTGCCCACCCGCCCGTCCGCACTGTCTTCCCCGGCCGTTGCGATTTGATCCTTTGATTCCCAAATCTTGATCTCGGCCCTGAGATTATCCTCAGTGGTACGGCTGTTCCAAGCCGAGCCCGCCAAGCGAAACTCAAAATCGGGGCGGGAGGGGGGGGAATCAGGCTTGCGTTTGCATTTAATCCTTGGGGCTCAAGCGGGGATACTCACACAAGCTACTTCCCATCCAGCACTGACTCTGTTAGCTGCACGCTAGAGCTACAAAGACACAAGGATGGCGCGTTTAGCACCGAGAGGCTTCCGCGAGGCACGGATGGCTAAAATCCCCCGTGTGCTGCCCTGGCTCGAGGTGGAAATGTCTTTGTGCCCGCAGCAGTGAGACGTCAGGCGGACGGCCTCGTGGTGCCCGCGTGGAGGTGCAGCAGTGACAGCAAGGGATAACAAACATCTTTCCGGAGCGGCACCAACGCCATGTTTTGGCATTGTGGGACCGGAGGCCACCCCAGGACGGTGCGTACGTACCCTCTCTTCCTTGCTATGCAGCCGCACCACCCACGGACCTCTTTGACCACCACTCGAGCCAGGAGCTGCAAGGGGAAAGGTGGAGGATCACCACGGAGCCGATGGCTCTGCAGCCCCCAGCCCCTGCACCAGCGTTTCCATCGCCGGGAGACAAATTTTAAGGCTCTTCCTCGGGAAGATCGCATCGACTAAAAGCGCGCGTGGAGGAGGCCGTTGGGAGAAGCCAAGCGAATGGAGGCAAAGGTTTGGAGTCAATGTGGGGCTTTGCAATTCGCCCTGTGCCCGGTTGTCTCCCGAGGACTGTCCCTGCCCTCTGGTGGCACGTGGGTGGCTACAAGGGACCCCTTGACTATCCAGGCTGAGAAAACGCCGAGGAGGGACCTACCAGGCAAGCCAAGACGTCGGCTGCTATCAACATGTAGAAGACGTTATTCCAGCCCGTGGGGGAGATGAGCCCGGCGAGCAGCGGCCCCAGTGCGGCACCTGCGAGGGGACGTGAGGCGCGTGAGGAGATGTCCCGTGCACGGGGCCAGTTGACCCGCACCCGCCAGCACCGCAGCGTGGGGGAAATCAGCGCTCGACGTACCTACGGATCCTGTGCCGTCGATGATGGCCGTGACGGTAGAAAGGGCTTTGGCATTTCCTTTGAGAGACTCATGGGTGCCCTGTAGGGACGGAGGAGTAAAACGTAAGGAGGAAAAGTGGCTTCGGGGTCCGCAGATGGCAAGTCCCAGCGTGAGGCCGCTCGCACCCCAGGCCCCATGGACCAAACTCGGACGCTGCTTGCGGCCAAGCCACAGCAAAACCGGGATTGCCAACAGCCGGCAGCCATCCCAGGTGATTTCCCAGCAAATTTTTCCACCGGGATTGCGCTTAGAGGGAGACACAGTGGGGCTAAAGCAGAGTTGTGCAGCCAAGGTGAAAAAGCAACAGGGGAAAAAAAAAGCCGTGTTTAAGGGAAGGGACTGACTGCAGCGCGAGGTGCGACAGCCCTGCCCTTCTCCTCTGGGCTTCGGAGGCGTTGGAAAACAAAGCTAAAAGGCAAAATCCCAGCAAATATTCCTCTGGGAAAGGGGGAGCAGCCTTTTGGGTGTGCAAGGCAGCTGGGGCAAGGGTCCGAGGTGCGGCTCTTACCAAATCTGCCGAAACCGCTGTCGTGATGAGAGCGTAGGGCCCGTTAACCAGAGCGCCGCAGACGATCAGCATCGCTACAGGGAACGAGAAGGACGCAGAGTTACCCGGGGAGAGATTAAGTCTTTAAGTGCGGGGAGCAGCAGGGCGTCGGGTCCGTCGTTCCCAGACCCCGTGCGGATATCGCTGGCCCGAGCACCCGCCTCCTGTTCTTCTCCGTTTTCCCCAGGACATCCCACCCAGCAGGCAGCAAACGCTCATCCAGCACCACCCTCCCTCAAATCCCAGGCCGGGAGCCTGGCTCGAGAGAAGAGATAAAGGCAGGTGAGTCTGCAGCATCTCCCACTGCCCCTTTGGTGACGGAAGCCACCGCGCCGAGGAGCTCCTTACCTATTGACGTGCCGATGCCATTCTGGCCGACGTGGTTATACAAGAACAGCTGGAAAAGAGACGTTAAGATGAACCAGTTTACGGCTATTCCAGCTGTTTTCCCAAGCGTTTCCCCTGCAGCACCAAGCAGCACCCCGGGGACAGGACGGAGAAAGACGGGGACCTGAATTATCCCCGGCACCAAACTTCGCAGCCCGCCCGGCCCCTCAACCTCTACGCGTCGTTTGAAGAGGAGAGTGCCAGCCGGGACAGGGAGCCGAGCGCGCCCTTGGCTCTGCATCCCGCCGTCTGCCTGCCAGATGAAATACCTGGCAGCTGGCAAACAGAGGTGCCGCCGCGATTTATGGCCCGGCGAGGCTCGCGCGCCTCCCCGCCGGCTGAAGCCAGACGGTAATTTGCCCCGCCGGCGCTATCGGGGCCGGGGGGGGGGGACCTGGACGTGACGCGGCCTCTCTGCTTTTCAGCGCACGCCACCTTCTTCACAGCGGAGAGGCTGGCGACCCAGAGCCAGCCAGGCTTGGATTACAGCTAATTAGCCGCGGTTTTTTTGCGGCAGCGAAGCCAAATGAGCTCTGTGCAGGTGCTCGGGAAGGACGTCTCGGCCAAGCGCCGGCAGAGCGTGAGGCCGTCGGCATGGGGGCTTTTGGGATGCAAAGCAAAGAGACGAAAAAGCTGGACCGGCTTGGTGGGACCCCCAAGGCATTAAGACGGAGCAGGGTTATGGCAGGATGGAGGTAAAAGAAAAAACCCTAAAGGGCTTTTTTTCAGCTGTCAAGGCCTCAACAATCCCCTCCCAGCACCCAGGTCTGAATGTCCACCCTGGGAACCATCTGGCCACGTGGATCAATCCCAGCTCTCGTCTCAGCCGAGCGCATGACCAGCTCGTCCCGGGCGTTGGGAAGAGGAAGGCGGCCGTGACTCAAAGGAGCCAGAGGAGAGGAAACCCTCGTGACTGGGGGTTTTTTTTTTTCCCCCCCCCGTGATAACGCACCATGGGAGCGGCGACAACCAGCATCACGCAGCACGTGGTGGCTCTGCCGCCCGTGTAGTCAGAGATGAGGCCGGCGAAGATCCCCCCTGCAAGGAGGAGTCACAGGTGTCTGTCACACCGCCCCAGCGGCAAAGCTTCGCCCGGGCTTAGCTCAAAATCCCACGGGATGCTGCGCCGTGATGCTCCTTCATCCCCGAGCTTTTGAGCGCGACGCCCCCAAGGTTAAATGCAGTAACATCAGAGTGAAGGGCTTTGATTTATCCCTGCCTCTTGCTCCCTGCAGATGGTTTCCCTGCACCTGCACGCAGCTCTGGTCTCTTCTACGCTTGCAAAATCTATTATTTATCTAAGGAAAAGGAGAAGCTGAGCAAGCAAGACCCAAGGGAAGGTGTTGCGATGGTCACCTGGATGGCGAAATAAAAGCAAGGGGCGTTTGCTGCCTGCTGAGCCCTACGGATGCCGAATAAACCTTTGCAACGGTGCTCTGGGGAAAAGAGACGGGGTTACCGGCAAAGCCTTCCCACGGAGGGGATCGTCCATCAAGGCGAGGGTTGTCCCCAAATCATCCCTGATCCACCCCCCTGCGCCTGAGTAGGTGACGCACCTAAAATGCCTCCGACGTCAAAGAGGGTCGACAGGTCTCCGGCTTCCTTGGCACTGAAATGAGCTGCCGGGGAGAGGAGAGGGGTGAGGAGATGCTCCCCTTGGCAGGCCGTTGAACCCCCCGGGGCTCCCACCTCACCCTCCCCAAAAACTCACCCACGTTCACGATGTAGAGGGGCAGCCAGTAGAGGAAGGTGTAGCTCACCAGCTTGGCAAAGAGCAGGCAAAGGGAGAACTCCACCACGCCCTGGCAGGAGAGGAGAAGACATCAGAGGAGCCTCCTTCTCCCAAGCCTCCTCCAGATGGCGGGTTGTCCCCCAGTTCTCTGCCCAGTGGGCACCCCATTGATGGGGTGACCTGCCCTGGCTTTGCTCTCTCCTCCATCCCCCGTCACGACGCAAGGGGCATCCCGTGACTCACGGGGATCCGGAGCGCCCCAAGGAAGCTGATGGCTTCGGGCTCCTCCACTGGCTCCTTGGGGCTGTCGGAGCGGTCCGTGCTGCTCTGGCCTGAGATGCTCAGTGGCCCCTCGTTGGAGGTGACTCCTTCGGGATCCTTCTCGTTGGAGGTCACCCCTCCAGCATCCTCCTCGTCGGAGGCCATCTAAAGCCGAAAGCAGGAGATGTGACTCTCGTTGCTGGAAGGGGCCGAAATACCAGATTCGCCGCCGGGATGGGACCTGGAGGATGCTCACACTGGAGCAACCTCCTCGATAACTGAACATCCCTCTAATTTCTGGCGTTATGACCCGACCACCCCAGTTGTTCCCAGTAAACCGAGCAACCACCCAGCCCAGGAGAAGCCTGTTGGGAATCGATTGGACTCACGTGATGCAGAGGCGGACTGCAGCCCACGTCCTCGGGATCTGCAGGGAGAAAGGAGAACCCGTGAGAGAGCCTTGACCGGCCCTGCTTCCCCCGGCTCTCCCTCCAGCATCTCACCCCGCAGAGGCGAAACGGGGGGCTGGGAACCCCCCGGGGCTGGGCTGAACCTCCGGGTACCCGCTTCCCGGCTAGCGAAAAACCCTGGTAAAAATCCCAAAGGGCTTCCCAAATCTTTCCTAGAAAGACAGGCTGAGAGGAGAGAGCAGCCGAGGGGCTGAGCCTGCCTGGATGAGCCCAAAGGATGCTGAGCGTAACTCGGGGGGGGGGGGTGGTCCACGCCCCGGCTTGCCACCAGCTGGAAAGAAGTATTTGGGGTTGCCAAAAATTCTTGGAGAGGGGCAAGGAGAAGACTTGCGGCCCCGCTGATGTCAGCGTTACGCTGCCGGTGACGGATCACGCCCACTCACACTCCACAAGGAAGAAGAAGCAGACGATGCCCACGGCGGCGATGATGATGCCGGGCACGACGAAGGACAGGCCCCAGGCTGAGGAAACCCAGGCGCCGGCGATGAGCGACCCCAAGATGTTGCCGACGGAGGTGTGCGAGTTCCAGATGCCCATGATCAAACCTCTCCTGGCGGGGACAGAGCCGGGCTCGGTGTCGCCGGGGTGGGGACAGGGATGAGGATGAGGCGGGGGGGGGATGCGCCGAAGGAAACACTCACTTTCCTTTCCCGAACCAGTTCCCGACGCACGCCACGACGGCGGGCCAGCCCGTCGTCTGCACCAGCCCGTTGCAGACCTGGCAAGAGACCGGCGGCGTTACGCGGCATCGGCGGCCCCCGGTGAGCGCCGACTTGATCCCCTGTGCCGTTGGGGGTAGCCAGGCCCAAAAATAGCCCCCCCATCCCAAAGCTGTTGAAAAAAGTACTCGTTTTGGGGGGCTTTTCCCCCCCCACTGCAGCAATCCTGGAGCCGTCGGTATCATTCGCGTGGCTAAATCGGGAGCGGGTTGGTGTTGCCAAACCGGCCGCCCGCCCTGCATGGCAAAACGGGGCGCGCCCGGTGGTTTCGGCGCCCACGCCACGCGTTTTGCGGGGAGTGGAAATGCCCGGCGTTCTCCCGCTTGGAAACCGGGCCAAGCCACATTCCCGAAAGCCGCCAAAAAAAAAAAACCCCGGGATGAGGCCGGGGGGGTAAAATCCGGAGCCTGGGCCTCCTCCGGCGTGGACATACCTGCACGATGATGAAGTACCAGAGGACGTGGATGTCCCAGAAGTAGCCGAGGCCGAAGAGCGCGGTGAAGAGCCCGCTCAGCACCATCCCCCCCGCGAGGTAGTAGCGCAGGGGGAGCCGCTCCCCGAAAATGCCGCTGCGGAGAGAGGGAAGAGCGCGGCCAGGAGCTGTCACGGGTGACGCCACCGACGGGTGTTATCCCACCGAACCCGTGCCCCGAATCCCAAGCGGCTCCCAGCAGCGACCGGCTGCTTTCCCGGCGGCACAACCCCACCCTGACGGAAAACAGGTGAACTGGTGCAAACTGGGGAAAGGGGAGGGGTACCTGATAAACATCCCGATGGCGTAGGCCACCAGGAAGGCGTTATCCAGCGCCCCGAAAAGCTCCTTGTAGTTGTCCCCATCTGGAAAAGAAATATTAAGGCCACCTCAGCCCAGGTCCCGTCTTGTTTTCCCTCCCCGTGGCCACTGGCTCCTCGTCCTCGTCCCCTCCTGTCCCCAACCCCCTTCTCCCCGGCGGTGGCGGGGGGGGGGGATCTCGGTGCCTGGCCGGGTGCCATCGAGCACTGGGAGCCGGCCCCGTGCCGACCCCGATTTCACCACCCGCTGGCTGCCCTTCGGCCCCGGGGGCACAGGGCGGGATGCGAGCTGCTTAATTACCTCCGGGTGCCTAACGAGCAGCCGGCCCCCTGCCAAAAATCTCTGGCCACGACCTGGCTTTGGGCACAGAGAGGGGGAACCCGACTTGGCCGGGTAGTTTTTGGGGTGCCGGGGAGGGTGGGGGGGGGACACACACACACACGCAGCCTTACCGAAGGGTGCCCAGCTGCACCACGTGCTGCTGTTGGAGTCGTTGCGGGGGTTCGGGCCCAAGGCCGAGCAATTGGGGTGTAGCTGGCTCTGTAGCGGGGGGGGGGAGAGGAGGGGGGAGATCAGGGTGCTGGAGGACATTGCCCCCCCGACCCCACCCCACATCTTGTCCCCTCTGCCCGCCGTTGGGGGTGAGGTTGGCGCTGACCTTGACGATGCTGATGGGTTTTCGGGAGAGGTGGTAGCTGGTGTAGCAGAGGAAGGTCAACACCAACGTCAACCCCCGGTACCTGCGGGGAAAAAGCCGGAGCGAGGGGTTGGGGGGTGGGGGGGGGTCAGGGGTGGCGGGACGGGGACGGGGACCCTGTCACCATCCCGGCTGGCAAAGCCCACCCTGGCCGGGGTGCGTCGCAGGCGCATCCGAGCCTCGCCGCCAGCCGTGCTCTTCCTCCTCCCTCCCCAAAATTAACGGAGTTGGGTGAAAAACACGAGCTAAAGGGGGAGGCGAGCCACCACCGCGCGGGTTTAGGATGCGCCCGCGCAGCTCCGCCGCCGGTTATCCTGCGGGATAAACTCCTGGGTTTTGGGTTTGGTTTTTTTTTTTTTTTTTCGGAGAGAAAAATATAAGCTACAGGGGGACGGGAGCCGCCGCCGCCGAAGGCGCTCAGGATGCGGGTGCGAATTTGGGATGCGCGCACGCAGCTCTGCCGCTCTTTAACCCGCGGGGTCTTAGGAAAGCGGAAAAAAGGGGGGGGTCGTTTCTGCTCGTTTTCCCGGTCGAATCCTCCTGGGGCCGTCAAACCGTGGAGGGGGGGTGAGGAAGTGCCTTCCCGGCGTCACGGGTGGAAACAGGGCACGAGCGCGCGGCTGATTCATCGTCACTCCTGGCGTTAATTAAAGACGAGCTGGGGGGGGGGAACGGGGAAAAGGGGGGGGACAGGACACCCCCGAGCGACACCGGCTCCGGTTCCTCCACCAAACAGCGCCTTTATCCCTTTTGCTGGAAACGGTGGGAAAAAAAATGGGATTTGGGCTGGGGGCCGGGGACGCTGCTCCCGGGAAAATTGAGGGATAAAGCCTGGAGAATCCCAAATAGGATCCGGAGCGGGATGAGCACCTCCCCATCCTGCATTTAGGGAGGGTTTTAGGGCAGCGCAGAGGATGGGAAAGGTCAGGGAGCGGCTCCGGCACCGAGGAGTGTCACGGGGTTCCTCCGAGTTTAGAAAAAAAAAAAAACAAACAACAAAACAAAACAAAAAAAAAAGCCTTTTTTTTTTTTTTTTTTTTTGGTGCGGTTTTAGCCCGTCCCGCTCCTCTTGGCGGTTTCGCTTCTTTGTGCAACTCCCGCAATTCCAGACGCCCCGCAAATCCAGCTCTCCGCTCCGGGCTGCCGGGGGCGTGGGGAAAAAAAAAAAAAAAAGAAAAAAAAAAAAATCCCTCCTTCCCACCCCCAAAAAATATACCTAACCCCCCCGAAATCACTGCTGGGGCCGTTGTCGAGGGGGGGGCGGAGGCTGATGCGAGGGGAGCGGAGAGGCCGAGGATGAGGAAGGGGAAGAGAAACTCTACGCACGGCATCCGACCCGGCCGGCTGCTGGGGGGTTGGTGGGGGGGGGTTTTCCCCCCCCCGACGTGCTCTGGCGGGGAGAACGGCAGCCGGTGGAGGGGGTTGTTTGGGCAACGGGCTCCCAAAATGGAAATATCTCGATTGCCACCTGGCCAAAAGGGAGGGCAAGCGGCAGGAATGCCGCTGTTGGCCGCGTCCCGCCGAATGCGGAGGGCCTGGCACACGCGGTGGCGACGCTCGAGGCCCGCTGGGCACTGCTGCCCGGCTTGGGGTGGCCCCGTGGCCCCCCCCCTGCCCAGCCGTGACCCAGTGGCCCTCCCGTCCCCGGGACAGCGCCTGGGTCACGCCAAAAGCCTTGGCCTTGACGCCGGAGCCGCGCCGGAGTCGGTCTCGGGGTCCCGGGGCGAGTGACCCCCCCACCCCAGTCCAGGGCCAGTCCCAGCCCGGTGTCGGTCCCCTGGCAAGTGACCTCCGGTCCAGGGCTGGTCCCCAGGAGGGCGATTCCCCCAGTCTAGGGCCGGTCCCTTATCCCGGTGCCGGTCCCCCGGTCCAGGGCCGGTCCCCATCCCTGTGCCGGTCCCCAGGCAAGCGACCCCGGTGCCGGGCCAGTCCCCATCCTGGTGTCGGTCCCCAGGCCAGTGACCCCCCCCCTGGCTCAGGGCTGGTCCCCAGCCCCCGGTGCCGGTCCTCAGGCAAGTGACCTCGGTCCGGTGCCGGTCCCTTATCCCGGTGCCGGTCCCCCGGTCCAGGGCCGGTTCCCATCCCGGTGCCGGTCCCCATCCCGGTGCCGGTCCCCATCCCGGTGTCGGTGCCCAGGCGAGTCACCCCCTGGCCCAGTGGCGGTCCCCATCCCGGTGCCGGTCCCCATCCCGGTGCCGGTCCCTTATCCCGCCGCCGGTCCCCATCCCGGTGCCGGTCCCTTATCCCGGTGCCGGTCCCCATCCCGGTGCCGGTCCCTTATCCCGCCGCCGGTCCCCAGCTCCAGGGCCGGTCCCATGCCGGTGCCGGTCCCCGGGCGAGTGACCCCGTGGCCCAGCGGCTGTCCCCATCCCGCTGCCGGTGTCCCCATCCCGCTCACCGGCTGTCCCGGGGGAGGGCGCGGAGCAGGCGGACCCCGGGGGCGAGCGCTGCCCTCATGGCGGGCGGCGGCGGCGGCGGCGCTGCCGGGTCCGTCCCACCCCCCCCCTCTACTCCCGCCGCTCCTTTTCACCGCCCCGCGGGGCCGCCGCTCCCCGCCCCCGGGCCCGCCCCGGCCCGGCCCCGGCCCCGGTCCCTGTCCCGGGGGGGGTGGGGGGGCGAGACGGCAGCGGCCCCCGCTCCGCTGCAAACAATAAACCGCCTTAAAATCCGGCTGGAAAGGGGGAAAAGCAAAGGCGGGCGGCGGGGATGGGGTCGGGGGGGTCGGGGGGGGGGTCACCCCCACTCGCTCCCCCCCCCCCCGCGGAGCTCCCAGGATTTTCCCCAGACGCCGCTTTTGCCGGCGGAAAAGGCCGGGTTAAACTTTTCCCCGCTCCCTTTTCCCATCGGCGCCCCGATTTTGGCCCAGCCACCCCCCCCCACCACCACCCCCCCCAGCCAGGCTGTCGGGTTTATTGAGTTTATTGGGGTTTATTGAGTTTATTGGGGTTTATTCGGGTTTATTCGGGTTTATTCGGGTTTATTTGCCGGCCCCCCCCCCCCAAAAGGATGCCATTTACGCCACAGGCCGGGCCAGATCAGGAGGCCGGGGGAGCAGCAGCGATGGCTTTATTAAACATCATTCCTTTGAATTAAGCGCCCAAACCAGACCCCGACCCTCGGGGGGACGGGGGGGGCCGCTCCGGAGTGGTGAAAGCTGGGTGTCCCCCGGCCGTGAGCAAGCGTTTGGGGAGCTGCCAAGGAACCGCTTGTCCTCGGCTGCCCTGAAATCCCTCAAAAAACGCAGTTGGAGCTTCCCTGGCTCCCGGCACACGCGAAAAAACCTCCCGGGGGCCGCATCCGACTCCGCCTCAACACCCCTTCTCAGGTCGGCGGCGTCTCCCCCCTGACGCAAACGGCGGTTAATAAATAGCGCCGGCCGCCGCGAAGAAAGCGGTGAATGATTCTCCAAGGGGGAAGCGAGGAAACGGAGGAACATCCCCGGCCCCGCTCCAACGCCTCCCCCCTACCTCTGCCCGGGGTCGCGGGATGGTGACGGGGTAAAGAAACGAGGCGGCACGCTCGGGCGCCCGTCCTTCCTGCCCCGGTTAATATTGGAGAGGGCGGCCCGGCGAGGAGTAAATATTAATGGAGGGGGGGGGTTACAGTGCAACCTCCCCACCGTTAGCCCGCCGCCGTCGTTTTTTTGGGAAAAGAGAGCGATTCGGGGATTCCAAAGTTGAGAAGGGAACAAGCAGCATCCCTGGGCTGGGGGGAGGGGGAAAACCAAGAAGGGAAGAATCCCGCTCACCTGGAGATGAATAATATAGACTTTTTTTTTTTTCCTCCTAGGAAAAAAAGCTTCTTTCCGGAGCAAAATAGAGGGAAGGCGGGTAGGGAGGGGGGCGGATGGCATTAGAGGAGATGTCCTCACCCGGAAGAAAGTGAAGGAGCGATAAATACCCGGAGCGTGAGGCGAGGGGCAGGGGCTGGCAGGAGCCAGAGGGAAACGGCGCGAAGGGAGGGGGGAAGGAAGGGTTTTGAAAAGGGGGAGGGGGTTTTTTAACCCCAAAAGATCTCGCCCCCCACTCCCACTGAGACAACCAACCTCGGGAAACAATTTATTGTGCGGCCGAACGCCAAAAAATTCAAGCGTCTGCCTAGAACGCCGGCCCCGCCAGCGAGGGGCTTCTCCGCACCCACGGGCGCGGAGAGGCGCGAGGCTGAGCCCCCCCGGGGGAGGAGCGCGAAGGTGCCGTGGTGGGTGGAAGGGGGCACGGCCCCGCTCCCTACTTACAGCGGGCGCCAAGACGCGAGGCGGGGGGCGGGCGGCCGTCCTCGTCACAGACGCTGCCCCGTGCGAGCCAAGAGAGAGGCCAGGTCGCGGAGCGGCGGCAGGGCGGCGGGGCTCCCGTCCGTCGGGACGCAGGAGGAGAGGAGGGAGAGCAGCGCCCGGCTGTAGGCTGGCGGGGGGGGGACGGGGACACAGAAGCAGCGTTAAGGGACGAGAGTTTCAATTACGGCCCCAAAACCGGGCTCGGCTTCAGCCTTTTGCCGTAAAGCAGAGAGAGAAGAACGGGGTTTTTAAGACAAACGGACGTGCCTGGAGTTTTCCGCACGCTCCTGGGTACGAAGCGGTACGCGAGCCAACGCAGGAAAGCCAAAGATTTTTATAGAACCCCAATTTCTCTATTTTCTTCCACCCAACCTCCCCCCCCGAAAAAAAAAGATGACTCCCAGTTGCTCGGCCGCGTACTTTTCCGAGCTGTACTGGAGATCAGAGCGTGCCGTCACCTAAGACGATTTCCACCACCTTCCTGCCTCCTCCCAACAGAATATTCGGCGTTTCGGGCAAAGAGCTTTTCTGTGCCGGGCGTCTTTGCCTTACGGTTCTCCTCCCCCCCGCCCCGCCGCCCCCGCTTCCCAACGCTCGGCTGGATTACGGCAGCGTTCCCGAACGCCTCGGAGAGCCGGGGCTTTGCCGACGATGTCCCCCCGCCCCGAGCTCCCCGAAGGGACAGAGGGAAGAGGCTGAGTTAGAAAGGAGCAGCAGAGCTCGCCTTCTCCGGAGATTTGTAGGAGCAAATCTACACGGGAAAGGTGCGGCCAGGTTCGATTTCTCCCGGGATAATAAGGGACGCGGATCCAGGGGCCTCCTCGGCGGAAGCGGCAGCTCCTACCTTTGGGGTTTTGGTAGAAGACGCAGTTGTTGGCGCAGGTATCCGGGTGGGAGCCCCAGAAATCGGACCCGCAGGAGCACAGCGGGGGCAAATCGATGTTATACAGTTTTATCTTCTCCCTCGTCTGGGCTCTCAGCGCGTCGACGTACCTGCGAGGGATAAAACATTCACCTCTGCCAGCAACGCCCGGCTCCGGGCGAGGAGAGGGGATCCGGCCGTACCTCGCGTACTCCTTATTCCGCTGCCGTTTATCCTTGACCTTCTCCGCTCTCCTCTCCTCCAGTTTAAGCTGGGCCAGGGTTTCACAGGCTCCCTCTCCCAGGGAGGGCTCCTGCCCGTCGGCCGCCTCCTGCATCCTCCGCTCTTCCGCCCGGCGCTGCTTCTCCGTCTTGCTCTTAATCCTGCAGGCGCGCGCCGGCTTAGGGAAGGAGCTCCCTCATCCCTCCCTCCGTTCCCCGCCGGCCCCCGCTTCCCCGAAAGAGCTGCTCTTTTGGCCTCCCCAAGCCAAGCGCGGTGCCTGGGCTCTTGGATACCCCGCCAGAAAGGGCCGGCAGCTCCGCTTCCCCCCAATTTTGTCGGATCACGGGGCAGCTCGGCCCAGACCCTAAAGCTATCCCTGCGACTTCCAGGCCGGGGAGCGCAACAGGGCCGTGGAAAGGTGCTGGGAAGAGCGGAGAAGCCCCAAGGATCCCACGCCTCCTCCAAAAGAGGCATTTTTAACCGAATCTCCCTCTTATTTCCTCCAATCTCCCTCGCACCTACGCGGCCCTCCGTCCCTTCCCGTGCGAGCCGGGCTGCGTAAATGGCACCAAAGGCGAAGCCCGTTCCCTCGACGAGCGGCGGTTCCGCGGCGCAAAGGCTTTACACCCGAAGCGTCTGCCGTTTCGGTCCCGCCGAGGAGCCCCGAGTGCGAGAACGCGCGTTCCGGGCTGCCGAAA
Source organism: Chroicocephalus ridibundus (assembly GCF_963924245.1). Taxonomy (NCBI): domain Eukaryota; kingdom Metazoa; phylum Chordata; class Aves; order Charadriiformes; family Laridae; genus Chroicocephalus; species Chroicocephalus ridibundus. The sequence goes on along the minus strand of NC_086301.1, from coordinate 8,172,643 downwards.
GGCAGTCAAAAAGAAGGAAAAAAAAAAAAAAAAAAAAAAAAACAAACCGAACCGAACCAAACCAAAAATCCCGCCTGGGCAGAAGCCGGGGGGAAGCAAACGTAATCGAAGGAGACATTTTCGGACGTTCCGCCCTTCGGCGGGGGTCAAAATCTTGACGTCCGGCAGGGAAGTGCCGAAGCCAAACTTCTCCAGTCGGGTTATAAACTCCAAAACTGTTTTTTAAATGAAGTGGTAATAGAGCCTTAACTGCCCCGCCGTAAATCTTCCGCCGTAGGAACCAAGGCCAAGGCCAACTTAAGGCTTTACACTGAAGTAATTACAAAACCAGCTCTTTTCCGCATAAGCTCGGCGCAGCTTGCGGCTCCAGCAAGCCGGAGTGGGGGGGCGGGGGAAAAAAAACCCCCCAAACCCGCTATAATAAAAAGCTATTCCACTAACTAGCGAGTCCCCGGTGTCTCGCCAGCACTTGCAGGGCAGGGAAAGGTCTCCGAAGCTCCCGAGCGCCAATTTAAACGTCAGGAACGCGGCTGAAGGAGCCTTTCTTGAGACAGGGGAGAGAAAAAAAAAAAACAAAAAACAAAAAAACGGGAAAAATCCTGCCCTGGGGTAGCTGTCCCCCGGCTCCCACAGGGCCTTGCCCGCTGCGGAGCCGGGTGGAGACCCGGGAGGTCGGAGCTCCATCGTTTTATTTAAGAGCGAGGCAGAGACGCACAAAAAAAAAAATAATAATAAATAAAATAAATCTAGAGCCCCTTTCCTATTTTTGGTGGGAATTCGCAGAGCTCCTCCTCGACAAAGCCCTCAACGGAAGACGACCGAAGCACCAAAACGAGCGCTGACACTTTTACGCGGAGTTTTCAACTCCGGCGCAAATATTAGGAAATCTTCTTCTGACATTGACGTGACGTTTATAGCTGGGAAGGTGAAGGGTCTGATGATTTTAAAAAAAAAAAAAAAAAAAAAACAACAAAAAAAACCCAACAAACCCCCACGGAGATAAGATCAGCTTAATAATGACGACGCGACCTCAACCCCCCCGGAGTTTCTAAACGTAGACCCAAGGTCTCGGGATCGCTGCCCCAGCGTCAGGGTTTGGGGAGCCGCGACTCTCCCGGCCCGACGTTTCGCCTCCCGACTCCTACCCAGAAAGCAGAGGAGCGCGGAGCGCCCCGGCAGGGCCCCCGGAGCTCTCTCCCGGAGAGCTCGGCCAAGCGAATCCCACCCCCGGGCTTAACGGATCGGGCGCTAAAACAAACCCCGGGGAGAAGTCGGGCTTCAGGCCCGGCGCTCGCATCACGGCCCTTCTTTCGAAGTACTTCAAAAGTTGATCAAGCGGCTTTTTTAATCCATCGCGGGGGGGTGGGAGGGGGGCGGCTCGGGGCCACGGAGGTGCAACGCCACCCGTCAGGCGCATCGGCGTCGCGTCGAGCTGGGCCGTCTTCTCAACGCCGCTGCACCGGGGCGGCGGAAGAGCCGCCCGACGGCCGGCGCCTGGGTCCCGAGACCTTCCCGGCTTCGGGTGTCACCTCCTTCCTCCCCTCCCTGCCCGCGCCCCGCAGGGGGTGACGCCGTCTCCCCCCACCCCCGCGTACTCACCCGGCGATTCTCTTCTGCCTCTCCCTGCGCCTTTGCCGTTCCTTCACTTGCTCTCGCTCGATATTCATGAAGAGGCGCCTGTACCTCAGGTACTGGGTCTGACGCTGCGGGAAAGAGGAGGCACCTTTGGAGAAGGGATCCGGGATCGGGCGATAGCGGCGTTGGGCTGATTTCCGGAGAGAAACCTCCCTCTTTCCCCCCCCGCCCCGAGATCCTCAAACATCTCCTTGGGCGCCTGCCCCAGCACCGAGAAGCTGGGGAGACAGCTGGGAGAGGAGGCCCGAGACACCTCCGGGTACCAGCATCCCTCGCTGAAACTCCCACGGACGGAAGCTCCGTCAGCCAAAAAAATTCCCAAACTCTCGCTTTCCTGGGAGTAAAAGAGCCGCTTCCCGCTTCCGCCCGCTGTACGCCCGAGAATTTCGATCCACCCGGGGGACAACGTGGATCGCTGGAAGCCGATACCTCCCAAAAAAAAAAAAAAAAAAAAAAAAATAGTGAATGTACAACACCGAGCCGGGCCCGCTCCGCGCAGAACCACGGAGGTGGCAAACTCTGCGCATTGGGAAGAGCGCGTGTCCGGAGATGGAGGGAGGTCGTCCTCCCCTTCGGCTCTGCTCTGCCCTGGGGAGGCCGCACCTGGAGCGCTGGGTCCAGTTCTGGGCTCCCCGGTTCCAGAAGGACAGGGAACTGCTGGAGAGAGTCCGGCGGAGGCGACGGAGATGCTGAGGGGCTGGAGCACCTCTGTGCTGAGGAAAGGCTGAGAGCCCTGGGGCTGGTCAGCTGGAGAAGAGCAGGCTGAGGGGGGATCTCAGCAACGCTCAGCAAGAGCTAAAGGGAGGGAGGGGGGCAAGAGGATGGGGCCAGACTCTTCTCAGCGGTGCCCGGGGACGGGACAAGGGGCAACGGGCACAAACTTGACCATGGGAAGTTCCATCTCAACGTGAGGAGGAACTTCTTCACCCTGAGGGTGGCAGAGCCCTGGCAGAGGCTGCCCAGAGAGGTGGTGGAGTCTCCGTCTCTGGAGACATTCCAACCCCGCCTGGACGCGTTCCTGTGCCACCCGCTCCGGGTGTTGGAGGAGATGATCTCCAGAGGTCCCTTCCCACCCCGGCCAGTCCGTTGAGTCTGTGAACTCGTTGCCGAGACAAACCCGAGAACCCCGCAGGGAACAACCCCGTGCGGTACCGAGCACGACGAGGTTTCGTGCCCGGGCTTCGGGGACGCAGCGAAGGCCGGGAAACCTCCCGGCTAAAGCTCCCACCAAAAGTCCTCCCAACCGCGTGGCAACAACCAGCGGGTGTACAGCTAACGGGAGCTCCACAACGCCAGAAGGTTTAAGATGTGGATTTTTTCCCTCCTCAACGCCACGAGTTTCGGGCTGAGCTCGCCCCTCTCGCCCGGCCGAACGCATCCTGCGCCGCCGGAGATACAGGAGCAGGAGACGGCCAGGCTGAGAGCGGAGAAAGCTGGATGGAAAAAACCCAGGCGGAAGAGAGTGCTGCAAAACCAGTTATCTCGGGGTAGATCGGAGCCAAGGAGATAAAAAGCAAGGGGCAGAGGGAACCGCCGGGGGAAGGAGCAGCCTGACGAGCCCCGGCTGCCGTCACGCCGTCTAGAAACCGCGACGGGTCAGCTTGTCGGAAAACACTCGTAAGGAACCCAAAAAAAAAACCCCGCAATTCTCTCCAGCTCCTTCCGAGTTTTCGGCTGCGAGCGAGCCGACAAAAGAAGAGGGAAGCATTCCTCTTCACGTCAGAGGGAAGCAGGAAAAGAAGAGTCCCTTCCTTTAGACATCCAAGAGAAACATCGGCTCTTTGCGTCAGCACGAGCCAAACCGTCCCGGAGGCAGGCTGGTAGATCGGACACTCGGCACCAGGCCCGCGGCGCCACCCCGATGCCTGTGAGGCGCTGAGGTGGAAGAAACCTTTATATTCCCGACAAAGATAAAGTGGGTTTTGTTCTTTTTTTGGGGGTTGTTTTTTTTTTTTTTTGAAGCGTTTTTGGCAGCTCCTCTCTCTCTCCCTGCGACTACAGAAAGCGACGCCTTCGTCGCGCCAGGCAAAACGAATGGAGCCCGTTTCTCCCCCAGCGTTCCTCGGCTCCCGGATTCGGCGGGAGGAGCACGGGACGGTGGCGCTTGCCGTCACAACGTGACCTTCAAAAAAAAAAAAAAGAACCCGGTGGTTTCGCCCAAAGCCTGAGACACCATCAACGCTGAGAAACGTTAACGCGAAGGCCGCTCTCGAGGCTCCGTGAGGCAGCAGCATCCCCCGCGCTCGATACCTCCCGGCGCCGAAGCAACGAGGACTTGGCTCCAGCAGACCAACCTGCTTCTTAGTTTCCTCTCGGTCGACGCCAGCCCAGAGTCCGAGGGGAGATGGGTGATGGGCGTCCAGTCCCTGAGGAGGCTGGGGCGAGCTCGAGTCCTTCACCGACCCGTCGCAGGGCTGGAAGAGAACGTACGAGAGCGGCATCAGCCTCTTCACGGTCAAGTTTCTCCCTCAGCCAAGCGACGCCTCGCCGGAGGCGAGTCCTCTGCAGCCCTACAGTCCTCAGCGGGGCTGCGCTTTTCCCCCGGGGGTACAGGTCGGCTTCTCCTTCCTGTCACCCGCCAGAAGGGACGCGGGGCGCCACCTCCGCGTAGGAGCCGGCAGCGCCAACCGCTCGGCCGAAAGCTCTCCTCGGAGGAGGCTCCTGCTTTAGTTTGAGCGTGGATTCACGCCTCCCCTCCCCACGCTTGCGCTGCGCGCTTCGGGGAGCGCGAGAAAAATAACAATAACACCAATAACATCAAAAAAAAAAAAAAGCATCGAGGGAGCTCAACAGCCGCCACCTCCCCCCAGACCTCAGCGTGAACCTCTGCCTTCCTCCCTCCGCTCCTCGGTATTTGTCAAGCCAGTATTTCTGCTCCCGGCTGGACTAATCACCAGGTGAGGCTGCCACAGCCATCAAGTGTTTGCTAATTACTCCAGGTAATCAGCGCGGACGGACGCGTTCCCGCACCTCAGACATGCTTAAAGAAAGCCCGCCCGAAAACAAAAGAGGAATCGATAAACACATCAAGCTCGGTCCTCGTTTCTCCAGCCCCGAGGCCCAGGAATCGCAACGGGGCGGCTCCTTCCTCCGCTCCAAAGCTTTCTTTTTTAACTTTTCTCGGAGGTTTTGGGGCTGATTCGACGCAGCGCTCGCAGCTCTTCCGCCCGCCAGCAGGGCAGCCGGACCAGAGGCAGCTGCAGGTCCTGCGGGCCGCAGTTTGGGAGTTCGGTTAAGCGTATGATGCGATTGCACGCTCCGTTTGCGATTTCCGCTGAGCACCGGCCAACTGGCATCACGCGGCAGGCGCAAATAAAACCCCTTTTGAAGCCGCAGCTGTAAGATGAAAGCGGTGAAACAGAAGCGGCCAATCTCCCTTTCGCTCTGACGTTGCTCTCCGGCCTGTTTTGACGACAGTAGGCTTCAGAGTTAACCAGGCCTGAGGGAGCAACCGCTCTACCACAGCGGCAGCCTCAACCACCGCTGAAATAAATCCAAATCCCAACGATTCGAACCTCTCGGGCCCAGCCGGCCCAAGCCCACGCGCGTCTTACTTTTGCAAATTCGATTTTGATGTAGAAGTCGTCGTCTTGCTGGGCCTGATGCGGGGCCGTCCCCGGGTCTTGCAGCTCAGCTGGAAGATCATGATGTCCCGCTAGAAGCAGTTCCTCCCTCTCGTCTTCCGCGGGTGCCGCGGCCGTCTCGGAAGGCTCTGGTTTCTGGAGGAGAAGGGAGGGGAGAGGCGTAAATAGGGAATTCAAATGGGGCTGTTTTGGTGCCGAGGGCAAATTCCCCGTCCTCGCGCCCAGGTTAAGAGGCAGCTTTAACCCGAGGGCACTTGTTCTGTGGAGTCAGGTGAGATCCGGCGAGCAGCGACGCAACGGCCAGTAGCCGAAGGGGGCCTACGAGAAAGCTGGAGGGGGGCTTTTTGCCGGAGCGCGGCCTGACAGGGCCAGGGGGGGAATGGCTTCAAACCGAAAGAGGGGAGATTGGGATGAGATACCAGGAAGAAATCGTTTGCTGTGAGGGGGGTGAGCCCCTGGCCCAGGTTGCCCCATCTCTGGAGGGGTTCAAGGCCAGGTTGGACGGGGCTTGGAGCAACCTGGGCTGGTGGGAGGTGTCCCTGCCCAGGGCAGGGGGGGGGGACACTGGATGGTCTTCAAGGTCCCTTCCATCCCGAACCATTCCGTGATTCTATAACGCGTTCCAGCGTCACCGGCAGGGCGCGAGAGCCCGAAAAATCCGCATTTTGCAGGGTAACTGGTGACAACGTTCTCACCCAGAGCAGAAACAGAGGGACAGACGGTGGGGGGGCGAGGGAAAGAGGAGGAGAAGACCTCTCCAGGCGCTGTTTTGCAACCGCAAGGAGTCTGGGAGGGGGTGGGGGGGGGCGGCGGGATCGCCGGAGCGACGCTCGGGTACATAGCGTGCTCCCTCAGATGGGAAGCGGGCAGGCTCCCCCGCGGCGATTAACAATATTTTGAGCGGCGGCAGATTGTTTCCTACAAACTCAAAAAATCAGAATGCCAGCAGCGAGCTCGGAGCCAGGATTTTTTTTTTCTTTTTTTTTTTTTTTCTTTTTTTTTTTTTCTTCCCCCCTCCCCCCCCCCCCCCCCCTCTTCCCTCCCTGCCTTGCCCGTCTCTCCAGCGCGCCGGGAAGGGAAGAGCGAGGGCTGCTGGCAGAGGGAGAGGATGGATCGACAGGTCAGGGATGCCTTGAGATGGCTCCGCTGCGGGGCGGGATGGAGGGAGGACGGCCCGGAGTTCGTCTGAACAGGGAATTATTTGATAGGCGTAGAAATTACCCCCTCGACCCTGTTACGAGAGGGACAACCCAGAAGAGCTGCTTTGGTGAGGAGACAAGGGAAGAGAGGGCAACGCTTATTGCTTTGTGAGGACGCCGGGAAAGCAGAAGGAAATAAAACTGGGAGCGGGGCCGGGGGGGAAAACCACCCACCTAACTTGGGAGAATGATCGACTGGGGAGAAGAACGCGGGTGCTGTCCCGCCGGGGACCCACGGCGGCCTACCGAGCCCTAAAGGAGAAGCGGCCGAAGGCTCGGTGAACTCATCCGAGACACCGGACGGGTCATTGCCGCGCGACTACCACCTCGGTACCTGCTCGGGAAAGCGGGGAAGAAACTCCCTGGACGTTTTGGACCTGAAGAGAAATCTCTGGGAGAGAGGAAGAGCAATGATTTTGGGAGCATGGCTTACCATTGACGGCAGGGAATGCCACGCTTTAAAGGGAAGAAGGGGAAAAAAGAAATTAAAAAAAAAAAAAAGGAGAAAAATGCAGAAAATAGGACTGACGGAGAAGCTGCTTTAAACTGAGAAGTTCCTTTAAACTGAGCAAACGTAAACGACCCGGCCGGAGGGGAAGGACGAGCAGCGCAGGGCAAGACGAGCCTGGCTAAATCCCAAGCTCTCCTTGCGCCCGCCATCCACGCGAGCGCGGAGGAAGCGGAGCGCGGGTCGGGATTACCCAAGGAATCACGCGGGAGACAAGACAAGAAAACAACCCGGTGAGGCCAAAGCCGTGAGGAAAACAGGAGAGATGGAGGTAAGGAGCCAGGCTTTCGCAAGAGGGACGAAAGGACTCGCCGCTCAAAGGAGGACGGCCGTCAGAGGACACCAGGAACAAGTGTTTTACGCTTCTGGGCATCGGCGTTCAGCCCGAGGCTCGCTCCGAGCTAACGGAAGCGGCAAGAAAAATCACGGGTTGTTATTGGGAAAGAAAAAAAAAAAAAAAAAAAAAAATAATCATATTACTGCTAGAAGCTGAGGTTTTTCAGGAGGCAGGACCTGCCCTGGGTTACTGCCAGGAAGAGCAGAGAAGCCGCTAACGGCCCCCCGCCACCTCCCCTTGGAATCTGCGGAGGTTCGGATTATCAGAAAACGGCCCGAACTTGAAATAAAGGAGGGGGGGGGAAAGGAAATACTAAAGGGAAGGTGTTGGCCTCAAGATTTTAACTGCCTGACTTTTGGAGAGGGGGGAAAAAAACCCCCCCAAAAAAAAACAACACCCAAAACAAAACAAAACCCAAGAGGAAATCACTTTGCAAACTGCCAGAAAGCAAGATAAGCGGCAACCAGCACCAATTTGTCCAGAGCAAGTCGCGTCTAGCTGGTTTGAATTCCTGCTGCAAGAGAAGGAAGAGGCCCGGGGCGAAGAGCAGCAGACGGGTATCTCGAGTTCAGCTTCGCCGTCGACACCGCCCCGTTCGACGCTTTTGTAAAGAAACACAGGCGAGATGGAAACTAGTACACGGGAGGGGCGATACCGATTAAAAACACCGCCCAAATTCAGCCTCGGGAGTTCACGGCACGAAAACAAAGAGTAATTTCACTATCAGCCCGGCCCCGAGGGAAGCAAGCAGCACCTCGATGACATTCGCCGGCCCCACCGAGCCCCTCGACGCCGCCGAAGTCTGGCAGAAGGGGCTAAAAACCAGGCTCGGGCGCAAACCAAAGCAGTCGGCTGGAACGGGCAGCGCGAGGAAACGCGGCGAGGACAAACGCAAAGGGCACGGCAGCAGGCGCTCCGCGAAACCCGCAACGATTTATTGTTGTTCAGACCAATTATTCTACCACCCGGTGACGCCTCCCCGCCCGGGAAGGGGAATCGGGGAAAACAAGGAAACCCGAGGGCTGACGTATAAATAGATTTAATAGAATAAGACTAAATAACTAACGATAATACCAAAGAACCGATATTGATCCCCATACTCATATAAAAACACACGAGGATTATCCTCAGCCCGTTCCGTCAGCTGTAAGCCGTGCGCTCCCCGCGGGGGACGGCAGATGGGGGACGCTGCGAGCGCTGCGGCGTCGGGAGGAAGAGGAGGAGGGCTGAGGGCTCCGGCACCGGGGCGAGGAGTTCTCAGGATGGCCACCAGCGAGGGAGAGAGCGAACCACGCGGCAAACTTTCTGATTTTCTATCCCATGCGCCGTTCGGGGTGTGAAATAACCCTGTTGGCAGCTTGGGGCAAGCGCCCGGCTCTCGCTCCTCCTCCTCCTCGCACCCGGCGAGCTCGAAAACACCCGCACCTCGAATCTCCCCCAGCCCAGCCGGCTATAAAGCAACTATTTTCACCAATTCGGACGTTCGAGTCTTCTAAAAGTGCGGTTTTTCCCAAACCTTAGAAGAGAAATTAGGCCTGTGGCGCTCAAACCAGGACAGGCAGCGATTACCAGGGGTAATTAAAATCTTTTGCATCCGAAGAGACGGGAAAAAGCTGCTGTCCTGCCTAGTGTGACCGCGGCAAAGACTCAGCTTAATAGTAGAGCTTTTTTTCCCCCCACCCGCCCACCCCGGTCTCTTGGAGTAATAAAACAAGAGTCGTGCAATAAATCCCTATATTCCTCCCGGAATAAATGGACTAGGGAAGCCGTTAAGTCCTCCCGGGCAGAGGTTGGAAGAACGCACAGATTAAGCGTAGCTGCAGCAAGGCCGTGGTGGGAGGACGGCCCCGATCCAACCTGCCCCCCACCCCTCCCCGATCCCTCCCAGCCTTCTTTCCCACTGCTCCGGATGACTCGCCACGGGGCCACAGGCCTCCCACGCATCCCGCTGGCCATCTTCTGGAACCCTCCGTAGAGCCACCGTATTATTCGCGGGAGGCTTTAGCGCCGCTAATAGCCAAGTAATGAATCGCTCCCGTCTTGCTGAGCAGCCTGAACGCATCGAGGACTTATAATGAAGGTACGTCTAGCGTCCCAAATAGATAACGAGGTTTCCGAACCCGTAATTATACTCTTTCTACAACTCTTGTTCGCGAAGCTGACTTCCTTGAACAGCACGCGGAGGAGGAAGAGATGGAGCAGCAGAAAATATCTTACATAAAAGGTATTTTCTAGGTAACAGCCAGCCAAGGTCTCCTTCAGCCTTGACGGAGCCCGGAAAGAGCTGGGAATGAAGAATTGCAAGGTGGGCAGGCAACAGGCTCTGGAGGAGGCAGCAAGACAAAGAGATGAGGGTGGGTGGCTGCTGGTGTTCTCCAGGACGGCCAGGCAAAGTACGTCCGTTCAAGAAAGGTCTCGGCACCGGCAAGCGGGACAATAAGCGCGACACAAAGCGGCTCTTCGCAACGGGGAGTGACAAAAGCAGGATGAAATGCAACGGAACGAAAAGGTGAGGCGCTGGGGCCCGACCTCCTTACGCGCGCCGCTTCGAGGAAAGCAGCCGAGTGCCAGCCATTCTCTACCAGAAGTCGGCCCCGGGCGAGGAAAACCCTCCCAGATCTCTGCCACCCGCACAAACCAAGGCGCTGATGCGAGGGGAACTGCTGCTGAGGTTCGCTGAAGAAAATAAAAGGCGCCTACGGGGAGGGCTGACCATCACGTTCCACCCAGACACCCGGATCACAATCCCAGCCTTTACAAAAAAAATAAATAAAAATAAATATCTATTTTGAATTCCCGTTTCCTAGTTCACCTCCCATCAGCCCCTGCAAACAGAGAGGTTTTCACCCACTTTATCCTCCTCCCTCCTCCGAAAGGCAGCAAGAACAAAGCCCGCAGGACGCGGAATTCTGGGGGCTAATCACCAGGCGGGGGTCACGAAAGCCCAATTCCCTTCGCTTCTGCTGGAGGAACTCCCTGAGCTACGCTTGGGATTTGCCTATCGGAGCCAGACCTTCCACGGCGCGCGAGGCGATTCCTCCCACCCCGCCCGCCGGCAGCCCTCGCTCACCTCTCGCCTCCAGCCGCCGCCGGGGAGCTCGGGGGGACCCGCTCCTGGGGGCACGGTTCTGCGGGACGCCAGCCTGCGCCGCACTTGCTTCACGGTTTTGCTAAGCTGCCGTTAACGACGGAAGGTGAAGAGAAAAAAGAAAGGGTCAGCGGCTGCTCGCTTGTGAGGGCTACGCCAAGAAGTTCAGCCGCGCGCAAAAGATCTCTTAACGTCCCCCGCTCCAAACCAAGGGGCTTTAACCAAGGGAGCGCGACTCGACGCACGATTAGCTTGGCAAAGGGGCACGGGGTCACCCGCGGCGCCCCGACGTCCTGACCCAGGTAGGGCGGAGGGCTCGGTGACAGCTCACCCGCTCCCAAACCTCCCCGCTGAGGCGTCACGAGTCCCGCAGCCCCCGACCGTCCTGCCCCCGCGTCCCCCCACAGGGGATCCTCCGCCCCACGGGAAGCCGGCGCTTCCACCGGAGCCAACTCCAGCTCCCAGGCCAAGGCGCTTTTCCAAAGCGCCGTGTGCTGCGTAAGCATCACTATTTAAAAAACAAACAAACAAACAAAAAAAAACCCCAAAAAACCCAACAAACAGCTCAAACCAGCCCCTTTAAGGCAGTTTTTCCAAGATTTCGCCATCCCGGGCTGCAGGAGACAAGCTGCGATGAGGTGGCACCACCTAGTGCCGCCTCTCCAACAGGACACGCCAGCCCTGCGGCACCGGGGGGGGGAAAATCCGCTGGATCTAGAGGCCGGGGGGGGCCAAGTTGAACCGCAGCATCCTCCCAGAGGAGAGTTACGGTCAGGTTGGGGGGCTACGGAGGACGCCCTCCTCCATAAGGGAGGACAACACGCAGCAAACCAGAGCGGAAACGCGAGCCCGCGTTTCGTGCGGTATTTAAAAAAATTACAAAAAAAAAATAAAATAAAAAAATAGCAATAATTAGAGATGCGTCGTCAAGAGGGCGGAAAGAGAAATATCGCCCGTCCTCCGTTTCAAACCGTGAGCCACCAGCCTGACGAAGCAGGGCGGAAAACACGCAGGAGGGGAAGGACTGACCTGGGCGGCTCGCTGCTGGAAGGGCTCGCCGTGGCCCCCAAGCCGCTGCGCCGGGGCGGCGGGACCGCAGATGGCGGGCGCGGGGCGGCTGCGGAACAGGCACGTGTTCTTCCTGGGGTTCGAACGCAGCGCCGAGGCCGAATACCGAGCGGCGAGGCAGCTCTCCCTCTCCGCCTGCCGGGAGACAGACCCCCGGTGTTAAAAACCGTCAGCCGGCAGGAAGTCACCCGCGCGGGAGCCGCCGGCTCAATTTGGTGGCGTTTTCGGGGAGGGACGTTTTCTGCTCTCCGCGCCGAGAGGGGCACAAAGAGCCATCGGGCTCTCCAGCCGGAGCGGTGCTAGCGGAGTTAGGCGAGGACATCCCCACTCCAGCGTGCCTCCCCGGCCCTGGAATGAGCCCAAACACCCCAGGGGCGGCCAAAACCGTTGCCGTTTCAGCGCGTTCCCTTCTTGCTCCGCAGTGAGTTTCCGGCGCGTCTCCCTGGCAGTTGTTTAAAAGCAGAAAGGATTAAATACGTTCACGGGATAACCTGAAACAAACCCACGGGGGAAGCGGGAACGGGGAGAGAGCGCCGAAGCGTTGCTCGCAAACCATTCGCCCTGGAATAACGGGCAGCGGAAGGGAGGTGCCGCGATTAAAACTCGACCGGGAGACACCCAGTTCACAGCTCCGGCCCGGCGCCGGAGCGAGCCACGCGCTGACCTCGCTGGAGGGGACACCACGGGGTCTGCTGTGACCAAGAGTTTCCTCGTTTTTTTTCTTATTAACCCCTTGACTCGAGGTCCTAGTGGGGCGGCGGCTTTTTTTCTTTTTTTTCCCCCCACCCCGATTTACGCTGTTCCGGAGATCCGGCTTACTGCTTCGCAGGATTCCTGCAGCTGCTGCTTTCTCCGCGTCCTGACCTGCCGGTTCACCCGCTGCTTCACCTCTCCCTGGAAGCGCCGCAGGCTGGCAGCCTTCTCCCGCTCCCGCTCCTTCAGCTCCTCCTCCACCCGCGACGCTGCCGCCTGCGAGAGGGGAAAGCGCGTTTTACAGCCAGTTTTGCCACATCGCGGCGTTACGGCGGCACGGATTCCACCTGCCCTTCCCACACCCGGCGTCCGCGAGCCGGGCAAAGCAGCACCCGGAGCGAACTCGACGATGTTTTATTTCAAAATCCGTGCAGTAAAGAGCCGGGAAAAGCTCTAATTAATTATTATGAGCTCAGATGGAACGTAGCTGGCCGGATACGGAGCGCGCGCACCTCTGCGACACACCGAAAGAAAAGAAGGAAAAAAAAGAAAAAAAAAAAAAGAGGCAGCCTCATACGGCAACTCCCAGCTCCTGCTCCCAACGAAAGGATGCTCAAATATTCCAAGCCCGGATGGGAAAGGAACAGGCCAACCTCTGATCCCGGTAACGCCGCGCAAGAGCAAGGCTGGAAGAGGCGCGTCGGGGAAGCGGTTTACCATCTGAAGTCAAAGATTTAAGGCGACGAACTTAAAAAAAAAAAAAAATAAGGGACGGAGGAAAAGGGGCGAGCGAAAAACCAGCTTAACCGCCGACGTCGGGTCGGACATTCCCGACATCCCGCTGGCTGCCGGGAACTTTAACGGCAGGCAAAGCAAGGTCAGCACGCTCAACCGGAGCACGAAAACGGGGAGAAATCCGCACCGAAACCCAGCCAGAGCTACACCGCGGCCGGCCCGCTCCGCTCCGTGAGCGATTCCGACGCGGGAGGGATGAATACGTCTATTTTTAACAGGATCCGCTGGCGGATAGAGGTATATTAAATAAACTCCGATAACCCCTGCGCGCCTCCACCTGCCCCCAAAAGCTCCCACGGCCGGGGGAGGAGGCCCGGGAGCTTCTCCCCCCTCTCCCCGGAGCGGCGGGGAAGAGTCAGGCTCCCCCCCGAAGTTTCCTGGCGCTGGGATGGAAGTTACGGGGAATATGGAGCCAGTTCATTTCCATACGTTATCTCGACCTTTCCGGATTTAAATGACAAGACGGAAATAAATCACGGCGGAGGGGCAGGAGCTTCTGTAACGTTTAGGCATTAATTAGGGGGGACTGAACTCATCATCTTATATTTAATGCACTTTTAGTCCTCGTATAATAACCCTCAAAGCAGAAATCCCCGAGATAAGCAGCAATAAAGATTTTCCTAAGTGTTTCTAACGGGGTACGGCGGAGATTGGCTCCAGACCCTTAAAAACATTCCACTTATTTAATTTTTAAAACAAAAACAAAACAAAAAAAAAAAAAAAAGATAAGCAATGCGGAATAAAACCTCGGCTCAACGACAGCCTTTTCGCGATGAAGGGGAAGAGCGGCAGCGGGTACGGGGCGGGGGTTGCTGAGCCGGCCGCGGCACGGGCACCTGGAACGCAAAACTACGGCGCGGAATTACAACTCAAGCGAGGAGCAGCCGGGAATAGCGAGGGGGGGGAAAAAAAACAAAAAAAAAACCCAAACCCCTCGCGTCGCGCTAGCGAAACGTTGAAAAATCCGGCGGTCCGGCTCAAATTTAAAAGCGCGGAGTGCGAGTAATTAAGCAATCAAGGGGAGCCGAGCAGAGCATCGGCTGCCTTCCCCACCGCCCCCCCGCTCCCCCCCCCCACCCCGTTTGTGTTTAAAACCGACACGTTTCTCCTAAAAAAACCCCGAGTTTATACGCGGGGAATCAACCGCGGGCTCGCCTAAGCGGGACGCCGGGAGACACGGACGCCACGATGGCTTTTAACCCTGCCAGAAAATGATGAAAATCAATTAATTCTTCTCCGGGAGCGGCTCCCCTCCCGCCTCCCAAAGGAGGGGGGGGGGGCGGGGGGGGGTGGAAAAAGCTAATTTTTGGCCCCCGAAAGGGCCAGCAGCACTCACAAAGGCCAGGCTCTGCTGGGCTCCCCCGGGGCCGCTCTCCACCCAGGCGCCCACGGGGGCCACCGCGCTGGGGTTCCTCTCGGCCAGCACCCGCCAGCGCTGCCGGGGGGGTCTCTCCCGACGCCCCCCCGCCTGCTCCCCGGCCCCCCGCCGACGTTCCGTCCAGGGGGGCAACATCCCGGCACAGCGGCTTCGGCCCTGGGGAAGGGGCAGAGGAGGTGAGCGTGGGGGGGGGGTCCCATCCCATCCCCCCCCCCCGGGCACCCCGACACGCGCCCGCAGCCCCCCCCCCCCCCCAACCCCTGTACCCCCCCCCTCACCCCCGGGCACCCCCAACCCCAGCACCCCCCCAACCCCTCACCCCTGGGCCCCCCCCAACTCCCGCACCCCCCTCCTCTCAAACCGGCCCCCCCCATCCCTGAGCCCCCCAACCCCTGCACCCCCCTCCCCTCCTGACCCCCCCAAACTCCTGCACCCTCCTCCTCTCAACCCGGCCCCCCCCTACCCCTTACACCCCCCCCCATCCCTGAGCCCCCCAACCCCTGCACTCTCCCTCCCCTCCCCCCCTGCCCCCCCCCAACCCCTGCACCCCCCCCTCCTCTCAACCCGGCCCCCCCCATGCCTTACACCCCCTGAGCCCCCCCCAAAACCCTGCACCCCCCCTTCCCTTCACCCCCTGACCCCCCCCAACCCCTGCACCCCCCCCCCCCCCTCACTCCCTGACCCCCCCCAACCCCTGCATCCCCCCCTCCTCTCAACCCGGCCCCCCCCATGCCTGACACCCCCTGAGCCCCCCCCAAACCCCTGCACCCCCCCCCACCCCCGCATCCCCCCCCCTCCTCTCAACCCGGCCCCCCCCCATGCCTTACAACGCCTGAGCCCCCCCCAAAACCCTGCACCCCCCCCCCCCCTTCGCCCCCTCACCCCCCCCAACCCCTGCACCCCCCCTCCCCTCCCACCCTGACACCCCCAACCCCTGCACCCCCCCTCCTCTCAACCCGGCCCCCCCATCACTTACACCCGACCCCCACCCCTTCAATCTTGCGCTCCCCCCTCCTCTCACTCCCTGACCCCCCCCAACCCCTGCACCCCCCCTCCCCTCCCCTCCCCTCACTCCCTGACCCCCCCAACCCCTGCACCCCCCCCTCAACCAGCCCCCCCCCATTCCTTACACCCCCTGAGCCCCCCCCCAAACCCCTGCACCCCCCCTCCTCTCAACCCGCCCCCCCCATTCCTTACACCCCCGCCACCCCCTGCACCCCCCTCCCCTCACAGCCTGGGCACCCCCAACCGCTGACGACCCCAAAACCTCCCCCTCACCCCCGGCCTCCCGCCGCCGCCACCAACCGCCACTTCCGCAGCGACCGACGCTTTGAATCCCGGCGCCACTTCCGCCCAGAGCCCCGCCCCCCGCCTCGGCCCCGCCCCAAGCCCCGCCCCGGCCTCGCTCCAGCCCCGCCCCCGCAGCACCCCGGCACCGCGGGTTCGCGTCCCGCGGCGGGCGGCAGGAGGGCGCCCGGGGGCGGGGGGGGGGACACACGCACGGTGAGTTCCCTGCGCCCCCAGAGCACCCCCGGGACACCCCCCGATGTCGCTGCGGGGTCCCCATAGCCCTCCTGAGCCCCCGCGGGGGCTGGTGACAACACAGAGCGTCTCCCCATAGCACCTCCCTACGGCACCCCCCAAACCCCTCCCTATAGCACCTCCCTATAGCACCTCCCTATAGCACCTCCCTATAGCACCTCCCTATAGCATCATCTCCCCATAGCATCTCCCCATAGCACCTCCCTATAGCACCTCCCTATAGCATCATCTCCCCATAGCATCTCCCTATAGCACCTCCCTATAGCACCTCCCTATAGCATCATCTCCCCATAGCATCTCCCTATAGCACCTCCCTATAGCACCTCCCTATAGCATCATCTCCCCATAGCACCTCCCTATAGCATCATCTCCCCATAGCATCTCCCTATAGCACCTCCCTATAGCACCTCCCTATAGCATCATCTCCCCATAGCACCTCCCTATAGCATCTCCCCATAGCATCTCTCTACAGCACCCCCTAAATCCCTCCCTATAGCATCTCCCTATAGCATCTCCCCATAGCATCCCCTAAATCCCTCCCTATAGCATCTCCCTATAGCATCTCCCTATAGCACCCCCCAAATCTCTCCCTATAACATCTCCCCATAGCATCTCCCTATAGCATCCCCTAAATCCCTCCCTATAGCACCTCCCTATAACATCTCCCTATAGCATCTCCCTACAGCACCCCCTAAATCCCTCCCTATAGCATCTCCCCATAGCATCTCCACATAGCACCCCCTAAATCCCTCCCCATAGCATCTCCCTATGGCATCTCCCTATAGCGCCCTCCCAAAAAGTCCCCCCCAAAACACCTCCCGGCCGCATCCCCCCATCCTGTCCCCCCAGCCGGCTCCCCCCCGGAGCGTCTCCATCCCACCGGGGCTGGATGCTGGAGGCCTGAACCCCCTTCCCGCCGCCGGGAGCCTCCTGGGGAGGTGGGGGGGGGGGGGGGGGGGGGCGGTGCCTCACTGGGGTGATGAGCTTGGCAGGACTCAGGAGGGGGGGGGGTGGGAAGCGATTCCGGGCATCCTGCCCCGCATCCCCGCTGCCCTATTCAGCGATGCCCGGGGAACCGGCGCTAATTGGCACCGGAGCTGGAACGCCGCCTGGATACGGCCGCGGCTTCGTTTTCAAGCCTGGGAAGAGGGAAAAAATAAGGAGGGGGAGCTCCTTTTGGGGGGACGGGGGGGGGGGGGGACGGGGACGGGGCATTTTTTGCCCCGAAAAAATGACCCCCCCTCAATTAACGGGAGCCCCAAATCCCACGGGGCTGTCTGCAGGCGGGGGGGGGTGTCAAACCGCAGCCGGCCTGGATGGGGTGATGCCCCCCAACCTCCGGCGGGGGGAAAATACGGGAAAGGGTTGGGGGGGGGGTGTGGAAATTGCAAATCTGAGTGTTTTTTCCCCCAAATAAATGTCAGCTCGAGGCCGCTGGGGAGGCCAAAGCCGCCCGGGACACAGGGCCCTATTGAGAAAGGGAAGAACAACACACAAAAAAAAGAAAAAAAAAAAAAAAAGAAAAAAAAAAAACCCCTAAATGAGCCGGGCGGAACGCCAGGCCGGGAGCGCCGAGGGACGTGCCCGGAGTTAGGAAAAAACGGCACGATTTCGGGGGGCGAAGGAACCTACCCGAAATGTGGGGAGCGCCGGCCGCCCCGCGGGGTCACCCCGCTCCCCCCCGCCTGCTGCCGCTGGCCTGGCTCCTGGCGCTGCACGCAGGTAACGGGGCTTTCCCCGCTTTCCCCAGGTTTTTCCCTTTTTTTTTTTTTTATTTTTTTTATTTTTTTCCAATGGGGTTTGGGGGTACGTGGATGGCGGGGGGGCGACGGGGGAGTGTGTGTGGGGGGGTGGTACCCAACGAACGGGGGTGTCACTGCGCCGTCGAGCATCCCCTCTCACGGGCGAGGACAAAAAACGGGGGGAAAACTGGGAATTAAAACGTGGGGAAAAACCACTTTTCCGCCGCCAAGCGGGTCCTGCCGGGGGGGGGTGGATCTGCCACCTCCCCCCCCCCTCGCCCCCGAGCTTCTCCCCAGCTTTTCTGCTTCCCCCAAAACCCCTTTTTTCCTCATTTTTCAGCATCCCCAAATCAACTTCCTTACCCCTCCTCCCGCTTTCCCCAAAAACCCCTTTTTCGCCCCGTTTCGCCGTTCGCTCCGGTTCGCCTCCTCCTGCTGCCACCCCGGTTTATTTATTCCCTACCCGAACCGTCATTGATTCCCTAAATACCCACCTTTTTTTTGGGGGGGGGGGTTCAAACCGCCCTGTCCCAGGTCCGGCGAGGCAGGAAAATCAACCACTTTGCACCCTTTTACCCAAGTTTGGACCCAAAACCAGCCCCGGGGGTGGGGGGGGTGGGGGGGGGGGGAGGCCCCGTTTCCCTCCGGAGGAGCCGAGGATGCCGAGCAAAGCCAACCGGCTCGGATTCGCGCCCCAAAAAAGCGCAGCCAGGCACCCCCCTCCCCCCCACCCCCCCCCCAAAAAAAAAAAAATTAAAAAAATGGTTTTTTTTTTCCCCAAAGGAATAGGGATTTATTCCTCAAAATAGTGGGAAAATGAGGATTTTGAGTGTTCTTTTTTCAGCAGGGAAGGGTGGGAGATCCCCATCCCTAAACCAGGGAGCGGAGGCCGGGGGCGGGGGGGGGGGGATATTGCCTGATTTAGTACCTAACTCCCAAATTTATTACCCCGGAGCGGAGGGAAAAAAAAGGAGCGGTTGGGTTAAAAAAGGGAAGGGACGGTTAAAAAGGCGGCATTCGGAGGGGGGGGGGACACGCTTGGGGTGCGAGGACGCCCGAAAAGCCGCTTTCCCCGTCCTGCGCTTGGCTTTTCCCGAGGGGATTCCGAGACATTTTTTTGGGGGGGGGTGGGTTGAGGTTTTGGGGGGGGGGATGTTTTTGGGGCTGAAGTGCCGGGGAGGCCGGAGGGACGGTCGCCGCATACCAATAGGTCTCATGACTTTTCGGGCTTGTTTAACGCCTTTCTTGCTCCCGCTTCGCCCCCCCCAGCTGCTTTTTCCAACTCTTTCCCCCCCCCTCGGCTTCCATTCCCTGCCCGTCAATATGGGGTTTGTTCGCCGTCGCATGACGGCATCCGGGTGGCGGGGGGTAGCGGGGGGGGGGGATGGATGGATGGTGGTGGTCACGGGTGGGACCCCAGGGCCGGCAGGAGCGGGGGGGATAAGGTTAGGGGATTTGTTGGGGGGGGGGGGAGAGAAAGGCTGGTTTTGGAGGGGGTCACCCACCCGCCCCCCCCCAAAAAAAAAAAAAAAAAATTTAAAAAAAATTAAAAAAATTTCAAAAAAAAAATTTTTTTTAAAAAAATCAGTTTTTTCCACTTTTCCCCTTGCCTTTTTTTGGCTTAAAACCGGCGTCGAGGAGCGATGCGTGGGCATCCCCCCCCCGCCCCCCCTCCAAGTTTTGCATCCCTGGGGGGGAGGGGGTTCGGCTGCACCGGAGCATCCGACAGGGCTGGGAGGCCAAAAATCCGCCCCCCCCCAGTTTTGGGGGGGGGGGGGGCGACGCACGCGTTTTTTGCAGGAGAGAGCGCATTTTTGGGGGGGGAGGGGGGGCTGATGCGTGCGTTTCGGCAGCATCACCCCCACAACGGGACGTCTCCCCTGCCTTTGGAGGCGGGGGGCGACGCGTGCAGGGGGGTCCTGCAGGGCAGGAAGGGGGGGGGGTGTCCCCGTTTTTCTCCGGGTTCGGAGGATCAGGCAGCCTGCCCGGGCCCCCCCCTCGGCCCCCCCCGCCCCCGTCACTGTCTCTCCCCACCCCAAGGTCTGCTGGCGGGGGTCAACATCACCAGCCCCACGCCGCTGGTCCGCGGCACGGCGGGCAAAGCGGCGCTGCTGTCGGTGCGCTACGCCAGCGCCAGCCCCGACAAGCCGGTGGTCAAGTGGCAGCTGAAGCGGGACAAGCCCGTCACCGTCGTCCAGTCCATCGGCACCGAGATCATCGGCAACCTGCGGCCCGACTACCGCGACCGCATCCGGGTGCTGGAGAACGGCTCGCTGCTCATCAACCCCCTGCAGCTGGCCGACGAAGGTGCTTACGAGGTGGAGGTGTCCATCACCGATGACACCTTCACCGGCGAGAAGACCATCAACCTCACCGTGGACAGTAAGTGCAAGGAGGACGGCCGGCAGAGACTGGCTTCTCCATGGGATGTCTTCCCTGACCGCTTTTTGGGAGGGCGTTCTCCAACCGGGAGAACCGGTTCTCCAACCGTTCTCCCCCCGTGCTGCCAAGCTACGTCCCCGGCGGGGTTGTGATGTGCCCTTTCCCGTCCCCTGGGCCCATCCGTCCCGTGAGGCACGGCGTCACCCTGGTTCCCCCGCTCGCCTGCAGTCCCCATCTCGAAGCCGCAAGTGCTGGTGGCCTCCTCGACGGTGCTGGAGCTCAGCGAGTTCTTCACCCTCAACTGCTCGCACGAGAACGGCACCAAGCCCACCTACACCTGGCTGAAGGACGGGCGGCCACTGAGCAATGACTCCCGCCTGCTCCTCTCCCCTGACCAGAAGATCCTCACCATCACCCGCGTCCTCATGGCCGATGACGACGTCTACAGCTGCCTGGTGGAGAACCCCATCAGCCACGGCCGCAGCATCCCCGTGAAGCTCACCGTCTACCGTAAGCCACCCGTTCTCCCCTCCCACGCCTCTGGGGCCGGCCTTCCTTTTGAGATGCTCCCAGCTAAAATCTGGGGGGGGGGGTTGTCCCCCCCAATTCCTCTCCCCCAGGCCGCAGCTCCCTCTACATCATCCTCTCCACGGGCGGCATCTTCCTCCTCGTCACCCTGGTGACAGTTTGTGCCTGCTGGAAACCCTCCAAGAAGTACGGCTGGGGGTAACGCGGGAAACAAAGGGGGTTCCTCTTATCCTGTCCCGTCTTGTCCCATCCTGTCTTTTCTCGTCCCATCCTGTCCCATCCCATCCCATCCACCTTGTCGTATCCCACGGTGTCCCATCTCTTCTCATCTCATCTCATCTCATCTCGTCATCCCATCCCATCTTGTCCTGTCCCATCACATCACACCTCATCCTGACCCATCCCATCCCATCCTCTCCCATCCTGTCCCATCCCACCTTGATCCATCTCTCCTGTTCCATCCCATCCCATCCCATCCCATCCCATCTCATCTCATCTTGTCCCGTCCCGTCCCATCCCGTCCCATCCCATCCCATCCCATCCCATCCCATCCTGCCTTGATCCATCTCTCCTGTTCCAGCCCATTCTATCCCATCTCATCCCATCCCATCTTGTCCCATCCCATCCCGTCCCATCCCATCCCGTCCCATCCTGCCTTGACCCATCTGTCCTGTCCTTTTCCCGTCCTGTCCCGTCCTATCCCATCCCATCCCATCCCATCCCATCCCATCCCATCCCACTCCATCCCATCCCATCCCATCCCATCCCATCCCATCTCATCCCATCGCGTCCCATCCTATACCATCCCGTCCCGTCCTGTCCCATCCTGCCTCAACCCATCTGTCCTGTCCTTGTCCCATCCCGTCCCATCCCATCGCATCCCATCCCATCCCATCCCATCTCTCCCTCACCACAGCACCACGCCCTTTCCCAGCTGAACCGCAGTCCGTTCCCCGCACCGTGGTGCCGATGCTGCCCCCCCCTCTCTCCCTTCCCCAGGGAGAAGCGGCAAGCGGAGACACAACCGGCCTCGGAATACGCCGAGCAGGACGAGGAGCGCCTGAAGCACGAGGGTGAGTGCCGGCCCCGGCGCGATGACGGCGGCGTCTGGGGGAACGCCGCCGCCGGCGGGGTAAGCAACGCTTTGCCTCCACGCAGCCGAGGGCATCCCGCGGAGCGGCGAGCACGAGCGCAAAAACCCGGTGGCCTTGTACATCCTCAAGGACAAGGTGAGCGGCCCTTAGCGCGCCCCGTGGCTCCCCGGCTTTGCGCCGCGGCACCAGGTCTCGCGCGCTTCGCGCACTCGTCCACCCTTTGGCTTTCGGCAGGACTCGCCGGAGGCAGAGGAAGATTCGTCACCCGAACCCCGTGGCACGGTTGAACCGGGTTACACCAGCTCGCCCATCCCAGCAGCCGGTCGCTCGCCGGGACCCGTGGGGCGTTCGACGCGCCGTTACCATCGCTCGCCGGCTCGCTCGCCCGCCTCGACGCGGACGCACAGGTCGCCGCCGGGATCGCCGGCGCGTTCCCGTGGAGCCCCGCGGCTGCTGCGGACTGCTGGCGTCCACGTCATCCGGGAGCAGGAGGAGGCCAACGCCGTGGAGATCAGCGCCTGAGCCGGGGGGGACACGTGTGCGCGCTTCGGCGGCGCCGAGCGAGCGGGGACCACTGGGCATCGTTTGGCTGGGGCGTAAAGTCACTAATTTGCTATTGATCCCACCCGGAGCTCCCCTCTTCCGTCCCCCGCCTTCCCGGGGCGTCGCTTGAATGGTTTCTCGCCGGGAGGAGCGTGCAGGGAGCGTGCGGGAAGGAAGCTCGCGCGCTTTGCCGGGAGCGCGCGGGAGAGAGCGTGCAAGGGGGCGTGCGCAGAGTGCGCAGGGCGCGCACGGAGCGTGCAGGAGGGCCCGCACGGAGCCCGCAGAGCGAGCGTGCGCCCAGCGCGCCGAGAGCGCGTGCACGAAGGCACGTGGAGAGAGTGCAGAGAGAGAGCGCGCGCACAGAGAGCGTGCATGCAGCGTGCGAGAGGCCGTGCGCGGAGCACGCGGAGAGGGCGTGCGGAGGGAGCGTGCGTGTGCTGTGCAGAGCGAGCGTGCGGGAGGGCACGTGCAGAGCGCGCAGAGGGAGCGCGCGTGGAACGCGTGAGAGGGCGCGCAGGGAGCACGCAGGTAGAACATGCAGGGACCGCACGCCCACAGCGAGCATGCGCGGGGCGCGTCAGAGGACACGTGTGGAAGCTGCGGGGAGCGTGCGCGGAGGGCGCGGAGGGAGCGTGCAGGGAGCGTGCGGAGAGAGGGTTTGCACCGAACACGCAAGCGGGCACGTGGGCAGCGTGCGGAGATGCCACGCACGGAGCGCGCGGACAGAGCGTGCCGGCAGCACGCACGGAGGGCGCACCAAGGGCGCAAGGGGGCATGCGCGAGGGTGCGCAGAGAGAGCACGCGCAGGGGCGCGCGGGGCAGAGCGCGTGGAGCACGCGGGGGAGAGCGCGCAGCCAGGGCGCGGCGAGAGCGAGCAGGGAGCGTGCGGCTGCGAGGCCGCGCGGATTGTGCGGAGAGAGGGCGCAGGGACCGTGGGGGGAAGGCGTGCAGAGAGCGTGCATGGAGCGTGCATGGAGCGTGCAGAGAGCGCGCATGGAGCGTGCAGGCTGTGCATGGAGCATGCAGATAGGAGCGTGCCAGCACCAGGAGCGCTCTCCGAGCGCGCATGGAGCGCGCAGGGAGCACGAGCGGGCAGAGGGTCCGTGCGGAGAGCGCGCGCAGGGCCCACAGAGAGAGCACGCGTGCAGCGCTCGCGGGCAGCCCGTACGGAGCACGCGAGGGGGAGCGCGCGCGCGTGAGGGAAGAGCAGCACGAAGCTTGCAGGAAGGCGCGCAGGGAGAGCGCAACGAGAGCACGCGTGCAGCGTTGGCCGAGAGCGCGCATGGAGCCGGCAGAGAGCGAGCGGAGAACACGGCAAGCGCGCGAAGAGCGCGAGGAGAGCGCGACGCCTGCGGCGCTTGCCGGGGGCACGCGTGTGCGGAGCGCGTGAGAAGAGCGTGCGCGAGACGCGCGGCTAAGAGGGCGCAGGCAAGGGCGCAGGAGCGCGCGGGGAGCGGGTGCTGCGCGCACCCGCACCCAGCGTGTGCAGGAGCCCCCTGCCCGCCCCACCGCGGCACCCAGACCCTGCGCACCGGAGCCGGGGGGGGGCTCCCTCCTCTCCCCCCGCCCCCGCCAGCTCCCCCGGCTGCACCGTCCCCTAAACACGCACTCAAACACCCCCCCCCCCCACCCCGGCCCGAGCGCCGCCCTTCCGCCGCGCCTGGATTTTCTGGGAAAATCCCCCGGTTTTGGGGCGCGCGCCATCGCCTCTCCCCCCCAGGCCTTCCCGGGAAATAGGTTTAGGATGAAAACCGGAGAGCGGCCGTCCGAGCGAGCCGGGCCCCGGGGCACCCGGGGTGGGTGCCGGGGCACCCCGGGGTGCGCTACTAACCAATAAACTAAACGTGCTACCCGGCCGGCAGCGGCACCCTTGGGTGTCTTTGTGGGACAGGGTGCCCCCCCCGGGGTGGGGGTGGGGGGGACACGAGAGGTGGGTGATAGCTGAGACCGGGCAAGCTCGGCGCAGCTGGCTGGCACCCAAGTTTCAGCTTGCAGAGCCTGGGGGACCCTCGACCGTTCACTCTGGTCCCTACTGATGGTGTCCCCAGCCGAGAGCTCGTTTCTTCTTAATTCGTCTTCCTCCCACCACGGCGCGGGGGGGGGGCGGAGGGGGGGGGCGGAATTTCTTCTGATTAATTAAATTCGTTAAACACCGGTGTCCCCAACCCTGCTGCCTCCGGGTGCTGCCAGTGCCACCATGACCGGGTGTTTGTGTCCATCTCCCTCCCCCAGCACTTCCCGGCCCCCGCGTCCGGCTATTGTCCCCCCCCATCCGGAGCCTGATCTGGTCCCGGTGCCGGCAGGGAGGGACCGGGATTTGGGGAGGAAGCGGGAAGGTTGGCCGGGGCCGGCATGGCGGGCGGCTGGGCGACGGCGTTGGGGCTGGGGCTCTGCCTCACCGCGCTGCGCCGGGGAGGTGAGTGCGGCCCCCGGGGAGGTGGGGGGAGAAAAATACCCTTAACTCCCCCCCACCCCCGCTGCCCCCTGCCACCCACCGGGGCTGAGACCGTGCGCTCTCGGTGCACCCACCGTCCTCCATGTCACCCCACAGGCTGCCACCCCCCCGGCGCAGCCCCGGCCCCCCAAACCGCAGCTGGTAAGGACACCCCGTGGGGATGATGTGGGTGGGGGGGGGGACCCCAAAAAATCCTGTCCTCCCCCCACCCATGGCGTCCCCTCCCCACCGCAGCGCTGCGGGACAATTTCCGCCTGCAGCCGGGTGATTTGGTGGCCACGGCGGGGCAAGCGTTGGAACTGGATTGCGTCCCCCCCTCGGGGCACCCCGAACCCCGCGTCACCTGGAAGAAGGACGGGGTGACCTTGGACTTGACGAGTGACCGGTACTTGGTCACCAACGGGAAGCTGCGGGTGGCACCGGCGCGGCGCGGCGACTCCGGGATCTACGTCTGCGTGGCGGCCAACGAGGCGGGCGAGAGGGAGAGCCGGGGCGCCCGCGTCTCCGTCCTGGGTAAGCCACGGGTGTCCCACGGGTGGGGGACATGTCACACCCGGTGCTGGTGCCACGTCCCTCAATGTCCCCCGCAGAGAAGCCGACCATCGTGCGGCGCCCGAGCGACGCCGTGGCGGTGGCCGGCAGCACCGTGGAGCTGGGCTGCGGCGCCCAAGGTGACCCAGCGCCGCGGGTGCAGTGGCACAAGGAACGCGGGGACCTGCCCTGGGGCAGGTAGGTGGTGGCAGGGTGGAGGTGTCCCATCCCCCAGGGTGGGGTGGTGAGGGGGCTGATGGAGACCTGGTGACCCGCAGGCACGAGGTGGACCGGGAGAACACGTTGCGCCTCTACGCCGTGACGGCCACCGACGCCGGCGCCTACGTGTGTACGGCACAGAGCCAGCTGGGCACCGCCGCCGCCACCGCCCGCCTCCGCGTGGAGGGTCAGCGTGGGACCTCTGTGGCCTCCACCGCCACGGGGACCCAGGGTCATCTTGTGGGGGGAGGTCCATGCAAAGGGAGCCGTCTAACGGGGGCCATCTCATGGGGTTCGTCCAAGGGGAGTCTGTCCAAGGAGGGGTCCAGCCAAGGGAGGTCCAGCCAAGGAGGTCGTCCATGGGGAGTCTGTCCAAGGGGGATCCATCCAAGGATATCTATCCAAGAAGGTCTATCCAAGAGGGTCCATCAAAACAGGGTCCATCCAACTGACTCATCTAAGGGAGTCCATTCAAGGAGGGTCCATCAGAGGGGCTACTTCTGAAGGGTGTCCGTCTCAGGAGGTCCATCTAAAGGCATCCATCCAACAGTATCCATCCAAGGGGTCCATCCAAGCATGTCCGTGTAAGGGGATGCATCCAGGTGGGGGTCCATCCAAGGGGATCTATTCAAGAGAGTCCATCTAAAGGGGATCCATCCAAGCAGGTTCCTCCAAGGGGATCTCTTTATGGGGGTGTGTCCAAGGTGGGGGTTCAATTAAAAGAGGATCCAGCAAGAGGTATCCATCCAAAGGGTCCGTCTAAGGGGGACATATCAATGGGAGTCTATCATGGGGTCCATCAAAGAAGGTCCATCCAAGAGGTGTCCATCCAAGACAGATTCATCAAAGGGTGTCTGTCTGAGGGGGTCTGTCCAAGAGGTGTCCATCCAAAGGGTACATCTGAGTGGGTCCTTCCAAGGACACCCCAGGGTCTCCAGGCACAGGTATCTGGGGCGGGTGCTGAGGGACCTTGCTCCTGCCTGGTGCCGCTGTTACCTTCCCTCTGCCCTGCAGACCGCCTGCCAACGGGCCGGCAGGAGGCCGCGCCCCGGGACCTGCTGGCCATGCGGCTGCACCTGGACAACGGCACCGCGCTGCCCGCCGCCGCCGCCGTCCGGCTCCGCTGGCGGGTTGGTGTGATGTCAGGATGTCCCCGCCAGAGGGCTGGGACGGGACACAGGGATGAGGCTGGAGCTCCATCCCCATGTTCCATCCGTGTCCCACCATGCCTCGTAACCCTTCCCGTCCCCTCCAGGTGCTGACGCCGGCACCGGCGCCGGAGGGTTACATGGTGCTGTACCGCTGCCTGCTCCCTGCCACCACCGCCTGGGTCCAGCACGACGCGGGCAGGGACCTCAGCACCGTCATCCCCGCGCTCCGCAGGGGCTACAAGTATGAGTTCAAGGTCCGACCTTACGCTGGAGGGACCCAGGGCTTGGACAGCAACAGCAGGCACCTCTGGATACCCGAGGAAGGTGCGTTGGGTGTGAGGTGCCACCAGGGATGCCCAGGTGGAGGATGAGGGGGTCAGTTGGGGGTCCCAGGGGGCCTCAGCACCGCTGTCCCGGCAGTGCCAAGCGCGGCGCCCCAGCAAGTCACTGTGGGCCAGGCTGAGATGGGGAACGGCACCGTGGTCGTGAGCTGGGAGCCACCTCCTCCTGAGGCCCACAACGGCATCATCCGGGGCTACAAGGTTTGGGGTGACGGGGCAGGGAGGGGCCTGGGGGCTTCTGGCCAAAGAGGGTCCATCCAAGGCGCCTGTCTAAGGGGGATCCATCCAAGAAAGGAGCCTATCAAAGGCGGGGGCCTATCCAAGGGTTGCCATCCAAGGAGTGCCAGTCCAAGGAGTCCATCCAAGAGGGATCTTGATAAGGAGGTTTGGTCAAGGGGGCCAACCAAGGTGATGGTCCATCCCAGGAGACCCATCTAAGGGGGGATCCATCCAAGGAGATACATCCAAGGGGTAACTCTAAGGAAGGGAGTCATCCAAGTGGATCTAACCCAAGGGGGACCATCCAAGGGGGTTCAGCCTAGGGGATTCATCTAAGGGGGTCCTCCAAGGGGTCTGTCCAAGAGGGATCCATCAATGGGGGTCCACCAAGTGGATTCATCTAATGGGGCCCACCCAAGGGGGTCCATTCAAGGGGCGTTCCTCCATGGGCATCCATGCAAAAGGGTCCATCAAGGGGATCCATCTAAGGGGGGGGTGCACCCAAGGGGGTACATGAAAAGAGGCTCATCCAAGGGGGTCAATCCTGTTGGGATCCATCACGGGGATCCACCAAGGGCCTTCATCTAAAGGGGCCCATACCCTTGGTGCCTGCCAGGTCTGGTCAATGGGGGAGGGGTGGCAACGCCCCACCAACAGGACAGTGGACGGAGGCACCCACCACCTGGAAACCCTCCTCCCGAGCCCTGGGGCCGAATTCTGCGTCCAGGTGGCAGCTTTCAACGGCGCGGGGCTGGGGGTCCCCAGCAATGTCACCTGCAGCATCCTGGGTAGGGGACAGGGAGCAAGACGGGGTGCAGGGGTGGAGGGTGTGGAGGGGGTGGCATAGGGGTGACACCGGTGGGACCCTCGCAGGGCTGACAGCGGGGAGCACCAGGGTGGTGCAGGTGCTGCGGCAGCCCGCCGTCATCGCAGCCGCCGGCTCGCTGCTCTGGCTGGCCTTGCTCGCCCTCCTCCTCCTCCTCTGCCAGCGCCGCGCCAGCCAGGACGCCGCGGCTCGCCACAGGTGAGGGGGGGGGGGGGGGGGCCGTGGGGTGGGGTGTCCTCGGCAGGGTGGGGACGGGGGTGACCTGGTGGCACCCCTCGCCCCGCAGGCTGGTGGCCGGTGACTCGCCGTGGCTCGGTGGCCCCTGGAAACCTGGCTGTGCCCCCCCCAACCTCAGCAGCAGCAGCAGCCTCAGCAGCCGGCTCCTGGGCAGCGACGGCAGGGACCCCCACCCCTCCAGTGAGCCCCATGGGGCTGGGACCCCCACCCCTCCAGTGAGCCCCATGGGGCTGGGACCCCCACCCAGCGCCGTGGGACCCCCACTCCTTCATTGAGCCCCATGGGGCTGGGACCCCCACCCAGAGCCGTGGGACCCCCACCCCTCCAGTGAGCCCCATGGGGCTGGGACCCCCACCCAGAGCCGCGGGACCCCCACTCCTTCATCAGCCCCATGGGGCTGGGACCCCCACCCCTCCAGTGAGCCCCATGGGGCTGGGACCCCCACCCAGCGCCGTGGGACCCCCACCCCTCCAGTGAGCCCCATGGGGCTGGGACCCCCACCCAGCGCCATGGGACCCCCACCCCTCCAGTGAGCCCCATGGGGCTGGGACCCCCACCCAGAGCCATGGGACCCCCACTCCTTCATTGAGCCCCATGGGGCTGGGACCCCCACCCCTCCAGTGAGCCCCATGGGGCTGGGACCCCCACCCAGTGCCGTGGGACCCCCACCCCTCCAGTGAGCCCCATGGGGCTGGGACCCCCACCCAGAGCCATGGGACCCCCACCCCTCCAGTGAGCCCCATGGGGCTGGGACCCCCACCCAGAGCCATGGGACCCCCACTCCTTCATTGAGCCCCATGGGGCTGGGACCCCCACCCAGCGCCGTGGGACCCCCACCCTGTTCCATGGGACCCCTCACCCACTGCCTAGGACCCTCGCCGGGTGCTGTGAGACCAGCGAAGGGTGCCCAAGACCCCCACCCTATGCCTGGGACCCCCCTCGATGCCATGGGACCCCCAACTGGGCGCCCCCCGTTGCCATGGGACCCGCTCCGCGGGCAGCAGGGACCTGGGGACAGACGGAGCGGAGGACGGAGGGGACAAGAGACACCCAGCTCAGCACCCATGGGTGCCCTGACCGCTCTCGCCCCCCCCAGCCCTGTCCTTGGAGCCCTCGAGCCTCGGCCCCCCCACGCCCCCCAACCACAGCAGCCTCCACGGGGGGCACCCGCCGCCCCTTGGGGATGCAGGGTGCTACGTCGGGGGGCACCCTGGGGTGCGCACCTCGCCCAGCACCCCCAACCCCGCACCCTGGGAGCGCGTCCGCAAGAGAGGTGGGTACGGGGCGGGGGACACGGGGACACGGGGCAGGGGGGGACAGCGGGGGGGTGGCTCATGGCTGCGTGTTGCCCGTCCCGTGCAGAGCTGCACCAAGTGCACAGCACCCCGCTGCTCGCCGGTGGCCCCGGCCACGTCCCCGGGAGCGAGTGGGGGACGGATTTTGGGCTGGCGGCCGGGTGGCCTCAGCAAAGGGGACACGACGGTGACGCCGCCACCGCCGCGCCGGCCGCAGGGGACCCGTGGCAGCTGCCGGTCTTCAGCTCCCCCAAACCACGTCGGGGCAGCGCCTCACTGGCCGCCGGCGTCACCGGCTTACCGGTGACACCCCCGAGGCCACCCCACGCCTGGCACCCACCGGTGACGCGGTGAGTCTGGGTGTCCCCCACCCTGGGGAGGCAGACGGGTGCCCCCCACCCTGACTCCTATGCCGCAAATGCCACCGCGTCCTTTCCACCTGCAGGTCCCCGGCCACTGCACGTCCCAGGGACACGTCCCCCAACACCAGGCGCCCCAAGGACGTGTCCCAAGTCACTGGGACCCCCAGGGACGCGTCCCCAGTCACCAGGCGCCCCAAGGACGTGTCCTCGCTCGCTGAGATCCCCAGGGACATGTCCCCAGCCACGAGACGCCCCAAGGACATGGGCACCACGGTCGCTGGGATTCCTAGGGACGTGTCTCCAGCCACCCGGCGCCCCAGGGACACATCCTCGGTCACTGAGAGCCCCACACCAGCCGCCAGGCACCCCAGGGACATGTCCCTGGTCACTGAGAACCCCAAGGACGTGTTCCTGGCCACCAGGCGCCCCAAGGATGTGTCACCAGCTGCCAGGCACCCCAGGGTCAAGTCCCCAGTCACCAGATGCCATGAGGACACGTGCCCAGCCACCAGGCAGCCCAGGGAGCCATCGCCAGCCACCAGGCACCAGAGGGACACAATCTCAGTCACCAGGCATCCTGAGGACACATCCCCGGTCACCAGGTGCCCCAGGGACGTGTCCCCCGTCACCAGGCACCCCGAGGAGATGTCGCCAGTCCCCGGGCACCACAGGGACACGTTCCTGGGCAGCAGGTACCCCAAGGACATGTCCCCAGCCACCAGGCACCCTAGGGACCCATCACCAGTGACCAAGCACCAGCGGGACATGTCACCAGCCACCAGGCAGCCCGAGGACACGTCCTCAGCCAACGGACACCCGAGGGACAAGTCCCCAGTCACCAAGGTCCCCAAGGAGAAGTCTCCAGGCACTGCACACCGCGAGGACAAGTTTCTGTCCACCAGGTACCGCAAGGCCATGTCCCTGGTCACCAGGCACCCCAGGGACCCATCGCTGGTGACCAGGCACCCAAGGGACATGTTCCTGTCTCCAGCAGGTACCCTGAGGACATGTCACCGGTCACCATGCACCCCAAGGACACATCCCCAGACACCAGGCACCCAAGGGACACATCCCCGGACACCAGACGCCCCGATGAGAAGTCTCCAGCCCCTGGTCACCGCAGGGACGCTTTCCTGGGCAGCAGGTACCCCAAGGATATGTCCCTGGTCACCAGGCATCGCAGGGACCCATCACTGGTGACCAGACACCCAAGGGACATGTTCCTGGCCACCAGGTACCCCAATGACACATCCCTTGCCACCAGGCACGCCAGGGACAGGTCCCCACGCCCTGGCCGCCTCTCACCGGTGCTCAGCGATGGGGTCTTGACGCCTCAACGAGTGGCCGAGGACCTGGAGATGGACCAGGACACCATCTGCCCCAGGTACACTCCACCCCCCTGGGACACCACCATGGTGGCAGCATCCCCTGGTGCCAGCGGCGTCCCTGCCATGTCCCCCACAGCGCCCCAGTGCCGGCCATGCCCCGGTCCTTCTCGCCGCCGCACACCTACGGCTACATCTATGGGCCACCAGCCTCCGAGCTGGGTGAGGAGGAGGAGGAGGAAGAGGAGGAGGAGGAAGAGCAGCCAGTGACGAGGGGCTCACCGGGGGGGTCGCTGCTGAACGGCTGGGGCTCTGTCTCAGAGGACAACTTCACCAGCGCCCGCTGCAGCCTGGTGAGCTCCTGCGATGGCTCCTTCCTCCTGGACGCCAGCTTCGCCCGGGCGCTGGCGGTGGCCGTCGATGGCCTCTGCTTCAGCCTCGAGGACACCGACGGGAGCTATGGGGGTGAGCGAAGGGTTCCCGGACCCCCACTCTGACCCCCAGCACTGTCACCTCTTCAGGGAAGGTGGCCCTATCGTGACACGGCGGTGGTGCCACCACCTCCTGCCTTCTCCCCGGTAGGTCCCTCACCACCACCATCACCCTTGGAGGAGGTCTTCTCGCCCGGGGTCCCCATCCCCACCTGGGACTGGGGGACGGCGCTGGGGGTGCCGCGGAGACCCAGGATGGAAGCGGCTGTGGGCATCCCACAGCACGGTGAGCAGCGCCCCGATGCAGGGGTGATGGGCACTGGGGGCGGTCCAGGGTGTCACCCGTCGCGGGGTGCTGGAAAATGTCCCCATTTCTTTCCAGGTGGCCACGGGATGGGCAGCGGTGGCCCCTGGGCCAGGGCAGGTGGTGAGATGGGGACAGGAGGGACAGAAGCGTGGCGTTCTCCGGGGCGTAGGATGCGGCAAGGCCAGAGTCCCCTCAGCTCGGCTAAAAACCAGCTTTATTAAGAAGTTCCCAAAAAAGGGGCTCTTTGCTAACAAAAGCCACCCACAAAGGGTGGGTGGCACCAAGGTGGGCAGATGTCCCTCCTTCTCCAACATCCTCAGCCTCCCCAAGTGTCCTCATCCTTTCCCAGTGTCCCCATCCCTCCCCAGATTCCTCATCCCTCCCCAGCATCCTCACCCTCCTCAAGTGCCCTCGTCCCCTCCAAGTGTCCTTGTCCCTCCCCAGTGTCCTCCTCCTTCCCCAGCATCCTCATCCCCCAACCATCCTCATCCTTGCTCCGCCCAAGCACCGTTGTCCATTCCAAGTGTCCCTGCCTTTCCCCAGGGTCATTGTCCCCCTGCCTGTCCTCATCCCCGCTGACGGTTCTCATTCCTCCTGACTGTCCACATCCTTCCTCGGCACCCTTGTCCCACCTCGACCGGCCTTGACCCCCCCGCCAAGTGTCCTCATCCCTCACAAGCCACCTTGTCCTTCCTGCATGTCTTTGTGCTCCCTCCAGGTGTCCTCATCCCTCCTATCCATCCTCATCCCCAGGGTTCTCATCCCTCCTGAGCATCCTCATCATTCCCCAACTGTCTTCACCCCCTCCCAAGGCTCCTCATCCCTCCCCACCATCCTCATCCCCCTGCGACCATCCTCCTCGTCCCTCCCTACTGTCCTTGTCCCTCCCAAGCAACCTCGTCTTACCCAAGTGTCCTCTTCCCCCCAGCGATCCCCAACCACTTGGCGTCCTCGTCCTTCCCCAGTGTCCTCGTCCCCCCAAGCACCCTTGTCCCCCAAAGTTCCTTGTCCCTCCCCAGCACGCTCATGCCTCTGCAGTGTCCTTGTCCTTGTTGCTCCCATGCATGCTCGTCCCACCAGCTGTCCTCATCCCTTCCAACCACCCTCATCCCTCCCAGCCATCCTTGTCCCTCCCCAGTGTCCTCATCCCTCCCAATTGTCCTTGTCCCCAGGGTCCTCCTCCCTCCCTGAGCATCCTTGTCCATCCAGTGTCCTCCCAGTGTCCTCATCCCTAGTGACCGTCCTTGGCTCCCTCAGGCAACCTCATCCTTCGTCAAGCATCCTCGTCCCTCCCAATTGTCCTTGTCCCCGGGGACTTCATCCTTCCTGAACACCCTTGTTCCTCCCCAGAGTCCTCGTCCCTCCCAACTGTCCTTGTCTCCACGGTCCTCCTCCCTCCCTGAGCACCCTCCGCATCCCTCCCAAGCATCCTTGTCCATCCTGACTGTCCTTGACCCACCCCAGGTGTCCTTGTCCCCCCCTCGCGCTGCCACCCACCGGCTGCTGGCTCTGTGCAACCCTGTTTACGCGGTGCCCCTCAGAAATTAAAGAGCATCCTCCCCGTCCCCCCCACGTTCCCCAGCCCCGTGTCCCCAGCCCTGCCACCTTGCCCTCTTCTTCATCGCTTCTCCTGCGACGGGCAGGGAAATGGGGGACCTGGGCGGCGGCGGTGGCCGGTGCCTTCACCGCGGTCCCCCGGCGTCCGGCTGCGCCCCGAGCCGTGGCCGCGGGAGCTGGTGGAGCCACGGGACGAGACGCTGCCCGTCGTGGAGCAGCTGCCGGACGCTTGACCCCGGGGCAGGCCGGAGGGTTTGCCGTAGGGGACGACCTCGTCTGCAAGGGAGGGGACAAGGTTGGGGCTCGGCGGCGACACCCCCCCACACACACGCACCCCTTTGGCACAGGGCGGGTGGCCGGGGCTTACCGCCGCGGGGCGGGCGATGGGTGACCTTGCGCTCGGCCCCGCTCGCCTCCCGCTCCGGCAAGGGGCCGGGGGTCTCGCCCGGCGGCGGCAGCGGCGGCGGTGGCAGGTCTGCGGCGGAGAGCGGAGGGACAGGGCTTAGCCCCCCATGAACGGCCCCCCCCGAGCCCCCCACATTTCCCTTCCCCCCCCTCCCCGCCCCAACTCACCTCCCGGCTGCTTTTCCCGGTGGTAGCGGCTGCATTTGGGCTTCAGGCGGCTTTTTGGGGTCTCCCCGCGGGTTTTCCCTGGGGGCGATGGCGGCATCAGTCCCCCCCCCAGCCCGTGAGCCCCCCCCACCCACCCAAAATGGCCCCCCAAGGCTCACCTGTGCTGGGAAGGCAGCGGGCTCGGGGTGGGTGGCCCTCGTCAGCATCCGGACTCGGCAGGGGGCTGGGTGCCCGCGGGGGGGTACCGGTGCCATGGGGGGGTCTCCTGGCAAAGATGGGGGGGGGGGCGGTGTGTGTGAAGCCGTGGGGGGAGGGCGGGGGGGGAGGGGGGTGCTTGGCGGCAGCCGTGGCGCTGGCGGGACGCCAGCTGTGCCGGAGCGGGAGGACACTGCGTCGCGGTGGCACAGCTGGATGGGCAACGGGGGAGGGGGGCGGGGGGGTTAAAGCACGGCAGCCGGGTGGCAGGGCCACAGCTAGATTGCGGCCGCACATCTGGATGACAGCACGGCCGGACTGCAGCCGCAGGGCTGGGTCGCAACCCCACAGCTGGGTCGCAAGCACAGCCAGACTGCGCCTGCACATCTGGATGACAGCACGGCCGGATTGCAGCCGCAGGGCTGGGCTGTGGTGGCACAGCTGGATCGCAGCACAGCCGGGCTGCCGTCGCACAGCTGGATTGCAGCGCTACAGCTGGCCCCCGACGCCACCGCTGCGTCGCAGTGGCGTGTCCAGCATGGCGATGGCACGGCTGGATAGCGGTGGCACCACTGGATCATCCAGAGCTGGGCCGCAACAGCACAGCTGGATGGCAACGTCCCAGCCAGCTGGTGACAGCGCAGCCACATCACGGCAACGCAGACGGAACGTCACGCCACGGCCAGCCCACAGTGTCACCAACGGGTCACGACAGCAGGGCCAGAGCATGACCCGACAGCAGGGACGGATGGTGACAACGCGGATGGATCGCAAAGGGACATTTGGACCGTGGTGGGACTTCCAGACCCCAGCGGGACATTTGGACCCCGATGGCACGGCTGCACCACGATGGCACAGCAGCGCCGGATCATGACAACATGACTGGATTGTGATGGGACATCCGGACCCCGATGGGACATCCAGACCCCGATGGGACATCTGGAACCCGATGGGACATCCGGACCCCGATGGGACATCCAAACTCCAATGGCACGGCTGGACCACGATAGCACGGCAGGGCTGGATGGTGACAACGTGTCTGGACCGCGATGTGACATCTGGACCACGGTGGGACATCTGGACCACCATGGGACACCCAGACCCCTATGAGGCATCTAGACCCCAATGACACGGCAAGACCGTGATGGCACGGCAAGGTCAGGGCACGACAACATGGCTGGATCACGACGGGACACATCACGGTGGGCCATCCAGACCCCAATGGACATCCGGACCCTGATGGGGACATCAAGACCCCGATGGCACAGCTGGACCAAGTGACACCTATTTCCTACCGGAGCAGGCCGGGGCTATCGAAGTCACGGAGGCGAGGGATGTCCTCGGCGGCGCGGGGTGACGGCGTCAGCGTGGCGGTGGACCGGCAGCCGGAGGAGGCGACGGGTGAGGACGGCGCGGTGGCACAGGGGACGTGCTCACCGGGGTACCACTCCTCCGCCCCCGGCCTGCAGGGTGGGGGCCGCAGGGTCGGCGCTGGGGCCAGCGTGGCCCAGCCCCCCCGGACTCCCACACTCACCCTCCAGCTGCCTCTTCATCCTCCTCCTCCTCCTCCTCCTCCTCCTGGGCGCACTGGCTGAGCTCGCTGGCCGAGGGCGGCGGGGGCAGCAGCTCCGTCCAGCTCACCGCCGGCGCCTTCACCGCTTGCCCCAGCTTCTTCCTCTTGGCCCCTGCAGCGAGGAAGGACGCCAGCGTGGGGCTGCGGGGAGGGGACCCGTGCGTCCCCCCCACCCATCCCACCGCCCTACCGTGCTCGGCCCGGCCACGGGATGCCGGGGGAGCGGGGGCATCCATCAGCTGGGCGACCCCCCCGGGGTAAGGGGTCCCGTGCTGCGAGAAGGGCCGGGGGAAGGTGCGCAGCTCCTCGCCGCCCGCCTCGATGGTGCTGTAAACCGGCCCCTCGCCGGCCCCCGCCCCAAACTGCTCCGTCTGGGCGATGTACCGGCTGATGCCGGCCTCTGCGGAAGCCGACCAGCACCGTCAGCGTTGACCACGATCCCCCCCCCCACCCCAATCCAAGCCAACCATCCTCCCGACGACCCCTCACCGTTGTAGTATCTCTCGGTGGTCCCCAAGCAGCCGGCGGCGCCGGCCACGCCGCCGCGCCACGCGTCTGCCAGCCACGGGTAACCACCACCGGCGGCTGCCCTGCAAGGAGACGGGGTGAGGGGATGCCGGCGGGCGGTGCTGGGGGTCCCGGGGAGACGGCGGGGGGGACATCGAGGGGGGTTACCTGGGGCTGCCGCGCGCCGGAGCCGGGAAGGCGACCGCGGAAAGAGGTGGGGGTGAGGGTGGCGAGGGGCCGCGCCGGGTCGCCGCGGCACCTAGGGGCTTACCGGCGGGCGCGTAGGCGAAGGATGCTGCAAAGAGAGGGGCGGCGGGTGGGGTGAGGGGTGCCGGGGTGAGGGGGGGGGGGTCCCAGGTGTAGCGCGCCCCCCGCTCCATACCGGTGAAGTGGCTCAGCTCCTTCTTCCTGCGGCGGCGGCCGTAGAGCCAAGCGGCGAAGGCGGCGAGGATGACCCAGCAAGCGACGCCGACGCCGGCGATGAAGGCCGGCCGCCTGGCCACCTCGGCCAAATGCTCGGCCACGCTGCTCCCGCCCGCCGGCCCCGCGTCCCGCTCCGCCGGGGGGGCTGCAAGGGACATGGAGAAGGGGACACACCGGCAGGGGTGCCGAGGAGGCGTCCCCAGCACCGGGGGGAGCCCTGCCACCCCCGCACCCGCGGGTGCAGCGGCAAGGAGGGACTCACCGATGCGGATGGGGACAGGGGCGCTGCGGGCACCCACGCCAGCGCCGGTGGCGGCAGCGACCTCAGCGTGGTAAGGGACACCGGGGACCAGTCCCCGCAGCACCGTCGCCAGCACCGTCCCCTCCACGCTCTGGTTGATGTGGAAGCGGCTCTCGTTGCCCAAGCACCAGATCTGAGGGGGGGTGGAAGAAGACGGGGACGCCCATGGGGACACCGTGACACGGTGTCACGGGGGGGGACGGAGAGGGGTCTGCCACATCCCCGTCGCCGCCCGCCCTCACCCGGTAATCGCGGATGACGCCGTTCTGCTCGGCTGGCGGCGGCGGCTGCCACGAGATGCGGACGCTGGTGCCGTTACCGGCCACGCTGACAGCTCGCGGCGGGGCGCTGGGGGCTGCCGGCGGAGGGGGGGGACACGCAAGTAGGGTGTCACCTCCCAGGGAGTCCCCGGGGGACCCTGGCCATCCCCTCCCTCCCTGCGCTCACCCGCCTCGGGGGTGCGCAGGGCTCGCACGGCGCTGTCAGGGCCGTGGAGGCGATGGAAGTAGGGTCGGACCTTGACCTCGTAGTCCTGGCCGCGGCGCAGGTCGGTGAGCAGGGCCCCCCGCTCCCCCGGCGCCTGCACCGCCCGCGCCTCCTCCCAGCGCCCGCCGGGCGGCCGCAGCAGCACCCGGTATCCCTGAAGGAAGGGTGGCTGGCGCTCCACCTGGGGACCCAAGGGGAGGGGGGGATGGTGGGGGGTGACGCTCGGCGCGGGGAGCCCGGTACCGGCCACGCGGAGCGGCACTCACGGTCCAGGAGAGGCGGACGGCGCCCAGCGGCAGGACCACGGGCTCCTGGAGGTGCACGGCCACTTGCGCCAGCTCCCGCTGCACCTGCTCGGGGTCCAGCCCTTGCTGCGTGGGGCTGGCATCTGCCGAAAACAGGAGCGGGGGGTGGGTTCCACGGGCACATCCAGCGGCATCATTGGGTGGGGATGCAGCCAAGGGTGGTGGGTCCTTGGGCAACTCCACTGGTGTCACCAAGTGGGGTGCACTCAAAGGTTTTGGGTACACGGGCACCTCCATCAGCATCGCCAAGTGGGGTGCACCCAAGGGTGGGGGGGTACATGGGTACCTCCACAGGTGTCACTAAGAAGAGATGCACCCAAGGGTGGTGGGTGCACGGGCATCTCCATTGACGTCAACAAGAGGAGATGCACCCAGGGGTGGTGGGTGCATGGGCACCTCCATTGGTGTCACCAAGTGAAGATGCACCCAAGGGTGGTGGGTGCATGGGCATCTCCATTGGTGTTACCAAGAGGAGATGCACCCAAGGGTGGGGGGTACATGGGCACCTCCATTGGTGTCACCAAGTGAAGATGCACCCAAGGGTGGTTAGTCCTTGGGCAACTCCACTGGTGTCACCAAGTGGGGTGCACTCAAAGGTTTTGGGTACATGGGCACCTCCATCAGCATCGCCAAGTGGGATGCACCCAAGGGTGGGGGTTACATGGGTACCTCCACGGGTGTCACTAAGAAGAGATGCACCCAAGGGTGGTGGGTGCACGGGCATCTCCATTGACGTCAACAAGAGGAGATGCACCCAGGGGTGGTGGGTGCATGGGCACCTCCATTGGTGTCACCAAGTGAAGATGCAATCAAGGGTGGTGGGTGCATGGGCATCTCCATTGGTGTTACCAAGAGGAGATGCACCCAAGGGTGGTGGGTGCATGGGCATCTCCATTAATGTCACCAAGTGAAGATGCACCCAAGGGTGGTGGGTGCATGGGCACCTCCATTGGTGTCACCAAGTGAAGATGCACCCAAGGGTGGTTAGTCCTTGGGCAACTCCACTGGTGTCACCAAGTGGGGTGCACTCAAAGGTTTTGGGTACATGGGCACCTCCATCAGCATCACCAAGTGGGGTGCACCCAAGGGTGGGGGGTACATGGGTACCTCCACAGGTGTCACTAAGAGGAGATGCACCCAAGGGTGGTGGGTGCACAGGCATCTCCATTGACGTCACCAAGAGGAGATGCACCCAAGGGTGGTTAGTCCTTAGGCAACTCCACTGGTGTCACCAAGTGGGGTGCACTCAAAGGTTTTGGGTACATGGGCACCTCCATTGGTGTCACTAAGAGGAGATGCACCCAAGGGTGGTGGGTGCATGGGCATCTCCATTGGTGTCACCAGGTGAAGATGCACCCAAGGTTGGTTAGTCCTTGGGCAACTCCACTGGTGTCACCGAGTGGGGTGCACTCAAAGGTTTTGGGTACATGGGCACCTCCATCAGCATCGCCAAGTGGGGTGCACCCAAGGGTGGGGGGTACATGGGCACCTCCATTGGTGTCACCAAGTGAAGATGCACTCAAGGGTGGTGGGTGCACGGGCATCTCCATTGACGTCAACAAGAGGAGATGCACCCAGGGGTGGTGGGTGCATGGGCACCTCCATTGGTGTCACCAAGTGAAGATGCACCCAAGGGTGGTGGGTGCATGGGCATCTCCATTGGTGTCAACAAGAGGAGATGCACCCAAGGGTGGTGGGTGCATGGGCATCTCCACTGACGTCAACAAGAGGAGATGCACCCAAGGGTGGTGGGTGCATGGGCACCTCCACTGGTGTCACCAAGTGAAGATGCACCCAAGGGTGGTGGGTGCATGGGCATCTCCATTGGTGTTACCAAGAGGAGATGCACCCAAGGGTGGTGGGTGCGTGGGCATCTCCATTGGTGTTACCAAGAGGAGATGCACCCAAGGGTGGTGGGTGCATGGGCATCTCCATTGGTGTCAACAAGAGGAGATGCACCCAAGGGTGGTGGGTGCATGGGCATCTCCACTGACGTCAACAAGAGGAGATGCGCCCAAGGGTGGTGGGTGCATGGGCACCTCCATTGGTGTCACCAAGTGAAGATGCACCCAAGGGTGGTTAGTCCTTGGGCAACTCCACTGGTGTCACCGAGTGGGGTGCACTCAAAGGTTTTGGGTACATGGGCACCTCCAGGGGTGTCACTAAGAGGAGATGCACCCAAGGGTGGTGGGTGCATGGGCATCTCCATTAATGTCACCAAGTGAAGATGCACCCAAGGGTGGTGGGTGCATGGGCACCTCCATTGGTGTCACCAAGTGAAGATGCACCCAAGGGTGGTGGATCCTTGGGCAACTCCACTGGTGTCACCAAGTGGGGCGCACTCAAAAGTTTTGGGTACATGGGCACCTCCATCAGCATCGCCAAGTGGGGTGCACCCAAGGGTGGGGGGTACATGGGTACCTCCACAGGTGTCACTAAGAGGAGATGCACCCAAGGGTGGTGGGTGCACGGGCATCTCCATTGACGTCAACAAGAGGAGATGCACCCAGGGGTGGTGGGTGCATGGGCATCTCCATTGGTGTCACCAAGAGGAGATGCACCCAAGGGTGGTGGGTGCATGGGCATCTCCATTGGTGTCAACAAGAGGAGATGCACCCAAGGGTGGTGGGTGCATGGGCATCTCCACTGACGTCAACAAGAGGAGATGCACCCAAGGGTGGTGGGTGCATGGGCATCTCCATTGGTGTTACCAAGAGGAGATGCACCCAAGGGTGGTGGGTGCATGGGCATCTCCATTGGTGTCAACAAGAGGAGATGCACCCAAGGGTGGTGGGTGCATGGGCATCTCCACTGACGTCAACAAGAGGAGATGCGCCCAAGGGTGGTGGGTGCATGGGCACCTCCATTGGTGTCACCAAGTGAAGATGCACCCAAGGGTGGTTAGTCCTTGGGCAACTCCACTGGTGTCACCGAGTGGGGTGCACTCAAAGGTTTTGGGTACATGGGCACCTCCAGGGGTGTCACTAAGAGGAGATGCACCCAAGGGTGGTGGGTGCATGGGCATCTCCATTAATGTCACCAAGTGAAGATGCACCCAAGGGTGGTGGGTGCATGGGCACCTCCATTGGTGTCACCAAGTGAAGATGCACCCAAGGGTGGTGGATCCTTGGGCAACTCCACTGGTGTCACCAAGTGGGGCGCACTCAAAAGTTTTGGGTACATGGGCACCTCCATCAGCATCGCCAAGTGGGGTGCACCCAAGGGTGGGGGGTACATGGGTACCTCCACAGGTGTCACTAAGAGGAGATGCACCCAAGGGTGGTGG
Source organism: Chroicocephalus ridibundus (assembly GCF_963924245.1). Taxonomy (NCBI): domain Eukaryota; kingdom Metazoa; phylum Chordata; class Aves; order Charadriiformes; family Laridae; genus Chroicocephalus; species Chroicocephalus ridibundus. The sequence goes on along the minus strand of NC_086301.1, from coordinate 8,131,622 downwards.
GTGCACGGGCATCTCCATTGACGTCAACAAGAGGAGATGCACCCAGGGGTGGTGGGTGCATGGGCATCTCCATTGGTGTCACCAAGAGGAGATGCACCCAAGGGTGGTGGGTGCATGGGCATCTCCATTGGTGTCAACAAGAGGAGATGCACCCAAGGGTGGTGGGTGCATGGGCATCTCCACTGACGTCAACAAGAGGAGATGCACCCAAGGGTGGTGGGTGCATGGGCATCTCCATTGGTGTTACCAAGAGGAGATGCACCCAAGGGTGGTGGGTGCATGGGCATCTCCATTGGTGTCAACAAGAGGAGATGCACCCAAGGGTGGTGGGTGCATGGGCATCTCCACTGACGTCAACAAGAGGAGATGCACCCAAGGGTGGTGGGTGCATGGGCACCTCCATTGGTGTTACCAAGAGGAGATGCACCCAAGGGTGGTGGGTGCATGGGCATCTCCATTGGTGTCAACAAGAGGAGATGCACCCAAGGGTGGTGGGTGCATGGGCATCTCCACTGACGTCAACAAGAGGAGATGCACCCAAGGGTGGTGGGTGCATGGGCACCTCCATTGGTGTCACCAAGTGAAGATGCACCCAAGGGTGGTGGATCCTTGGGCAACTCCACTGGTGTCACCGAGTGGGGTGCACTCAAAGGTTTTGGGTACATGGGCACCTCCATCAGCATCGCCAAGTGGGGTGCACCCAAGGGTGGGGGGTACATGGGCACCTCCATTGGTGTCACCAAGTGAAGATGCACTCAAGGGTGGTGGGTGCATGGGCATCTCCATTGGTGTCAACAAGAGGAGATGCACCCAAGGGTGGTGGGTGCATGGGCATCTCCACTGACGTCACCAAGAGGAGATGCACCCAGGGGTGGTGGGTGCATGGGCACCTCCATTGGCATCACCAAGCAGGGATGCACCCAAGGTGGCCACCATCACCGCCAGATCTTACCTTGGGTGCGCACAGGCTCCGAGATGCCGCTGGGGTCGCTGAGCCCGTAGGCGTTGACCGCCCGCACCACGAAGAGGTAGACGGTGTTGGGGACGAGGCCGCTCACCGTGTACGTCTCACTCTCCACGTCGGCTGCCACCGTCTGCCACGGGCCACCCACTGCCTGGCTGCCGGGGGACAGGAATGACACGATGGTGGGGTGGCAGCGGGCCCCCACGTCACCCCTGGAGACAGAGAGGGTGCTTGTGTGATACCTGAAAGCCTCCACAATGTAGGAGGTGACACCGGTGGCACCGCTGTCCTCATTCCCTTTCCAGCTCAGGGTGACGCTGCTTTTGGTGATGTTGGTGACCACAGGGGTGGAGGGTGGCCTGGGGAGGAGGCCAGGCTCAGGGGATGGCGGGGAGAGGCTGGATCCTTCATCTGTGGAGAGATGTATGGAGATCTGGGGTGGCTTCAGCCCCGGTGCCATGGTGTCCCTGGTGCGGTGACGTCCCTGTGACCCACCTTGCACCTCCAGGGAGCTGCCCCAGCGTGTCTCGCCTGCCGAGCTGGTGGCCACACACTCGTAGTACCCGGAGTCCATCACCTGCGAGGGCAAGAGCTCCTGCCCCATCACCCTGAGCACCCGTCACCTCGGCACCCACCACCCTGGGCACCCGTTGCCCTTTGCACCCACCAGTCCGAGCACCCACCAACCTGAGCACTCGCCACCACCTGCAGCCACCACCCTGAGCACCCACCACGCTTTGCCCCCATAACCCTGAGCTCCCACCGCCCTTTGCACCCACCGCCCATTGCATCCAGACCCTTGGCACCCACCACCCTGAGCACCCACCACCTGTTGCATCCACCACCATGGGGACCCATTGCCCTTTACACCCACCACCCTGAGAACGCATCACCCTGAGCTCCCACCACCCCAAGTACCCACCACCCTTTGCAAACACCACCCATTACACCCACCACCCATCGCACCCGCCACCCTGACAACCCATCACCCTGAGAACCCACCACCCCAAGTACTCACCACCCTTTGCAAACACCACCCATCGCACCCACCATCCATTGCACCCGCCACCCTGAGCTCCCATCACCCTGAGCACCCATCACCCTGAGCTCCCACCACCCCAAGTACTCACCATGCTTGCAAACACCACCCATCACACCCACCATCCATTGCACCCACCACCCTGAGCACCCACCACACTTTCTGCCCGCCACACCTTGTGCCCACCACCCTTTGCAAACACCACCCATCGCACCCACCATCCATTGCACCCACCACCTTGAGAACCCACCACCCTGAGCACCCACCACCCTGAGCACCCACCACCCCAAGTACTCACCACCCTTTGCAAACACCATTACGCCCACCAGCCTGAGCACCCACGACCTGAGCACCCACCACCCTGACAACCCACCACCCTGAGCTCCCACCACCCCAAGTACTCACCACCCTTTGCAAACACCCATCGCACCCACCACCCTGAGCACCCACCACCCTGAGCACCCACCACCCTTTGCAAACACCACCCATCGCACCCACCATCCATTGCACCCGTCACCTTGAGCTCCCACCACCCTGAGAACCCATCACCCTGAGCTCCCACCACCCCAAGTACCCACCACCCTTTGCAAACACCACCCATCGCACCCACCATCCATTGCACCCACCACCTTGAGAACCCATCACCCTGAGAACCCACCACCCTGAGCTCCCACCACCCCAAGTACTCACCACCCTTTGCAAACACCCATCATGCCCACCACCCTGAGCACCCACCACCCTGAGCTCCCACCACCCCAAGTACTCACCACCCTTTGCAAACACCCATCGCACCCACCACCCTGAGCACCCACCACCCCAAGTACTCACCACCCTTTGCAAACACCATCACACCCACCAGCCTGAGCACCCACGACCTGAGCACCCACCACCCTGACAACCCACCACCCTGAGCTCCCACCACCCCAAGTACTCACCACCCTTTGCAAACACCACCCATCACACCCACCACCCATCGCACCCGCCACCCTGACAACCCATCACCCTGAGAACCCACCACCCCAAGTACTCACCACCCTTTGCAAACACCACCCCTCGCACCCACCATCCATTGCACCCGCCACCCTGAGCTCCCATCACCCTGAGCTCCCACCACCCGAAGTACTCACCATGCTTGCAAACACCACCCATCACACCCACCACCCATCGCACCCGCCACCCTGAGCTCTCACCACCCTGAGAACCCATCACCCTGAGCTCCCACCACCCCAAGTACCCACCACCCTTTGCAAACACCACCCATCGCACCCACCATCCATTGCACCCGCCACCTTGAGAACCCATCACCCTGAGCACCCACCACCCCGAGCTCCCACCACCCCAAGTACTCACCACCCTTTGCAAACACCATCACACCCACCAGCCTGAGCACCCACGACCTGAGCACCCACCACCCTGAGAACCCACCACCCCAAGTACTCACCACCCTTTGCAAACACCCATCACACCCACCACCCTGAGCATCCACCAACCTGAGCACCCACCACCCAAAGTACTCACCACCCTTTGCAAACACCCATCACACCCAGCACCCTGAGAACCCACCACCCTGAGAACCCACCACCCCAAGTACTCACCACCCTTTGCAAACACCACCCATTGCACCCACCACCCATCGCACCCACCACCCATCACACCCACCACCCATCGCACCCACCACCCATCACACCCACCACCCTTGGCACCCACCACCCATCGCACACACCACCCATCGCACACACCACCCATCGCACCCACCACCCATCACACCCACCACCCTTGGCACCCGCCACCCATCGCACCCACCACCCATCGCACCCACCACCCATCACACCCACCACCCATGACACCCACCACCCATCGCACCCACCACCCCTGGATGCCCCTGGGGGTGGTGGGTGCCCTGAGCCCCCGCTCCGGGCCGGCTCACCCGGAGGCTGGTGATCTTCAGGGTGCCGTTCTCCAGCAGGCTGACGCGGGGCTGGGCACCCACCAGGGCGCTCCCGTCCTTCAGCCACCCCACGTTGGCCGAGGGGTCACCGCCCCCCACCCAGCACGGCAGCCACGCTGTGGCCCCCACCGGCAGCACCGTCTGGTTGGCGGGACCCCGGCCCGTCACCGGCGGTGGGTGCTCGGCCGTCGCTACGGTGGAAAACGGGGTGGGGGGTGGGGGGGGAAACCAGGAATTGCTGGGTGTTGGGATGGGTGTCACTCGTGCACCGAATGCGCCCGTTCTCTGCCGGCCCGGGACTTCATAGAATCATAGAATGAGTTGGGTTGGAAGGGACCTCTAAAGGTCACCTGGTCCAACCCCCCTCCCCACCGCGGCGAGCAGGGACATCGTTAATTAGACGAGATTGCTCAGATCCTCATCAAGCCTGGTCTGGGATGTCTCCAGGGATGGGGCCTCCACCCCTTCTCTGGGCAACCTGGGCCGGCTCCTGCTCCGGACTTACCCCCTTCCACCTCCAGCCGCGCCTTGGCCAGGACGCTGCCGGCCACGCTGATGGCCTGGCACAGGTAGTAGCCGGCGTCGGCGGGTCGCACGTCGGCGATGGTGATGGCGCCGGCGGGGCTGACGGCAAAGCGGGAGGCGGGGTGCGGGGGCTGGCCCGGGAAGAGCAGCGTCTGCGGGAGCCGGGTGCGGAGGGGGCTGAGGCGGGGAGGCCGGCGGAGGGTCCAAGGTGGGATGGGATGGGAATGGGAGCAAGGGGGGGGACGGGGATGGGGATTTGATGGGATGGGGACAGGGATAGGGATGGGGACGGGGACAGGGATGGGGATTTGAGGGGATGGGGATAGGGATAGGGATGGGGACAGGGACAGGGATGGGGATGGGGACAGGGATGGGGATTTGAGGGGATGGGGACAGGGATGGGGATGGGGACAGGGATGGGGATGGGGATTTGATGGGATGGGGACAGGGATAGGGACAGGGACAGGGATGGGGATGGGGACAGGGATGGGGATGGGGATGGGGATTTGAGGGGATGGGGACAGGGATAGGGATGGGGACGGGGACAGGAATGGGGATGGGGACAGGGATGGGGATTTGATGGGATGGGGACAGGGATGGGGATTTGAGGGGATGGGGACAGGGACAGGGATGGGGATGGGGACAGGGATGGGGATTTGATGGGATGGGGACAGGGATAGGGATGGGGACAGGGATGAGGATGGGTTGGGATGGGTTGGGATGGGATGGGATGGGATGGGAAGGAAAGGGGACGGGGATTTGATGGGGATGGAGATGAGGCCAAGGAGAGGGATGGGCATGGGGATGGGGATGGAGACAGGGATGGGGATTTGATGGGATGGGGACCAGGATAGGGATGGGGATTTGATGGGATGGGGACAGGGATAGGAATGGGGACAGGGATAGGGATGGGGATGGGGATTTAATGGGATGGGATGGGGACAGGGATAGGGATGGGGACAGGGATGGGGATGGGTTGGGATGGGATGGAATGGGATGGAAAGGGGACGGGGACAGGAAAAGGAATGGAGATGGGGCCAAGGAGAGGGACGGGCATGGGGATGGGGATGGAGACAGGGATGGGGATTTGATGGGATGGGGGCTGGGATAGGGATGGGGATTTGATGGGATGGGGACAGGAATAGGGATGGGAACGGGGATGGGAATGGGGACAGAGGCAGGGATGGGGATGGGTTGGGATGGGATGGAAAGGGGACGGGGATGGAGATGGGGCCAAGGACAGGGATGGGCATGGGGATGGAGACAGGGATGGGGACAAGGATGGGGATGGGCATGGGGATGGAGACAGGGATGGGGACAAGGATGGGGATGGGGTTGGGATAGGGATGAGATTGGGACAGGGACAGGAACAAGGATGGGGATGGAGAGAGGGACGGGGACGGGGATGGGGATGGGATGGGGATGGAGACAAGGATGGGGATGGAGACAAGGATGGGGACAGGGATGGGGGTGAGGATGGGGATGAGATTGGGACAGGGACAGGGATGGGGACGGGAACAGGGGTGGGGATGGAGATGGGGACAGGGATAGAGATGGGGATGTGGATGGAGACAGGGATGGGGATGGGAATGGGGATGGAGATGGGACTGGGGACCGTGATGGGAATGTGGGCAGGGACAGGGATGGAGACAGGGATGGGGACAGGGGTGGGGACGGGGGTGGGGGCAGTGATGGGAATGGGGATGGGACGGGGATGGAGACAGGGATGGGGATGGAGGCAGGGACGGGGACAGGGACGGGGACGGACCTGGCTGCCCTCCTTCTGCCAAAAGACGGCGGGCGGCGGGTTGCCCTTGCTCTGGCACTGGAAGGTCACGCTCTGGCCAGGGGTGACAGTCTGGTCGCGGGGTCCGGTGACGAGCTGGGGGGGCACTGCCGCAGCGCGGGGAGAGAAAGGGGCTCGCCCGGCCGCTTCGCCAGCACCCACGGGTGCTCCCGCGGGGACACCCCCCCCCCCGCCCCTTACCGTGCACCGTGAGGGTGCCCGACGCCTCCGAGCGGCCCACGCTGTTGTCGGCCACGCAGGTGTAGGTGCCCTCGTCCTCCACCCGCAGCCGGCGGATCCGCAGCGTGTTGTCGGGGAGCACCTCCCACCTGGGGGGGGGGAACCGCGGGGCACGGCCGGGATGCGGGATGCGGTGAGGGTGCAGGGTGTGACGGGATACGGGGGGTGACGGGATACGGGGGGTGATGGGGATGCAGTGAGGATGCAGGATGTGATGGGATACAGGGTGTGATGGGATACGGCATGTGATGGGATGCAGGATGTGATGGGATACGGGGTGTGAGGGGATGTGGGATGTGATGGGGATGTGGTATATGATGGGATACGGGGTGTGATGGGATACGGCATGTGATGGGATGCGGGATGTGATGGGATACGGGGTGTGATGGGATACAGGGCGTGATGGGGATGTGGGATGTGATGGGATATGGGGTGTGATGGGATATGGGGGGTGATGGGGATGCAGTGAGGATGCAGGATGTGATGGGATACAGGGTGATGGGATACGGCATGTGATGGGACACGGGATGTGATGGGGATACGGCGTGTGATGGGATACGGCGTGTGATTGGGATATGGGATGTGACGGGATATGGGATGTGATGCGGATGTGGGATGTTATGGGGATGTGGGATGTGATGGGGATATGGGATGTGATGGGGATATGGGATGTGATGGGGATGTGGGATGTGATGGGATACGGGGTGTGATGGGGGTGTGGAATGTGATGGGGATGTGGGATGTGATGGGATATGGGGGGCAATGAGGGTGCAGTGAGGATGCAGGATGTGATGGGATACAGGGTGTGATGGGATACGGCATGTGATGGGACACGGGATGCGATGGGATACGGCGTGTGATGGGATACGGCGTGTGATTGGGATATGGGATGTGACAGGATATGGGATGTTATGGGGATGTGGGATGTGATGGGGATGTGGGATGTGATGGGATATGGGATGTGATGGGATGTGGGATGTTATGGGGATGTGGGATGTGATGGGATATGAGGGGTGATGGGATACGGGGGGTGATGGGATACAGGATATGATGGGATATGGGATGTGATGGGGATGTGGGATGTGATGGGATACGGGGTGTGATGGGATGTGGGATGTGATGGGATATGGGATGTGATGGGATACAGGGTGTGATGGGATACGGGATGTGATGGGGATGCGGCATGTGATGGGGATGCAGGATGCCATGGAGACGTGGGATGTGGTAGGGAAGCGGGATGCAATAAGGACGCTGGATACGATGAGGGTGCAGGATACAATGGGGATGTGGGATATGAGAGGGATGCAGGATATGCTAGGAATGCAGGATGTACTGGGGATGCGGGGTGTGCTGGGGATGTGGGATGCGGGATGCAATGAGGGTGTGGGATGTGATGGGGATGCGGGATGCGATGGGGATGTGGGATGCGGGATGCGATGGGGATGCGGGATGCAATGGAGATGTGGGATGCGGGATGCAATGGGGATGTGGGATGCGATGGGGACGCGGCATGCGCTGGGGACGCGGCATGCGCTGGAGATCCTCCATGCCACGGGGACGCGGGGGATGCGACGGACGCGCGAGCCGCTCCGCGCACCCCGCCGTCCCGCGGCGCTGCCCCCCCCGGCCCCGCCGCCCCGCCACGTCCCCCGCCGCCCTTCGTCCCCCCCTTTACCTTCCCGCCGGCATCTCGCCCTCCTCCTTGCGCCACCGCGCCGCGGGCCGGGGGTCCCCCACCGCCTGGCAGGGGAACTCCGCCGTCCCCTCCACCAGCACCGCCTGGTTGCGCGGCCTCTTGCCGAAGGCCGGGCGTTCTGCGGGGTGGGCACCCATCAGTCCCGCCGGGGGCGGGGGGCACCCACCCCACCCCACCCCACCCCACTCCGGCACCCCAAAAACGACCCCCCCCCCCCACGCACCGAAGACCACCAGCTCCGCCGGCTCGCTGGCCCTCTCCCCCACCACGTTGGTGGCCACGCAGACGTAGACGCCGGCGTCGCTCTTGCGCGCGCTGGCCACCATCAGCTTGCCACCGCGCATCTGGGGGGAGCCCAGGTCAACTTGGGTGGCGATGGGGGGGGGGGGTCTGGGCCCCCACCCCCCCCACTATGGGGTGGTTTGGGAAGTGGGGCGGGGGGGGATGTCCCTCACCGTCAGGCGCTCGTCCTTGTCGCTGAGGCGGGCGCCGTCCTTCGTCCAGGAGACGCTGGGCTCGGGGTGGCCGCGGGGGGGGACGCACTCCAGCACGGCCGGGTCACCCGCCGCCACCACCACGTCCCCGGGGGGCTGGCGGAAATCGTCCCGCAGCACTGGGGAAGGAGAGGAGCGGGGGGACACACACGCACGGTGTCAGGGTCCCCGACCCCTCTGTTGTCCCAGCCCAGCGCTGCGGGGTCCAGCCCCCCCACACACCCCCCCCCCTTCATCTACTCCTTCCCCCCCCCAAAAAATAACGCCTGAGGGGACCCAGTGGGTGACACCGACGGCCCGGGGGTGGTGTTGGGGGGGGGGGGAGGCTGGGGGCGGCTTTACTGTCGTTTGGTTGCGACTATTTCAATTTCTTTTCAAACGTTCACAAGGATTTTCGGTTGTTTCCGATAATTTCGGGGGGGGGGGGGTGTGTTCAAATACTTCCGTTTCTTTTCGCTCCTTTGCGTTTCTTTCCACCCCGTCGATTTTCAGGTCGTTTTAAATTTCATTTCTTTTTTTCCTTTTCGCTTGTTTTCGTTTGTTGCCCCTTATTTCCCCCGTTGTCACTTTTTTCCGGTTCCTTTCCCCTTCTTTTCTCTCCTTTCCCGTTATTTTAACTTCCTTTATTTTCACTCTTTTGCCATTATTTTCACTTCTTTCCGTGGCTTTTCTCCCCTTTTCGTCCGTTTTTATTTCTTTTCATCCTTTTTTTTATTCTTTTTTTAATTATTCTTTTTTGTTCTTGTCTTAATTCTGTTTTGTTCTTCCCTTAATTCTTTTTTATTCTTTTTTTTCAATTCTCCTGAATTCTTTTTTTTCATTCTTTCTCCTTCTTATTTATTTTCTGTGTGTTTCTTTTCACCTGTTTCCCCTTATTTTCATTTCTTTTCCCTCTGTTTTACTCCCTTTTCCTAGTTTTACTTTACTTCAGCTTTTCCTATTTCCCTTTCTTCCCCCGTGAACTTATTTCTCGCGGATCCTCGTCTTTTTTCCGCGTCTTTTCACTTCTTCTCCTTCCTTCTCGCTTTTCGTTTCATTTCTTCCGCTTCTTCCCGGCTATTTTCACTTCTTTTCCTCGATTGTCCCCTCTTTTCACTTCACTTCCCTCTATTTTCACTTTTTCCCCCCTTCTTTTCCCACGTCGTTGGGGGTTTTCTTATCCGTTTTCCCTCCTTTTCACCACTTTCCGCCTGTTTTCGCCTGTTTTCACTCACTTCCCCCTATTGTCACTTTTTTCACTTCTTTTCACCTCTCGTCGCTTCTTTTTTGCTTATTTTCACCGATTTCCGTCTATTTTCCCACCCCTTTTCACTCATTTCCACCTACTTTCACTTCCCCCCCCGCCCCCCCCTTCTTTTCCCGTATTGTCGGGGTTTTTTTCATCTATTCTCCCTCCTTTTCACCCATTTCCACCTCTTTTCCCCTGTTTTCACTCATTTCCACCTATTTTCCCTTTTTTTTCCCATACCGTCGGGGTGGTTTTTTTTTTTTGGGGGGGGGGTGGATTTTTTGGGGGGGTTTGGGGGTTTTTTTTCGGGGTTTGGGGGGGGGGTTCGGGGTTTTTTGGTGTTTTTTTCATCCATTTTCACCCCTTTTCCACCCGGCAGCACCAGCCCCTCACACCCACCCGCCGGCCCCCCCCTCGGCCCCCCCCCCCACCAGCCCCGGGGACTCACCGGCCACCTCCAGCGAGGCGTTCCTGCTGGTGGCCTCCCCCAGGTAGTTCCTGGCCACGCAGACGTAGACCCCCTCGTCGGGTTTGCCCCGCCGGCCGTGGAGGATGCGGAGGAAGAAGAGGGCCCCCCCCGGGAGGAGGGTGCGGTGGGAGCGGGGGTCTTCCCGGTCCGTCTCCACCCGTTCGCCGTCCTTGTACCACTCCACCGCCGGCGGCGGGCGGCCCTCGGCCTTGCAGCTCAGGGTGGCCGGTTCCCCCCTGGAGACCAGCAGGTCCGTGGGGTGCTCCACGATGCGGGGGGGCATGTCCTCCAGCGGGGGGTGGGAGCCTGCGGGAAAGATGGCGGGGGGGGGGGGAGGCAGGTGAGATGAGGTGCAGTCAGGTCTCAGCCCAGTCCGTCCCCACCCAGGAGGTGAGATGAGGTGCGGCCAGGGCTCAGCCCAGTCTATCCCCACCCAGGAGGTGAGATGAGGTGCGGCCAGGTCTCAGCCCAGTCTGTCCCCACCCAGGAGGTGAGATGAGGTGCAGTCAGGTCTCAGCCCAGTCTATCCCCACCCAGGAGGTGAGATGAGGTGCAGCCAGGGCTCAGCCCAGTCTGTCCCCACCCAGGAGATGAGATGAGGTGCAGCCAGGGCTCAGCCCAGTCTATCCCCACCCAGGAGGTGAGATGAGGTGCAGCCAGGGCTCAGCCCAGTATGTCACCACCCCAGAGGTGAGGTGAGCAGGAGGTGAGATGAAGTGCGGCCAGGTCTCAGCCCAGTGTATTACCACCCAGGAGGTGAGGTGAGATGGAGTGCAGCCAGGGCTCAGCCCAGTCTATCCCCATGGACACACAGAGGACATGAGGTGACCAGGAGGTGAGATGAGGTGTGGCAAGGTCTCAGCCCAGTATGTCACCACCCCAGAGGTGATGTGACCAGGAGGTGAGATGAGGTATGGCCAGGGCTCAGCCCAGTCTGTCCCCACCCAGGAGGTGAGATGAGGTGCAGTCAGGTCTCAGCCCAGTCCGTCCCCACCCAGGAGGTGAGATGAGGTGCAGCCAGGTCTCAGCCCAGTCTATCCCCACCCAGGAGGTGAGATGAGGTGCAGCCAGGTCTCAGCCCAGTCCGTCCCCACCCAGGAGGTGAGATGAGGTGCAGCCAGGGCTCAGCCCAGTATGTCACCACCCCAGAGGTGAGGTGAGCAGGAGGTAAGATGAAGTGTGGCCAGGTCTCAGCCCAGTGTATTACCACCCAGGAGGTGAGGTGAGATGAAGTGTGGCCAGGTCTCAGCCCAGTGTATTACCACCCAGGAGGTGAGGTGAGATGAAGTGCGGCCAGGTCTCAGCCCAGTGTATCCCCATGCACACACAGAGGACATGAGGTGACCAGGAGGTGAGATGAGGTGTGGCCAGGGCTCAGCCCAGTCCGTCACCACCCCAGAGGTGATGTGACCAGGAGGTGAGATGAGGTGTGGCCAGGGCTCAGCCCACTATATCCCCACCCAGGAGGTGGGATGAATTGCGGCCAGGTCTCAGCCCAGTCTATCCCCATGCACACACAGAGGACATGAGGTGACCAGGAGGTGAGATGAGGTGTGGCCAGGGCTCAGCCCAGTCTGTCCCCACCCAGGAGGTGACGTGAGCAGCAGGTGAGATGAAGAGTGGCCAGGTCTCAGCCCAGTATGTCACCACCCCAGAGGTGAGGTGAGCAGGAGGTGAGATGAAGTGTGGCCAGGGCTCAACCCAGTCTATCCCCATGCACGCACAGAGGACATGAGGTGACCAGGAGGTGAGATGAGGTGTGGCCAGGTCTCAGCCCAGTGTAACCCACACACCCCCAACCTCGGAGGTGACATGAAGTATGGCCAGGTCTCAGCCACCCGTCCCTCCCTCCAGAGGTGAGATGACCAGGGGGTGAGATGAAATGTGGCCGGGACTCCGCCCATTATATCCCCACCCAGGACGTGGGATGACCAGGAGGTGAGATGAAGTGTGGCCAGGGCTCAGCCCTGGGTGTTCCCCCCCACAACGCGCAGGGTGGGTGCTGGTGGGGTGGGAGTAGAACCTGGAGGGCATCAGACCTCGGACCCGCAGGGGCGGGGACAGGGGGACAAAGCAGTAATACCCCTTTTCCACCCAGTTTCCAACTGGGTATCCTTGGGGAAACGGGGCTGGGGCTAAGTGGGACCGGGGCTAAATGGGGTTGGGGCTAAATTCCCCCCAAAAAGGTGTTTTTTTTTCCCATGGGTGGCAAGCGCTGATTTTCTGCAGCGGGGGAAAACCCTTCGTTTGGAGTTTAAATCCCCCCATCTCGGGGTCCGGGAAAACCCCCGCCGTCGGGGCGGGGGAATCAGGGAATGTTCGTTCGGTTGTTGCCGGGGCGGAACCGGCCGGGACGGGATGGCGTGGCCTCAGCCGTGTCCCCGGCGCCACCCGCGGCTGGCACTGCAGTTCAGGCGCTGGTCACTGAGTGTCACTGCTGGCCCGGGGACGGGCTGCGACACTCGCCACTGCGCGCCCGGCCACGCGTGTGCCGGCCCATACGTGCGCGTGTGTGTCCCCAAACCACCTCCGTGTCCCCGAGCCTGCCTTGTGTCCCCAAACCATCTCTGTGTCCCCAAACCACCTCCATGTGCCCGAACCTGCCTTGTGTCCCCAAACCATCTCTGTGTCCCCGAACCTGCCTTCTGTCCCCAAACTGTTCCCATGTCCCCAAACCAGCCCTGTGTCCCCAAACCATCTCTATGTCCCCAAACCAGCCCTGTGTCCCCAAGATAGGAGGGATTCCAGTGTCCCCATGTCCCCAAACCAGACCTGTGTCCCCAAACCACCTCCATGTCCCCAAACCAGACCCGTGTCCCCAAACCATCTGTGTTGCCAAACGTGCTTTGTGTCCCCAAACCATCTCCATGTCCCCAAACCAGCCCCGTATCCCCAAACCACCTCCATGTCCCCGAACCAGCCTTGTGTCCCCAGACCAGCCCCGTGTCCCCAGACCATCTCTGTGTCCCCAAACTGTTCCCATGTCCCCAAACCAGACTTGTGTCCCCAACTCAGCCCTGTGTCCCCAAACCAGCCCTGTGTCCCCAAGACAGGAGGGATTCCAGTGTCCCCATGTCCCCAAACCAGACCCACGTCCCCAAACCATCTCTGTGTTCCCAAACCTGCCTTGTGTCCCCAAACTGTTCCCATGTCCCCAAACCAGATCTGTGTCCCCAAACCATCTCTATGTCCCCAAATCAGCCCTGTGTCTCCAAACCAGCCCTGTATCCCCAAGACAGGAGGGATTCCAGAGTCCCCATGTCCCCAAACTAGACCCGTGTCCCCAAACCATCTCCATGTCCCCGAACCAGCCTTGTGTCCCCAAACCAGCCCCGTGTCCCCAAACCATCTCTATGTCCCCAAATCAGCCCTGTGTCTCCAAACCAGCCCAAGTGTCCCCAAGACAAGAGTGATTCCAGTGTCCCCATGTCCCCAAACCAGACCCGTGTCCCCAAAGCATCTCTGTGTTCTCAAACCTGCCTTCTGTCCCCAAACTGTTCCCATGTCCCCAAACCAGACCTGTGTCCCCAAACCAGCCCTGTGTCCCCAAATCAGCCCTGTGTCTCCAAACCAGCCCTGTGTCCCCAAGACAGGAGGGATTCCACTGTCCCCATGTCCCCAAACCAGACCCGTGTCCCCAAACCATCTCTGTGTCCCCAAACCAGCCCTGTGTCTCCAAACCAGCCCTGTGTCCCCAAGACAGGAGGGATTCCAGTGTCCCCATGTCCCCAAACTAGACCCGTGTCCCCAAACCCTCTCCATGTCCCCGAACCAGCCCCGTGTCCCCAGACCATCTCTATGTCCCCAAATCAGCCCTGTGTCTCCAAACCAGCCCTGTGTCCCCAAGACAGGAGGGATTCCAGTGTCCCCATGTCCCTGAACCAGACCTGTGTCCCCAAACCATCTCCATGTCCCCGAACCAGACCTGTGACCCCAAACGGTCTCCATGTCCCTGAACCAGCCTTGTGTCCCCAAACCACCTCTGTGTCCCCAAACCATCTCCGTGTCCCTGAACCAGACCTGTGTCCCCAAGTCGATCTCTGGACCCCAAACCGGAACCAAAGCAGTGTCCCCAAAACACCTCCCATGTCCTCAAACCATCCCTGTGTCCCTGAGACAGGTGGGATCCCTGTGTCCCCAAACTGCCCCCAAACCATCTCCGTGTCCCCAAACCATCTCTGTGTCCCCAAACTGTTCCCATGTCGCCAAACCAGACCTGTGTCCCCAAATGAGCTCTATGTCCCCAAACCAGCCCTGTGTCCCCAAGACAGGAGGGATTCCAGTGTCCCCATGTCCCCAAACCACCTCCATGTCCCCAAACCAGCCTTGTGTCCCCAACCCATCTCCATGTCCCCAAACCATCTCTGTGTTCCCAAACCTGCCTTGTGTCCCCAAACCCTCTCCATGTCCCCGAACCAGCCCTGTGTCCCCAAGACAGGAGGGATTCCACTGTCCCCATGTCCCCAAACCCTCTCCATGTCCCCAAACCAGCCCCGTGTCCCCAAACCTGCCTTGTGTCCCCAAACTGTTCCCATGTCCCCAAACTCTCCGTATGTCCCCAAACCATCTCTATGTCCCCAAACCAGGAGGGGTTCCACTGTCCCCATGTCCCCAGACCAGACCCGCGTCCCCAAACCATCTCCATGTCCCCGAACCAGCCTTGTGTCCCCAAACCACCTCCATGTCCCCAAACCACCTCCATGTCCCCAAGCTCGCCGTATGTCCCCAAACCAGCCCTGTGTCCCCAAACCCTCTCTGCGTTCAGCTGCGCGGGTGCGCGCGCGCGCGGGGGCACTCATGCAGGGGCCTGCAGGCACGCGCAGACACGCGTTCGCACGCGCGCTCGCACCCGAGCGCCTCGAAAACACGCACCCCGGCGGGGGGGGGGATGGGGGGGGGGGATGCTGTGATTTGGGGCGCCCTGGGGAGGGCAGGAGGCGTTGCCATGGGGACGGGATGCGGCTGCCATGGGGACGGGCAGGGATGCTGCGGGGTACCGGGTACCCCCTGGGCGCAGCGGGGGCCGCAGCTGGGCCCGGTGGCTAATTGGGACGCGCGGGGGGCCAGGCCGGCTGCGCCGGGGCAGAGGGGGGTCCCGCGGGGGGGTGGGGGGGGGGTTGGGGACTCCCTCCCCTCCTGATCAGCCACGGGGCTGCTCAAAAAGGGCTGGAAATTCTGGTGACACCCCCTCACACACACACCCCCCCCCGGGACCCACCACCCGCCTGGGCTGCCCCCCACTCTGTACCCGCTTGGGGACACGGGTCTGATTTGGGGACATATGGACAGTTTGGGGACACAGACATGGTTTGGGGACACGGGGCTGATTTGGGGACATGGAGATGGGTTGGGGACATATGGAGAGTTTGGGGACACGGGGTTGGTTTGGGGACATAGAGATGGTTTGGGGACACGGGTCTGGTTTGGGGACATGGGGACACTGGAATCCCTGCTGGCTCGGGGACACCGGGCTTGTTTGGGGACACAGACATGGTTTGGGGACATGGAGATGGGTTGGGGACATATGGAGAGTTTGGGGACACGGGGTTGGTTTGGGGACATAGAGATGGTTTGGAGACACGGGTCTGGTTTGGGGACATGGGGACACTGGAATCCCTGCTGGCTCAGGGACACCGGGCTTGTTTGGGGACACAGGGCTGATTTAGGGACATGGAGATGGGTTGGGGACACAAGGCTGGTTTGGGGACACAGGGCTAGTTTGGGGACAGTGGAATCCCTCCTGGCTCGGGGACACCGGGCTGATTTGGGAACACAGGGCTGATTTAGGGACATAGAGATGGTTTGGGGACATGGGAACAGTTTGGGGACACAAGGCAGCCTTGGGAACACAGGGCTGGTTTGGGGACGCAATGCTGGTTTGGGGACATGGAGATGGTTTGGGGACAGTTTGGGGACACAGGGTTCCCTCCTGGTTCAGGGACACAGGGCTGCTCTGGGGACATGGGGACAGTTTGGGGACACAGGGATCCCTCCTGTCTCGGGGACACAGGGCTGGTTTGGGGACATGGGGTGTCTCCCAGCTCAGAGTCAGGGGGTCGGTGTGGGGACACGGGGATAGTTTGGGGACATGGGGCTGGTCCTGGTTCCGAGTCTGGGGATTGGTCGGAGTCTAGGGACGCGGGGACAGTTTGGGGACACTGGGGCACTCCCGGTTCAGGGACATGGGGCCAGCGTAGGGACACGGGGATAGTTTGGGGACACCGGATTGCTCCTGCTTTGGGGTCTGGGGGTTGGTCCGGGGACAATTTGGGCACAACCAGGTCAGTGCCAGTTCACGGTCTGGGGGTCGGTGTGGGGACGCGGGGCCGGTTTGGGAACAGGGGGTCACTCCCGGTCTGAGGTTTGGGGGCACGGGGCCGGTTTGGGGACACAGGGTCGCTCCCGATTTGGGGGCACCGGACTGGTCCCGGTTTGGAGTCCGGGGGACCATCTGGGGACGGAGCATCGCTCCTGGTTGGCGGTCTGGGAAAACGGAGCCCGTCCCGGAGTGGGGACACGGGGCTGATTTGGGGACACGGGGTGGGACACCGAGTATCGCTCTCGGTTGACGGTCCGGGAAAACGGAGCCCGTCCCGGAGTGGGGACACGGGGCTGATTTGGGGACACGGGGCTGATTTGGGGACACCGAGTCGCTCCCAAATTGGGGGGACAGGACCCGGTGTGGGGACACGGAGCCGCTTTGGGGACCCGGCGTCGGTGCCGGTGGGGTCCCGGCTGGGGGTGGGGGCTGCGGGCTATTGCCCGCATCGCCGCTGGACCAGGACCGGGAACTCCGGGAGGGGTGGGAGCCGGGGACAGCGGGAGCCGGGGACAGCGGGAGCCGGGACCACGTACCGTTGCCGGGGATGGGGAACGCGGCGCCGGTGCGGTTGGTGCCGAGCAGGAGCTGGGATGAGTTGGAGCCTTCGGCCCCCAGCGAGTCGGCGAAGAGGTTCATCTGCAGCAGCGTCTTCAGCAGGTACCGCAGCATCGCGGCCCCGGGCGGGACCGGAGCGGCTCGGCTCGGCTCGGCTCGTCCCACTCGGCACCACTCAGCCCAGTCCGGCTCGGCTCGGGTCGGCTCAGCCCAGCCCGGCTCGGCTCGGTTCAGCCCAGCACCGCCCAGTCCAGTCCAGCCCAGCCCAGTAGAGACCAGCCCGGCTCGGCTCGGTTCAGCCCGGTTCAGCCCAGTCCAGCCCAGCTCAGCCCAGTACAGCACGGCTCGGCTCAGCCCAGCACGGCTCCGCTTAGCCGAGCTCAGCCCAGTCCAGCCCAGCACAGCCCAGCCCGGCTCGGATCAGCCCAGCACAGCCCAGTCCAGCCCAGCACAGCCCAGCCCGGCTCGGATCAGCCCAGCACAGCCCAGTCCGGCCCAGCACAGCCCAGCCCGGCTCGGATCAGCCCAGCACAGCCCAGTCCGGCCCAGCACAGCCCAGCCCGGCTCGGATCAGCCCAGCACAGCCCAGTCCAGCCCAGCACGGCTCGGCTCAGCCCTGCACAGCTCAACGCAGCCCAGCCCAGCCTGGGTCTGCTCGGCTCAGCCCAATACAGCCCAGTACAACCCAGTACAGCCCAGCCCGGCTCGGCTCGGCTCAACCCAGCACAGCCCAGTACAGCACGGCTCAGCCCAGTACAGCCCAGTACAGCACGGCTCAACCCAGCACAGCCCAGTACAGCACGGCTCAGCCCAGTACAACCCAGTACAGCCCAGCTCAGCCCGGCTCGGCTCAGCCCGCGGCGCCGCCCCCCGGGTGCGGGGGGGGCGCGGGGGGGGGCGCGGCCAGCGCGGTGCGGGATGGGGGTGGGAGATGGGGGTGTCCTCTTTGAATGGGGGGGGGGGGGGGAGGAGGGAGGGCTCCCATATAGAGGGGGCTCCATGGGAGGGGGGAGAAAAAAGCGGGGCGGGGGGGGTGTCGGGCTGAAAGAAGAGGAGGAGGAAGGGGAGGAAGAGGCTGCCGTCACCCAAAGTCCCACCAGAGGGGACACCCCCCACACCCCCCACCCCCCCCCCCAGTGAACCCCAAAAGGCAGCTTCACACCCCGGGGGGAGCCACCACTTCTGGGGGGGCTGGGACCCCCAGCGGCCTCGGTCTTGGCGGGGGGGGGTGGCGGGGGGGGGGACGGACACAAACGGGAACGTCTGCCCCGCGTCGCAAGATGCCTCCTGAATTCTTAATTAGCAATTAGCCGCTTAATTAATGCGCCGGGGCTGAGGTGTGAAGCAATGCGCCGCCTCCAGCCAGCCCCCCGTTATGGGGGGGGGCTCATTATT